>NW_026652276.1:10785240-11173861 GCF_009828535.3 Hylobates moloch
ATCTGGAGTAAATAATGTCAGCCACTCTTGGTCATGCTGAGTTTGATCACTAATCCTCACTCTGCTTCCCGTTTTGTAAGTAATTTGTGGAATCTTCACATGGCCACAGGATTAACTGAATATCCAAGTCACCAAATAGTTTTGGCAACCCTTGGTGGTGCTTACCTGAAGGAAGCATTACATTGGAGGTTGCAAAATGGTAGTTTTTCATTCTTTTATTCCTGCTACATTTACTAACTTGCCCTTTTTTCTGTAAGAATTTCCAAATCCCACTATATTAAAAACATTAATCACTGTGGGTTCGTGGAGTTTTAAAAATGCTATAATTGAAACTACAGTTATTCATTTTGATGTTCAAATCATCCCACATTTGAGCCGTGGGAGCCCTCAGGTCAGCTCCTGAATCCTTTTGACATGATCACGTTTATCTTCCAAAACTGTTTTGCTTTCTGGTGTGACAAGAGATTCCATGCTCACGCGTTGTACATTTTCACCCCTGGCCTAGAATCAACCATTTCTCTAACAAGCCCTGGTGCCTTTAGTGGTGAATGGTATAGAGAAAGAAAGAACCTGGTGATATATGTGATCGTTGCTACTGGGCTGTCATTCAGTGGACAGGATTAGAAAATTCATTTTTAAAAAAATTGCAAGTTCAGACTGATATTTCCAACTCAAATTTAACATCACAGAGTTTTTCTTTCACTTCTTTACTGACTACTAGTATCTTTTTTCCCCTTCAGTAAAATATATATTTGCTTATTTGCTTTCCACTATACATGCATAAAAGAGTTTCGGAATTACAAGACCAATATTACTGCTAACAGTAAACCTACTAAATAGAAGTTTTTCTGTAGTTCTTCTGTTCTTAGAACAGATCCTTCTTCACAATCAGAGTGCTTGCTCTGTGTGGTTGTGGTATCAGTTTGAGGCGTTATCAGTTTGATTTGCTTCTTTTGCATTCTATTGTAGGGTATTCTTTATCCCATCTTTTTAACATTTAATTTTATTTTTAAAATACATGAAACATTTATGTGGCTAAAAAGTAAAAATGGGTTGAGAATAGTGCCTCACACCTGTAATCCCAGCACTTTGGGAGGCCAAGGTGGGAGAATTGCTTGAGCCCAGGAGTTTGAGACCAGCCTGGGCAACATAGGAAGACCTCATCTCTACAAAAATAAATAAATAAATAAATAAATAAATAATTAGCTGGGTACAGTGGCGTGTGCCACTGGGAGGCTGAAGCAGGAGGATTGTTTGAGCCCAGGAGGTTGAGGCTCCAGTGAGCCACTGCACTCCAACCTGGGTGAGAGAGTGAGACCCCGTCTCTGAAAAAATAAAAAAAAGTGACAATGATACAACATATATAAGAGAAGCCTCACTCTCATTCCTATCCCTTCTACCTCATTCCTTCCCACCTCCACAGTTAATGCCTTCCATTAGTGTCTGTTTAATACTGTATTTCTTTTCACAAAAATAACACATACACGTACTCATTTTCTCTTCTTTCCATATGAAAGACAGTATAATATATATCCTCCTTTGCATCTTACCCCGAACCTCATTATCTGTTCACACAGATCTCTCGTGCTCACATTCATTCCTTCCTATTTCGGAACATTCTGCTGTCACGTGGAACCTGTTCAGAGTCGGGTTTTGTCTAATCTATATTAATGCTAGTTATTTCAGAAGACCATGCAATACCCATGAAAACTTCCCCTTCGCTCTCAGAAAGTTTGCACAAAAATCAACTCACAAAAGGCAGGTTAATTAGATAAAAAGCTATGAATTTATTTTAACTTGACAAACATGGGGAATTGTAGGAGAGTGATTACTCAATAACCCAGCGAGGTACATATGCTTATATACCCTTCTTCTTGGGGGAAAGGGAGATGGGGAAGTGTGGATGATTTTAGTTCAAGTGATTTTTGGAGAAATTCAATGGGCTTGAAGAACATACAATGGCCTGGGACAAAGTCTATTGTGCCTGCAGAGTATACAACAGTTTGTGACAAAAGTCTTTCTTCCTGGATATGAGTTCAGTTCATGAAAATTTAGGAAGGGACCAGGAGTAATTGTTTTCTTCTTTAGTGAGTCTGGGCTTTAGGCAGATAAGGGAACTTCAGAGAACAACCTCATTCTGTGCTTTGAGAGAGACAGACTGAGACAGAGGCGGGGGTTGGGGGAGGTCAGGGAAATCTTGTGGCTTCTTCTTCAGTTCAGCATGTCACAGAGCCATATTTGGGGGTATTGGTTTCTGAGCCCCAGTCTCCATGATACCGGGTCCTTTTGAACTGGCATGACCTCTGGATTCTGAGTGTGAGAAGGCAATAGGTCGAAGGTCCAAATGAGGGTGAAGGACACAGCGCAGGCTGTCCCCTTCTGTCTGGCCTCTAGTGTTCCTGTGTCTCTTGGGACGTGCGTGGCCTGAGAGATAGGTTTGTGGGGAGGGGCTTTCACACTAGAGGATTATGAAATGTTGCCAGGAGAGAAGTGGTTTCTGTGCCAAACGCTTGCCTCGCTCAAAGTGTATACTTTTCAAAAATTAAGGCACAATTTATAGAGCATAAAACTTGCCACTTTAACCTTTCTTTCTTTCTTCCTTTCTTTCTTTCTTTCTTTCTTCTTCTTTCTTCTTTCTTTCTTTCTTTCTTTCTTTCTTTCTTTCTTTCTTTCTTTCCTTTCTTTCTCTTTCTCTCTCTCTCTTTCTTTCTTTCTTTCTGTCTTTCTTTCTGTCTTTCTTTTTGTCTTTCTTTCTGTCTTTCTTTCGAGTCTTGCTCTGTCCGGCTGGAGTGCAGTGGAACAATCTTGGCTCACAGTAACCTTGGCCTCCCAAGTTCAATCGATTCTCCTGCCTCAACCTCCCGAGTAGCTTGGATTACAGGTATGCATCACCATGCCCAGCTAATTTTTGTATTGTTGGTAGAGGCGGGGTTTTGCCATTTTGGCCAGGCTGTTCTTGAACTCCTGACCTCAGATGATCCACCTGCCTCGGCCTCCCAGAGTGCTGGGATTTCAGGCATGAGCCACCGCGCCCAGCCCACTTTAACCATTTTAAAGTGTACATCCAGTGGCTTTAGTACATTCACCGTCTCATTCAACCATATCATTTTTATCACCCCCAAAGGAAACCTCATACACATTAAAAAGCCACACCCATTTCCCCTTCCCCCAGGCCCTGGCAACCACCAATCTACTTTCCGTCTTGAATGGATTTGCCTATCTTGGATATTTCACGTATATGGAATAATACAATATGTGTTCTTTTGCGTCTGGCTTCTTTCACTTAGGTTCATCCAAGCTGCGGCATGCATTGGTACTGCCTTCTTTTTATGATGAAGTATTCCGTTTTATGAATGTACTACAGTCTAGTTTATCCATTTACAGCTTATGGACAGCTGGGCTGCTTTTACGTTTTGGTCACTGTTTTAACCTGTGTTTCTATTCTTCTTGGTACGTACTAGAAATTGGACTTCTGGGTCGTACGGAAACTCCATGTTTAAATTTTTTTTTTTTTTTTTTGAGATGAAGTCTCACTCTGTCACCCAGGCTGGATGGAGTGCAGTGGCATGATCTCAGCTCACTGCAACCTCTGCCTCCCGGGTTCAAGTGATTCTTCTGTCTCAGCCTCCCGAGTAGCTGGGACTTCAGGCATGCGCCACTACGCCAGGCTAATTTTTGTATTTTTAGTAGAGACGGGGTTTCATAATGTTGGCCAGGCTGGTCTCGAACTCCTGACCTCGTGATCTGCCCGCCTTGGCCTCCCAAAGTGCTGGGATTACAGGCGTGAGTCACTGCGCCTGGCCCCATGTTTAAATTTCTGATGAACCAACAAACTGATTTCCATATCAGCTGCACCATTTTACATTTTCACAAGCAAAGTAGGAGGGTTCCAGTGTTTCCACATCCTTGCCAGTGGTTATTTTCCATTTAAAAAATTATAGTCATCCTCATGGGTGTGAAGTGGTCAACTGTTAATACCCTTTTTGACACAAGCTTCAGGTGTCAAAAGATATGCTCTAATGCTGCCCTTTGGCCTCATGAGGCTATTCAAAGCTTCCAATTTCTTGTAAATAATATTAGACTTTGTTATTGTTACATTAACTTGGTGACCCAAGGGATTCATGGTTGTAGGAGGGGAATCCTGTTATATTCTAAGTGCTGAGGTTTGAATGTGTCCCCCAAAGTTCATGTGTTGGAAACTTTATTGCCAATGCAACAATGTTGAGAAGTGGCACGTTTAAGTGGTGATTAGGTCACGGGAACACAGCTCTCACGAGTGGATTCAGGCCATTATTGGGGTACTGGATTAGCTATCACAGGAGTGACTTAGATATAAAATCAGGGAATTCTGACCCCCTTTCCTTCCTCTCACATGTGTTCTCTGTCACCACGTGATGCCTTCTGCCATGGGATGGCCCTCACTAGCTGCCAGCACCACGCTCTTGGACTTCCCAGCTCCAGAACCATGAGCCAAATAAACTTCTGTGCTTTGTAAATTACCCAGTCTGTGGTACTTTGGTATAGCAGCAGAAGATGAACTAAGACACTATGCATGATGTTACCCTGAACATTTGCAGAAAAACAGCTTTTTACATCACATAGCCACACTCAAAATGTGTTATGGGAATACAGAAAAACAGAGGTGGGGGAGATGACATTAACTGTGGTGAGAGGGTGAAATAATCCTTGGGACCAGTGACCTTTAGGGGTATTTTAAAGTGATTTGTGTGCTCAAAATAACTGGCCCGGGCCTGCGGAATCCAGGCATCCTGACAAAACCACATGAATGAGGAGAACAGCACTTTTCATGACCAGCCCCACCAGGGGAATTTTTCAGGCACACATCTTACTCTGTTGCTCAGGTCAGCTGGCTACCACTAGTGAGCCCAGGCCCAGAGGCTGGGGCACCCCAGTGAGTCAGAGCCCAGAGCAGGGAGGGTGAGAATTACCACTTCCTGTCTATGAAAAACACTTAGATAAATGTTGGTTCCCACCATGGCTAAGAATCAAATAATATTCTTTCTTTGGGCCTCAACCTCAAGTGCCTGACAAACTCTTGAAAAACCCCAAGGCACTACCCAAAGTAGTTTACACGGGATGGTCCCAGGTGGTTTCCCTATGGCTGGTTGATGATGTTACTTACGGTATTTTTCAGGATTGGCAGTCAAGCAGATGTTATTAACATTAACCAATTAATCCAGGTCTTATTGCATGTCATCCTCATGCCAAGTAAAAGCACCAAAGAAGTTTGGAAGTGGAGAAATGCCACAGGGTGGATCAGGAAAGACAGGACAGAGGAGGGGCCATTTGTGTAAGACCTACCTGAAAGGACAGGTGGAAGAGGACAGTGGGAGGGAAGGGGAGGATGGAGGCAGGGAGGTAAAGGTGCCACCCCCACACAAGCATCGAGCAATGCCAAGTGTCCCAACATAGAATGGACTTCTGGATACATCCACTTTATCCCAAAATTATTGTGACAATGTGATCAGAAGAGAATATTGTGGCCAAAATGTTAAAGTTTGACATTCCAGAACAGGAGTAATTATATCTTGGCACTCTTCATGGTGACATTTCTTCCATAGCTACTGTACTGAATATTTGCCAGGCTAAGAAGACACTTACAACTGAGGTAAGTGGAGAGGTGGCTATTTTGGGGAACCCCCCCAGGCTACCTAGGACAGTCTCTTTAACCCCTAGGATCCAGGTGTAGTTATTAAAAGCATCCACTTTCATTGCCCAAAGTGTCCCACTTTAGACAATAAATTATATGGTCACTCTATTTATCATGGATTTTAAATTATTTTTAAAAATTGTGGTAAAATAGACATAACCTAAAATTTACCATTTTAACCACTTTAAGTGTTGAGTTCAGTGGAATTAAGTTATATTCGCCTGGTACCAACTCCTCATCCTCCCCTTCCCCCAGCTCCTGGCAACCTACCACAATTCTAATTTCTATGTCTATGCATTTGACTACCCTAGGTACCTCTTTAAGTGGAATCATACAGTATTTTTCTTTTTGTGATTGGCTTATTTGACTTAGTATAATGTCTCCAAGTTTCATCCATATGAGAGCATGGGTCAGAATCTCCTTCCTTTGTAATGTAGAGTAATACTCCATTGTGTGTGTATTAGTCTGTTCTTACATTGCTATAAAGAAATACCTGATACTGGGCCAGTCACGATGGTGCATGCCTGTAATTCCAGCACTTTGGGAGGCCAAGGTGAGAGGATCACTTAAGTCCAGGAGCTCAAGACCAGCCTGTGCAACATGGTGAAACCCCATCTCTACAAAAAATACAAAAATTAGCTGGGCATAGGCCGGGCGCGGTGGCTCATGCCTGTAGTCCCAGCACTTTGGGAGGCCAAGGCAGGTGGATCACGAGGTCAGGGGATCGAGACCATCCTGGCTAACACGGTGAAACCCCGTTTCTATTAAAAATACAAAAAATTAGCTGGGCGTGGTGGTGGGCGCCTGTAGTCCCAGCTACTCGGGAGGCTGAGGCAGGAGAATAGCGTGAACCTGGGATGCGGAGCTTGCAGCAAGCCGAGATTGCGTCACTGCACTCCAGCCTGGGCGACAGAGCAGACTCCGTCTCAAAAAAAAAAAAAAAAAAAATTAGCTGGGCAGAGCGGCCCATACCTGTAGTCCCAACTACTCAGGTGGCTGAGGTGGGTGGATCGATTGAGCCTGAGAGGTCGAGGCTGCAGTGAGCTGCGTCGTGCCACTGTTCTGTAGCCTGGACGAGAGAGCAAGACCCTGTCTCAAAAAAAGGAAAAAAGAATAAAAAAAGAAATACCTGAGACTGGGTAATTTATAAAGAAAAGAGGTTTCATTGGCTCTCGATTCCACAGGCTGTACAGGAAACATGATGCTGGCCTTCTGCTTGGCTTCCGGGAGGCCTCAGGAAACTTCCAATCATTGCAGAAAACAAAGTGGAAGCCAGCACTTATCACGTGGCCGGAGTAGGAGCAAGAGAGAGAGGGGGGAGGTGCTGCACACGTTTTAAATAACCAGATCTTGTGAGAACTCACTCATTACACAGTACCAAGGAGGGATGGTGCTAAACCCATGAGAACTATGCCTTCGTGATCCAATCACCTCCCACCAGGTCCCGCCTCCAACACTGGGGATATAACTAGACAGGAGATTTGAGTGGCACACAGATCCAAAACTACATCAGCAGTTTATCAGTGGATAAACACAATGTGTTATCCATTCATCCATTGATGGAAGCAGCACTTGGGCTGCCCCTACCTTTTGGCGATTGTGAATAATGCTGCTATGAACATGGGTGTACAGAAAGCTGTGTGTGGCTTTGCTTTCAGTTCTTTGGGGTGTACACCCAGAAGTGGAATTCCTGGATCATATGGTAATTCTTTTTTTATTTTATTTTATTTATTATTATTATTTTTGAGATGGAATCTCACTCTGTTGCCCAGGCTGGAGTGCAGTGGTGTGATCTTGGCTCACTGCAACCTCCGTCTCCCAGGTTTAAGGGATTCTCCTGCCTCAGCCTTCCGAGTAGCTGGGATTATAGGTGCCTGCCACTGCGGCCGGCTAATTTTTGTATTTTTAGTAGAGACAGGGTTTCACCATCTTGGCCAGGCTGGTCTCGAACTCCTGACTTGGTGATCTATGTGCCTCGGCCTCTCAAAGTGCTGGGATTACAGGTGTGAGCCACTGCGCCTGCCCTCTATTTTGAATTTTTTGAGAAAATGCCATTCTGTTTCCAATAGTGGCAGCACCACTTTACATTCCTATCAGTACAAGGATTCCAATTCTCCAACATCCTCTCTTTCTTTCTTATAATAGCCATTCTAGTGGGTATGAAGTGGCATCTCACTGTGGTTTTGATCTGAATTTCTCTAATGATTAGTGACGTGCTGAAGTGCATGGCACCATCATAGCTCGCTGCAGCCTCAAAATCTTGGCCTCAAGTGATCCTCCTGCCTAGTCTCCTGAGTAGCTGGAGGTATAGGCATGTGCCACCACTCAGGGCTAATTTTTTAAATTTTCAAATTGTTTATAGAGATAGGGTTTCACCACGTTTTTCAGGCTGGTCTTGAACTCCTGGCTGCAAGTGATCCTCCCAACTTGGCCTCTCAAAGTGCTAGGATTACAGGTGTGAGCCACCATGCCTGGCCAGCCATTCTTCTCTAGAGACATAGCTATTCAAGTCCTTTGTTCATTTTTGTATTGTGTTGTTTGTTTTTGTTGTTGTTTTTAAGTTTTAGGAGTTCTCTATATGTTCTTGATATTAATTCCTTATCAGACATAATCATGGATTTTTTTTTACATGATTTTGAAACTTTTCTTCCTTGTAAAAGTTTGAGATATAAAGAATTCCCAGGCTGGGCATGGTGGCTCATGACTGTAATCCCAACATTTTGGGAGGCCGAGACGGGAGGATTGCTTGAGCCCAGGAATTCAAGACCAGCCTGGGCAACACAGTGAGATCTCATCTCTACAAAAAATTTTAAAATTACCAGTCATGGTGGTGTGCACCTGTAGTCCCAGCTACTCAGGAGTCTGAGATGGGAGGATCGCTTGAGCCCAGGAAGTCAAAGCTGCAGTGAGCCATGATCACGCCATTGCACTGCAGCCTGAGTGACAGAGCAAGACCCTGTCTCAAACAACAACAGCAACAATAACAACAACAGCAACAACAACAACAATGACAAAAGAATTCCCAAACTGGGCTCTTACTGGAATGACTTATGGTCCAAATGTATAACTGAATTGTGTAACTAAGAATTAAATAGCCATCCTAAAGTTTATTTAGCTTAATATTACAAATGCAAGCACACCAAATAATTTTTATAAGGATTAGATGTCATAAAGTCTAATGTCTATCATCATACTTAACAGTCTCATTTAAATCCTTATATTGTGTTGCATCATAGATGATACTTTGTTCTTTTTTCTTTTTTTTTTTTTGTGAGACAGGGTCTTGCTCTGTCATCCAGGCTGGAGTACAGTGGTGCAATCTTGGCTCACTGCAGCCTTGACTTCCTGGGCTCAAGCAAACCTCCCACCTCAGTCTCCTGAGTAGCTGGTACTAGAGGTGCTATTGTTCTTCTTAAAGTTATCTAGTTAACACATTATCTTAACCATCAATCTACTTCCCTATTTATCTGTTGAGAAGCTCTTAATAACTGTTTTGGTACATAAAATAAATACCTTTCACAATCTTCACTAATTATTGGCACATTTTACTCCAGCAATAATAATGGTGCATTTATACTTCAATGGACTGATAGAACTTCAAAACCTAAAGCACATAATATTTTCTCACTCCTCGTTACATCTCACAGGCTCAACTATAATTCAAAGTGAATATGCAGCCTTACCACCGAATCGGAACGGCCTGCCTTGCTGGAGTAACTCCAGATGATATGCAGGCTCCATATCATGATCATTTATGTGGCCACCTGGACCCTGATGGACTTCAAGGCAGTGGAGCTGTTACCAGTGGAGGGTGTCCAGGTTCTTGGCATTTTGAACAAAGAGTTGGACAAAATGCACAAACAAAGCAAGGAAAGAATGAAGCAACAAAAGCAGAGATTTATTGAAAATGAAAGCACACTCCACAGGGTGGGAGCGCCCCGAGCATAGGGACTCAAGAGCCCAGTTGTAGAATCTTCTGGGGTCCGAATACCCCCTAGAGGTTTCCCATTGGCCACATGGTGTTCACCCCATGCAAATAAAGTAGTGGCCCGAAATCAATCTGATTGGTTGCAGAAAGCAACTCATCAGAGACTAAAGTGAAGTTACAAAGTTACACTCCTATGCAAATATCTGATTGGTTGCAGAAGGCAACCAATCAGAGGTACTTTCAGTTTTCCAGCAGAAACGGGTGCGTGGTTTTCAAAGGGAGTTGCCTCTGGTCCTTTTGTTACTTAGGTAGGGAAAGTTGGGGTTTTCCTTTCAATTTGGTTCTAGGAAGTCAGCGTGAATCGGCCTTAGGTTTCCTGCCTCCAGACCCTAGTCTCCTGCCTCAAAGTGGCCAGTTGGCTCTCGGGCCTTCCCAAGGCAGAAGGTGGAGCTGAAAAGCAGACTTCACTGAATGCTGAGGCTAAGTTGAAAATTGGTGTAGGCTCCGTGCAGCCCACCTGAAGAACCGAGGAAGGGAGCACCAGAAAGCTGCTTGGGAGCTGGATCTCAGGATGCCGGGCAGAGGCGTTTGAGCTTTACCCCTTGGGTGGTAGAGCATGGACCACTGCAGGCTCTCCACGTCGTGAGTGGGCATGGGTGGGCCCACGGGCCTATTTGACTCAGTTTCTGTCTCCCACACCATGGGAGCCATCTTCTCCCTCTTGTGACTCCCTGTCTTATAAACCAGAGAAGATGACTAGGGCTTATGAAAAGCACTCTTGTGCTGACAGGTGCCCTAAGGCCACCATCATCATCCATGAGGATTTCTCTTTTTGTCAGAGCGCTGCAACAGCTGCAGCCTCATTCAGGGTCTGGCCTCTGTCCCCTGATGGCAGAGGAGGAAAGAGCCAACATAGGCCGGGCACAGTGGCTCACGCCCGTAACCCCAGCACTTTGGGAGGCTGAGGCGGGCAGATCGCTTGAGTCCAGGAGTTTGAGACCAGCCTAGGCAACATAGTGAGACCCTGTCTCTAAAAAAAAAAAAAAACAAAAACAAAAGCCAGGATGGGTGGCGCGTGCCTGTCATCTCAGCTACTTGGAGGCTGAGGTGGGAGGATTGCTTGAGCCTGGCAGGTCGAGGCTACAGTGAGCCACGATTGCACCACGGCACTCCAGCCTGGGAGACTGCTGAAACGCCCCAAAAACAAACAAAAGAACTACCACAGACCCAACAGTACAAAATCCAAAAGACCTGAAAAAGGTATACCCTTCAAAATAGGTATCCCTCCCATTCTGTCCTCGGGGTTCCTGTTTTCTTTTTCCCTGAAGGCAACTGGGCTTCCAGCTTCTTATGTGTCCTTGCAAAGATTTTTTTTTAGAGATTGTCCGTACAGTACCTCTACAAGCAAATAAGGTTAAATAAGGCATTCGTTTCTTTCTTTCTTTCTTTCTTTCTTTCTTCTTTCTTTCTTTCTTTCTCTCTTTCTCTCTTTCTTTCTTCTTTCTTTCTTCTTTCTTTCTTTCTTCTTTCTTTCTTCTTTCTTTCTTTCTTTCTTTCTTTCTTTCTTTCTTTCTTTCTTTCCATAAACAATAGTGTACCATACACATTTCTCTGTGCTTTCTTTCCACAATATATTTTGGAGCTTGTCCTACATTTGGTCATAAAGCATTTCCTTTTTCTTCCTTGCAGCTGCATGGTATTCCGTTACGTGGCAGTCCCATCATTTTTTAACCAATCTCTTAATGATGGACAATTGAGTGGTTTCTGCTCTTTTTGTAATCAACAGTGTTGCAGTAAATAACTGTGGATTTGTCATTCCACACGTGAGTACATCTCCAGGATACATTCTTCGTATAGAACTGTAGGGTCAAAGGGCCTGCACAGCTGTAATCTTAATTAATATTACCAAAATTTCCCCCACTAGGATTGTACCCATTTACATTTCCACTAATGATGCTTGAGAGTGCCATTTCCCACTTTACTCACATCATGTGCTATGAAGCTTTTGAATGGGTGCCAATCTGATAAGATGAAACTAGTACCTCAGTGTACTTTTAATCCTGCATGTTTCTTATTAAGAGTGACACTGAGGCCGGGCATAGTGGCTCACGCCTGTAGTCGTAACACTTTGGAAGGCCGCAGCAGGCAGATTGCTTGAGCTCAGGAGTTTGAGATCAGCCTGGGCAACATGGTGAAACCCTGTCTCTAAAAAACACACAAAAATTAGCTGGGCATGGGGGCACTCAGTTTTAGTCCCAGCAACCCAGGAGGCTGAGGTGGGAGGATCACCTGAGCCTTAGCTTGGGCAACAGATCAAGACTCTGTCAAAAGAAAGAAAGGAAGAAAGAAAGAAAGAAAGAAAGGAAGGAAGGAAAGAAAGAAGGAAAGAAAGAAAGAGAAAGAATAAAGAAAAAGAAAAAAAGAGTGACATTGGTTGAGCAATTTTCTATTGTTTAAAAATCACTGTATTTCCTTTTTTGTGAATTGTCTGTTCATCTCCTCCTTTCCCCCTTTTCTATTGGGTTGTTAGCATTTTCTCACTGATTTGCTTGTATATAAGTGGTGAGAAGTTTTTTTTTTTTTTTTTTTTTCCTTTCAGTTTGGCATTTATCTTTTGACTGCTTATGGTGTCTTTACAGAAAGACTTTATTTTTGGCTAGGCGCAGTGGCTCATGCCTGTAATCCCAGCAGTTTGGGAGGCCGAGGCAGGCAGATCACCTGAGGTCAGGAGTTTGAGACCAGCCTGGCCAACATGGTGAAACTCTGTCTCTACTAAAAATACAAAAATTAGCTGGGCATGGTGGCACATGCCTGTAATCTCAGCTACTTGGGGGGCTGAGGCAGGAGAATGGCTTGAACCCAGGAGGCAGAGGTTGCAGTGAGCTGAGACACACCATTGCACTCCAGCCTGGGCGACAAGAGGGAGACTCCATCTCAAAAAAAAGAAGAAGAAAAAAAAAGCTCATAGAATAAGGGTACAAAGAAAATATTTTGTGCAGCTCTATATGTTGGTGTTTTGTGCTAAGTATTACTATAAGAAAGTCCAAAAGTTTTTAAAAATTGAAAAGTTTGTAAAATAAAAAGAAGTACAGTAAGCTAAGGTTACATTATTCTTGAGGAAAGAACAAATGTTTCATAAATGTGGTGTAGCCTAAATATACAGTGTTTACGAAGTCTACAGCAGTGGTCGGTAATGTCCCAGGCCTTCCCATTCACTCACCATCCACTCACTGACTCACCCAGAGCAGCCTCCAGTCCTGCAAGCTCCATTCATGGTAAGCGCCTTATACAGGTGTACCATATTTTTATTTTTCCTACCATATTTTGAATGATATTTTTCTATGTTTAGATACACAAATACCCACCATTGTGTTGCGATTGCCTATAGTACTCAGTACAGAAACATGCTGCACAGGCTTGTGGCCTAGGAGCAGCAGGCTAACCCGTATAGCCCAGGTGTGCAGTAGGCTAGGCCATCGTAGGAACCCTACAAGGTTCACAAAATGAAACTGCCTGACAATGCAGTGTATTAGCTGGGAATTCCAGTATGATATAGAAAGGACTGGTGAGAGAGAACATCCTTGACTTGTTCATGATTTTACGGTAAAACATCTAGTTTTACACCATTAAGTCTAATGTTAAATGTAGGGGTTTTTTGTAGCTGTTCCTCATCAGGTTGAGGGAGTTCTTCTCTATTCCTAGTTTGCTGAGGATTTTGGGTTGTATTTTTATCATGAATGGGTATTGAATTTTGTCAGATGCTTTTTCTCCATTTATTGATGTGATCATATGATTTTTCTTTTCGAGCCTGTTGATGTGATGAATTATGTAAATTGATTTAAGAATGTGAGTCAGATTTGCATACTTGAAATAAATCTCAGTGTTGGGCAAATCTGACATTTTTGAAAGATTTGTGAACATTTCATTGAGGATTTTTGCATCTTCAATTCTTTTAAACATGTTTATGTTCCATATATGGCACAGAATGTGGTCTATTGTGGTAAATATTTCTGGTAAGCATGAGAAGAATGTGTATTCTACTGTTGTTGGATGAATTTGTTTATAAATGTCTATTATGTCCTGTTGATTGATGCTGCTGTTCAGTTCAGCTATATCCTTATTGGATCTGTCAGCTACTGATCTCTTATATTGAGGTATCCAACTATAAGAATGGATATTTTAATTCGCCTTGCAATTCTACTAGTTTTTGCCTTACATATTTTGACATTGTTAGGTACATATATGTTAAGAATTACTCTATTTTCTTGGGGAATTGATCCCTTTATCACTATGCAATATTCCTCTTTCTCCCTTATAATTTTCCTTGGTCTGAAGTCTGCTTTATCTGCAATTAATATAGTTGCCCCACCTTTCTTTGATTAGAGTTTGTATGGTATGATGCATCCCATTACTTCTTTCATTTATTTAGTTTTTAAAAGTTAGACATTCATACTGTGGTGAAATATAAATAATGTAAAAATTACCATCTTAACTATTTTTAAGTGTGTAGTTCAGCGGCAGTCATATTGTTGTGCATCCATTACCACCATCCATGATGAGTTCATTTGGGAGACCTATCCATATTAGAGTGCCTCAGAACTCTTTCACCTGGGAAAACTGAAATTCTATACCCATGAAACAAAAACTAATTATACTTTTCATCTCTGTAAATTTGACTACTCTAGGACATTGGAGAAGTGAAATCATACAGTATGTGTCTTTGTGTGACTGGCGTGATAACAAAACTATCACAAAAGGCTCTATAAAAACCAAAACCTTGCACAAAAGCCATTGTAACCTTACACAAAAAAATGCTTCCACAAGGAAGTCTGCCCAGCAAAGCTGCATGTTCAACCTTGGACAGGCATCACCTTTGTTACTGACCCTTGTAGCCAAGGATAATCATTTCAAAACAATCATATCGAGAGGTGACAGCATGCTGGCAGCCCTCGCTCCCTCTCAGCGCCTCCTTGGCCTCTGCGCCCACTCTGGCTGTGCTTGAGGAGCCCTTCAGCCTGCCGCTGCACTGTGTGGGAGCCCCTTTCTGGGCTGGCCGAGGCCGGAGCCGGCTCCCTCTGCTTGCCAGGAGGTGTGGAGGGAGAGGCGCGGGTGGGAACCGGGGCTGTGTGGGACGCTCGCGGGCCAGCGTGAGTTCCAGGTGGGCATGGGCTTGGCGGGCCCTGCACTCGGAGCAGCCAGCTGGCACCGCCGGCCCTGGGCAGTGAGGGGCTTCGCACCCGGGCCAGTAGCTGCAGAGAGTGCTCTGGGTCCCCCAGCAGTGCCGGCCGGCCCACCACCCACGCTGCTCTCGAATTCTTGCCAGTCCTCAGCTGCCTCCCTGCAGGGCAGGGCTCAGGACCTGCAGCCTGCCATACCCGAGCCTCCCCACCTCCGTGGGCTCCTGAGCCCCCCGAGCCTCCGCAACTCCCAGTCCCATCCACCGCCCAAGGGCTGAGGAGTGCTGGTGCACGGCGGGACTGGCGGGCAAATCCGCCTGCGGCCCTGATGCAGGATCTACCAGGTGAAGCCAGCTGGGCTCCTGGGTTTAGCGGGGACTTGGAGAACCTTTATGTCTAGCTAAGGGATTGTAAACACACCAGTCAGCCCTCTGTATCTAGCTCAATGTTTGTAAACACACCAATCAGCACCCTGTGTCTAGCTCAAGGTTTGTAAATGCACCAATCAGCACTCTGTATCTAGCTAATCTAGTGGAGACCTTTATGTCTAGCTAAGGGATTGTAAATACACCAATCAGCACTCTGTGTCTAGCTCAAGGTTTGTAAACACACCAATCAGCACCCTGTGTCTAGCTCAAGGTTTGTAAATGCACCAAGCAGTGCTCTGTGTCTAGCTAATCTAGTGGGAACTTGGAGAACTTTTGTGTCTAGCTCAGGGATTGTAAATGCACCAATCAGCACGCTGTCAAAACGGACCAATCAGCTCTCTGTAAAATGGACCAATCAGCAGGATGTAGGTGGGGCCAGATAAGGGAATAAAAGCGGGCTGCCCGAGCCAGCAGCGGTAACCCAGTGGGGTCCCTTTCTGCACTGTGGTAGCTTTGTTCTTTAGCTCTTTGCAACAAATCTTGCTGCTGCACAGTCTTTGGCTCTGCACTGCCTTTATGAGCTGTAACACTCACCGTGAGGGTCTGAAGTGTCACTCCTGAGGCCAGCGAGACCATGAACCCACCAGAAGGAAGAAATTCCAAACACGTCCGAACATCAGAAGGAAGGAACAAACTCTGGACATGCCTCACTGTGAGGGTCTGCGGCTTCATTCTTGAAGTCAGTGAGACCAAGAACCCACAAATTCTGGACACAATATAATCTTCATTCTTCCTCCTTGAATATGCAGTTTAATGTGGCACACACATTCCCATTGCAATGCTGTATTCCTGAATAAATATCTTTTTCTTTTAGAGAGCCTCTCTCTGTTATTTAGGTTGACAGTTTTAAACTGTCTTTTAGTATGCCTTGTAAATTTTGGTGGAAAGCTGGACATGATGTATATGACAGTAGGACCTGAAGTAAATCAGCTTTATAGTGTGAGGTTTTATGTTAATCTGACTAGTAGCTGGGCCATGTTTAATGTTTCCTATAGCTGTAGGTGCCAGAAACTTTAGTTTCCTCTAGTTTCAGGTGGTTTTTTTCTCTTCTGTTTTGGGTTTCCCTGAGAACTCTTATTTATTTTTTTATTTTTTTTGAGATGGAGTTTTGCTCTTGTTGCGCAGGCTGGGGGGCAGTGGCGCCATCTTGGCTCACTGCGACTTCCACTTCCCAGGGTCAGGCAGTTCTCCTGCTTCTCCTGAGTAGCTGGGATTACAGGCGCCCACCAACACATCCAGCTAACTATTGCATTTTAAGTAGAGACAGGGTTTCACCATGTTGGACAGGCTGGTCTTGAATGCCTGACCTCAAGTGATCACCAGCCTCAGCCTCCCAAAGTGCTGGGATTACAGGCCTGAGCCATTGTGCCCAGCCAAGAACTCTTAAATAACTTAAATATCTTAACTCTTTCAGTTATAGTCTACTTTTATGATACTGGAGCCTGTTGATGTGGGGTGGGTGTCCCCCCCCAAATTCCTGTTCACCTGGAAACTCAGAATATGAGTTTATTTGGAAATAGGGTCTTTGCAGATGGAAGTAGTTAAATTAAGATGAGGTCTTGCTGGATTAGAGAGGTCCTTAAATCCAATGACATGGTCTTATAAAAAGAGGGGAGGATACGTGGAGACAAAGACACAGAGGTGAAGGAATTCAGAACTTTTCACCCCAAAATGTGTCATTCTGATGCAAGGATTATTTTGCACTAAAGGCACTTAACTAGCAGGTTTAAGAAGTTACTCTGGCCCTCCCTATTTTTTTTTTTCCTAAAAGCAGGAGATAAAACCCTCTTGGAAGGCAAAACCCTCCTGGTAGGTAAAATCTTCCTGGAAGGAAGATAAAACCTTCAATATGGAAGATGTCTTCCCTATACCAGGAGGAAAGTAACGTTCTTATCATCAAGAACAAAAAGTTGAAGCTGAGATAAATCTACACAAACAAACTTTGTTAATCTGACCCATATCTTCCTAGTCACTTTTCTACCCAATTAACCACCCTAGCACAAGCCCCTTTGCCTTATCATATTTTCACAGTTTTACTATTCTTTGCCCAACTCAGTATATAAATGTTTAACTCTGGTTACTTTTTTTGGGAGGTCTTCATGTCTGTTGTCCCCAGAAATCATATATTGGAAACATAATTCCCAGTGCAACAGTGTTGGGAGGTGTTTAGGTCGTGAGAACTCCACTCTCGTGAATGAATTAATGATGCTATAAAAAGCATCACCCACTCTGCTTTTCTACTGCATGAGGACCCAGCATTCATCCCCTTGGGAAGACGCACCACTCAAAGCGCCCTCTTGAACTTAGAGTCTGGACCCTTACCAGACAACGAACCTGCCGGTGCCATGATCTTGAACTTCCCAGGCTCCAGAACTGTGAGAAATAAATTTCTATTCTTTATAAATTACCTGATCTGTGGTATTCTGTTATAACAGCACAAAACGGACTAAGACAATTTTCTTATGAAGGCTCCCATGACACATAAAGCTTATATTAAATACATTTGTGTACTTCTCCTGTTCATCTGTCTACATCTGTTTAATTCTCAGGCCCCATCGAAAGCCCTAACAAGGTCAAAATTTTGTCTCTCCTCCAGAGAGAAGGCCATGTGATGGTAGAGGCAGAGGTTGGAATGAAGAAGCTCCAAGCCAAAGAATGTGGAGAATTGCCAGCAACCACAAGAAACTAGGAGGCAAGGAAGGCTCCTTCCCAGCACCTTCAGAGGGGACATAGCCCTGACAACTTCCAGGCTCCAGAACTGTGAGCTAATACATCTTTGTTGGTTCAGCCACCCAGTGTGTGGTATTTCATGGCAGCCCTAGCAAACTAATACCATAAGGTACTGGGGAGGAAAGGCATTGTGTAATCTTACAATTAAATCTCAGTGGGCCAAGTCCCTGCTGTGGCCTTTCTCTTTTTCTCCCCCGATGGAGACTGGAAGGCTAGAGGGGGGCTGAAGTTATCTCATTGCCCTTCCCCTAGGGCAGATAAGGCCCTGGTAAGGCAGTGTCCTTTGATGAGAACACTAAGGAGAGCAGAATGCTCCGGGCTTTCAAAATGGTTACTTTTCTGCTGGGCATGGTTTTAAATGGTTACTTTTCCTCTCCTCTTGCCTGAAGCCTGGGGATTTTTCTCCTGTCTTCACACTGAGAAACTGGTGACCTTCCTGGAGGTAACCCCAGGAAAATGTGGGGCTTCCCTACTACAGGGACCCCAGGAGTCTGTGACACTTAAGCTAGCCCAAACACTCAGCCTCTAGCAATTCATCAGCTACCATGTAAGTGGTCCTACAAGTTGCCGGCTCCTGGGTGGCTTCTGCTTCTGGAAGGTAAGTTGTGGTTCTCTGTATTCCTCTGTCTCTTCTATTCTTAGGGTGGGCGCTTTGCCTGTGACTACCATTCTCTGCAGAATCTAAGAAAAGTTATTGCTTTTCAGTTTGTTCAGCTTTTTTCCTTGTAAAAATGGAAGTAATGACGTCCAGGCTCTTTACTGTCAGAGCTGTCTTATGGTGATTTTTTTTTTTTTTGTCATTCAGAAGTATTTGTGGTTTTGTACTGGGATTCTATCTCCCTACTAATTCTTTTTCTCCTTCCCAAGGTATTTTTTTTTCTTTGCTAAAGACTATAGGAAAACATTTGAGTAACAAACATAAGACACAGGAAAGTTACAGAGGCCCAGAATCATAAAAACTCAGAGTAATGGCTTTCAGGTCTATGATTCTGACCTCCCTTTTAGAAATTACTGGAAGCCTCAGTAACTTCTGTATCTTACCTTCCTGGCTGATGGTCAATCCTCTTATACTGACACTGCACATTTCTTATCTTGTCAGTCTCAAAAGTTGTTTCCTGTATGTTTCTTTGTCTTGAGCTCACTTTGTAAGCAATTTGAGGTCCAAGGCTCAGGCTTCCCTGACCTTGACAGCTTCCTGGAGTCTTGTGCAAAGCCAGTTTGTGATTAAGGTTCTGGGACAATGGGCTATCAGTTGACTTATATTCCTTCCTCCAGCTGGTTTGGTGTAGAATAAGTCAAATATATTGCTAAATTGCCTCTTGCCAGCACCTAAGCCCAGGCACGTACTGGTGGGTCTACTCTATGATCCAGGCTCTGATAGGGACGGACAACCCCCAGGGAGAGCTTTTCTGAGTCTGACATCTATGTCAAATATATGTCCAAGCCCCTATTTCTCTTTAAAAACACTTCATATCTCTGTCTCACAAAACCAATGATTGTGCATTGTAGATAACTTGGGAAATACAGGTAAGTGTATAAAGACAAAAATGAAAATGATCTATAAAACCATAGTCACTATTTTGATGCAATTCTTCTGGCCTTTTGCATTGCTGATACTCAGAGAGAAGGATGAAGGGTTGTTCAGCAATCAACAAAAATCAAGGATTGCTATTGCTGTGATTGTTTTTTGTGCATACAAAAAAAATAATGCAGTGCTTCAGGAATGTGGCTGGGCAGGACCATGACTTTCAAAATCAAATGCATCTGAGTTCAAACCCCAAGTCTGTCACTCACTGGATGTCCTTGGGCAAGCTGCTTCTCTGTGCTTCAATTTCCTCATCTGAAAAATGGGCCTGCTATCACCTACCTCATAGGGTTGCTGGGAATAACTAAATGATTTTATCTATGTAAAGCAACTTTTTTTTTTTTTTTTTGAGACGGGGTTTCACTCTGTTGCCCAGGCTGGAGTGCAGTGGCGTAATCACAGCTCACTGCAGCCTTGACCTCCCTGGGCTCAGGTGATCCTCCTGTCTCAGCCTCCTGAGTAGCTGGGACCATAGGCGTGCACCACCACGCCCAGCTAATTTTTAAAATTTTCTTCTAGAGACGGGGTTTCACCATGTTGCCCAGGCTGGTGTCCAACTCCTGGGCTTAAGTGATCTGCCCACCTTGGCCTCCCAAAGTGCTGGGATTACAGGCATGAGCCAAGTGCCTGGCCTGTTTGAAGCCCTTAAGCCACAATACTGGTAACAAAGTATTCGATAAATGGAGCAGTTGGAGGAGAAAAAGAATGAGGAGGAGGAAGAAAAGTGGGAACCAGAACTATGGTGATTTCCATTTTTGGAACTGCTGTGACCTTGCACAGCACACTGTGCTTCTCATTGTATTTCCAGTGGGAGAGTTCCTGCTGCTTGAAATGTGATTTATGACAGTTATAAACCAAGATTTCAGTTTGTCTTCATGGAAGAATGCCGGCTAATAAAGATAGAAAGAATGTTAGAATTAGATCATCACTATTTTGTAAAGACCCGAGTTATAACTGATTCAGTCAATAGGGTCAATGGGTGCTAAGGCCATAGGGTGATAAGTCCTTGGGTATGGGATATTTACACATTACCAAACTACCATTTTGCAGATTATGTGCTAATAGATCTTTTGGACATCACCTTAACTAGATGATCAAAATTAGGTTTACAAAATAAAAGACAAACATTGCGTGTTCTCACTTACTCGTAGGATCTAAAAATGGAAACAATTGAAGTCATGGAGGTAGACAGTTAGGATGGTTACCAGAGTGTGGGAAGGGGAGTGGTGGTGGTTGCAGGAGTGGGGGCGCTGTCAGAGGGAGGTAGGAATGGTTAATGGGTACAAAAAATAGAAAGAATGAATAAGACCTACTATTTGGTAGCACAACAGGGTGAATATAGTCAATAATAACTTAAATGAACATTTAACAATAACTAAAAGAGTATAATTGGAATGTTTGTAACACAGAGGATAAATGCTTGAGGGGGATGGATACCCCATTCTCCATGATTTTACAATTGCATGTCTGTATCAAAATATCTCATATATCCCATAAATATATATACCTACATTGTACCCATAAATATTTTTTAAAAATTTTTTAAAGTTAGGCTTACAAATAATGAGACTAACATTATATGCCTGCTGATGTGATAACAGTAGTACTCTCTTATGTGTGGTTTCACTATCCTGAGTTTTAGCCACAGCCTGAAAATGTTAAATTTAAAACTCCACAAATAAACAATTCAAAAGTTTTATTTCTTTCTTTCTTTATTTATTACAACTTACACAAACTTTATTTACTTGATTGAGAGCTTATTGTACATAAAATGTTTCATGTGGTTGAGCTTAGCTTTGTTCACACTGACTTCAGGGAGTCTGATTTTCTATGCTCAAGATTGTTCAGTTGCTGCTGTTGCCCTTGGTTTCTTTTCTTTCAGGATCAAGGTGGGTACTTTCATATAATATCTTATTTTTAATTCCTTCTCTGGCAATTCTTTCCTGGATTCTTTGCTTTGCATAATTATACCTACAATGAAACCAGCATCCCAAAGTCACCCAGATAAATCCTCCTACTCCAACATCACATGATCTTCTAATTCTACTAGTTAACAAAAAAAATGTCCAAAGCCAGCCGCAACAGATCCTAATGAACCATACAATATTGAATCCCGGGCACAGGAAATATTTCCAACACCTGAAATGCCTAGGAACTTAAAGAGCTTCCCCTTCGCGGGCTCGCCGGACTCCGGAGCGGTGGCCACGGGGACGACTCCGCGCCTCCACCCGCCCAGCACCGCCGGCGCCGCGGGAGGGGAAGATCGGCCAGCCGCGCCTCCTCGTCCCCCAAAAATTCACAAGTTTTAAATCACGCGCTGTTCTGAGCAGCGCAATGAAATCTCTCGCTGTCCCACTCCATCCTGCTCAGGATGTGAATCATCCCTGTGTCCCGCGTATCCATGCTGGAGACACCACCGGCCGTCAGTCACTAGTCCGCTAGCCGTCTAACTTATCAGATCGACTGTCATGGTATCGCAGTGCCTGTGTTCAAGGAACCCTTATTTTACTAAATAATGGCCCCAAAGCACAAGCGTAGTGATGCCAGCAATTCGGATATGCCAAAGAGAAAACCTCAAGTGCTTCCTTTAAGCGAAAAGGCAAAAGTTCTCAAGAAACAAAATCATTTGCTCAGATTGCTAAAATCTATGGTCAGAATAAAATTTCTAATTGTGAAATTGTAAAGAAAGAAAAAGAATGTGTGCTGGTTTAGCTGTTGTACCTCAAACTGCAAAAGTTATGACCACAGTGCGTGATAAGTGCTTAGTTAAGACGAAAAAGGCATTACATTCGTGGGTGGAAGACCTGAACAGAAACTTCTTCTGGTTGGCGGCAGTCAGGCTTGGTACTCTGCAGTTTCAGGCATCCACACGGGGATCTTAGAACTGAAAAAAAAAAAAAAAAAAAAAAAAAAAAAGGTTAATCTGAATTACATCATGAGGCAGTAATTAGGCAAATAGAGATTGCAGAATAGTCCATTAGGCTCTCCAAGAATGTCAACGTCATGAAAGACGAAAAAAGGTGGGGAGACAGCTCTAGATGAAAAGGTATTAAACAGTCAAATACAATGCGTGAACCCTGATTAGATGCAAGATAAAGATTTTTTAAAAATACAGATTATTAGATAATATTATTGTATCCATGTTAAATGTTAAATTTCTTCACTGTGATCATGGTATTGGGTTATGTAAGGGAATGTTCTTCTTTTAGGAGCTGCAGGTGAAGTATTTAGGGATGAAGTGAGCATATGTCTGCAACTTACTCCAAACGCTTCAGCAAAAATATATATATATTCAGTGAAGGGTAATTGGGTATTTGTTTAACTGCTTTTCAACTTTTCTGCAAGTTTGATATTTAAAAAAATTAAAAGATGGCCAGGAGTGGTGGCTCACGCCTATAATCCCAACACTTTGGGAGGCTGGAGGCGGGTGGATCACTTGAGGTCAGGAGTTCGAGACCAGCCTGACCAACATAGTGAAACTGCCATCTCTACTAAAAATACAAAAAATTAGCTGGGTGTGGTGGTGCATGTCTGTAGTCCCAGGTACCCGGGAGGCTGGGGCAGGAAAATTGCTTGAACCCAGGAGGCAGAGGTCGCAGTGAGCTGAGATTTCACCACTGCACTCCAGCCTGGGCAACAGAGCGAGACTCTATCCCAATAAATAAATAAATAAATAAAGTAAATAAAATTAATTTCGGAATAAAATCCTGCTTTCAGGTAAATGTTAGAACAAGACCTCCCACTGTCCTAGCTATTGGGATTCTCCTAAGGAGAATTAGGAATCCTCTAGTTTAAAGACACTGGTGTAGTTGGGCATGGAGGCTCATGCCTATAATCTCAGCACTTTGGGAGGCTGAGGAGGGAGGATCACTTGAGGCCAGGAGCTTGAGACCAACCTGGGCAATATAGTGAGACCCTGACTCTACAAAAAAATTTAAAATTAGCCAGATGTGGTGGCACACGCCTGTAGTCCCAGCTACTCAGGGGGCTGAGGTGGGAGGATTGCTTGAGCCCAGGAGGTCAAGGCTGCAGTGAGCCGTGATCACACCACTGCAGGCACACTCCAGCCTGGGCGATGGAACAAGACCCCGTCTCAAATAAAACAAAACAAAAACACACTGGCATAATCCTTTCTGGCTGCGTTTTCCCATATGAGTCTCCTTTAAGGTCTACCATTTAAGTGTAATCATTCTCTACATTTGAGTTGTATTTGGTTTGCTTTACAATTCTAAGAAGTTTCCATTGAGCTGATGTTTAATAGGCCCTTGAGTAGTGATACTGCTAATGTGCTACTAAATTTAGTCACTGGAACTGTCTTAACAGGCTGAAGAGAATGTAAGGTGAGAAAAGCCTGTGTCTGGGTTGTGGGAATTCTGTACAGTTATGTTAAGGTGAGCAAGGAATCTGTGTGAAAGCCCCTTTCTTTCCTAAGAGCATCTGATGCACTGTCACGTGTGCCAATAACAAGGACTTAGATATGCTGTCACATCAAGGAGACATGGAAAATAGGAAGTCAAGATCTTTCCGCTGGGTGAAAATGAGGAGAAATTTCCTTAAGGAAATAACACAAAATCATTAGACAACTAACAACATTTGTTGTTTGTATTATCAGACAAAATTTCAACAGTGGATTGTGAATTATTCTTTTCTTTGTCACTCAAAGTAGGTGGAGATTATAATTTCACAGAAATGGTATATGAGTTGGGATGCTAGCTCTTGGTGACAGAGATTACTGTCACATAGTAAAGGGATAAACATAGTGGGAGGAATTCAAAAGATGACTCTGTCCCTAACTGTAATTGCATCAAGGGATGACATGTTAGTTTCTTTTCACTTGCCAATTCCAGTTGTTGGATGAGGACTGCTTAGAAGACTATATTAAGGATTCCTGGGACGCTCCAGGCTCAGGGAGAAAGAGTACAGTAATTGATTAGTGATGTCTGTCATGACTTTTTTTGAAAGAGTGCAAGTGGCATGGAAGCCATATTTGCTAACTTTGAATTCCAAACACAAACTAAATTGAACGCTTAAAAAACACTAACACCTTCAAGAAAGCATTCATTAAAGTAATGATCATTGGCCATGGTTAGTGGGTACAAAAAAACAGAAAGAATAAATAAGACCCAGTATTTGATAGCACAGCAGGGTGACTATAGTCAATGATAATTTAATTGTACATTTGAAAATAACTAAAAGAGTATAACTGGATTATTTGTAACACAAAGGATGAATGCTTTAGTTGATGGATACCTCATTTACCCCTGATGTGATTATTACACATTGTATGCCTATATCAAAATCTCTTGTACCCCATAAATATATACATCTACTATTACCCACAAAAATTAAAAATAAAAAGTTTAAGGCCGGGAGGCTTCTGCCAGTGGCATGGAAAGGAGGGAACTAAGACTGAAGTCGGAAAGCCAAGCTTTAAATCCAACAGAAAATGGACTAGAAGAGAGTTAAGCCAAGTCCTCTTCAGGACACAGAATGATAGCCGGCCTAGAGCAGGGGCTTGGCTCTGTCACTGTGGAAACACAGAAAGTTCTGACTTGGATGGGGTGTTGGCAGCGCCATCTACACTGTGTCAGGGGAAGGGGCAAGGAGACCAGGTGCAAGGATGCATGTGGTCCACCTGATGCCAGGGGGAGCTGTTGTGGTCACGATTATGGGGCTGCATAAACAGGGCTGTGAAACCTTTGCATCTCGGAACTTGCTCAGAAGCCCTCTGTCATGATTTGGCCTCCTGGGTGTCTTGGCTTGAGCAAGACAAGGTCCTGTTGATCAGAAGCCAGCGGGAAGCTGTGGTTTCCAGAATGAGCTCAGCTAACATAAGCTTGTTCCACAGGCCTGCTCATCAGACCTTGGAGCCTCTCAGGCTGAGGACTCGCCTT
Organism: Hylobates moloch; assembly: GCF_009828535.3. Taxonomy (NCBI): domain Eukaryota; kingdom Metazoa; phylum Chordata; class Mammalia; order Primates; family Hylobatidae; genus Hylobates; species Hylobates moloch. Next base: position 10,810,654 of record NW_026652276.1, read on the forward strand.
GGGAATCCCCCACTAGGAAGGTGGTTCCAGGAGACTGGGGTGGTGGAGGGGACTACCAGCCCTCATCTCCTGGCTGTGTGCAGACTCACACCTACTCATGCTACTGGTTTTTAAGAAGATCCACACTGGACAGATGTGTATCCTGGATGCTTCTAGCCTCTCCAGTTTCCTAGGAGATCCTGCTCTTTAGTGCCCTCATTACAGTCAGCTGAGGGACACAGGATGTACAGGGTTTTACCAGGTTCTTGTCCCCGATAGTGTCTGGGAAGATGTGTTTATTTCCCCTTCCCGCTGTAACACATTGTCATATATTAAGCGGCTTAAAATAACACAAATTTGTTATCTTACAGTTCTGTAGGTTAGAAGCCCAACACAAGTCTTGCTGGGCTAAAATCAGGGTGCTGGCAAGACTGTGTCCTCCTGGGGGCTCTAGGAGAGAACCTGTTTCTCTGCCTTTCCAGCTTCCAGAGCCGGTTCTGCCTGCAGCCCTTGGCTCATGGCCCCTTCTTCTGTCTTCAAACCGAGTAACAGTGGATCAAGTCCTTCTCACATCCTATCCCTCTGTCTCTTCTACCCTACTCTCTACCTTCAAGAACTCTTGTGATTACATTGGCCCTACCAGGATAATCCAGGATAATTGGCAACCTTAATTCCATTGACAACCTTAATTTGCCATGTAATTTAACATACTCCCCAGTTCTTGAGATTTGTACCTGGACATACTGGGATAGGGGAGATCGTTCTGCCCACCTCAGAAGCCCCGAACGATGCTCCAGGATCCACACAACCACTGCCCCCACCTGGTTGCTGCTGGTCACTTTAGCTAGCCACCTCTCCTTCCTTCCTTCCGGCCACCTGGGAACTAGCTTTTCTGGGGTGCACATGCTTCCTGAGCCACTGCACCCAAGGATGGACCCAAGCATCACTCTAATTCCCCAAGGCCCAGCTGAAACAGAGGAAAACATTGTCATTGTGACAACTGGCAGCAGAGGTCCTCATAGCTGGCGAAACACCTTGGCAACTGTTAGGGCAAATGGTGGAGCAGAGGACGCAGACATCGGCAGGCACCTGGGCCACCATGCAGAGGCTTCAGCTGCTGTAAGGAAGGAAAGAGGAGGGGGAGAGAGAAGAGCCAGGAAGGCAGAAGGTGAGAGAAGCCTGCCTGCAAGAGGCTGGCTACTGTGGGGGCTGGCCTGAGGATGTTCATCGGGGACAGGGTGGCCGTGGGCCATTTCAGCTGTGCAGATGCCCGATGGAAGCTTGTGTTTCTGTGATGTGAAATCTCCCTGTCTCTCTGCAGTCCCCGAGCTTCAGAAATGCCCATGACATCTTGTGGGCAGAGGGGTCTTTATAGGACTCCGGGAAGAGGAGACAAGTAACTGACATGAGGCACCATGGGAAAAGCAGAGGCCGTGGAGGTGTCAGCAGCCCTGCCCTGGGAATGTGCGGAAAACTTGGGAGGGCATTGGCCATCCCCAGACCACACAACAGGACATCCCACGGAGGGCTGTGGCCTTCCTTAGCCTTCTGGGCTCACAATGAGCCAACCTCATGTAGAGTTCAAGGCACGGCCAGGCTCCAGCTGACTGGATCACACCTGCTAAGACCAGGTAGTACCTTTTAATCCAATATTATTACTGAAGGCTTGGGCATAAGAGGAGAGCACTTTAGTATAGAGGGAGCATTCCAAACTGCTCACCAGGACTGTGGCTCCTGGCACACAAGCTGCCCCCACCCTCAGGCTTTTCCTGTCCCTATAGGCCTTGGCCTGCTGCCTGCAGGAGGGTTTGCCCACATGTCCTGATGAGAGTTCAGGTGACCATGTCGTCTCTATCTTTGAGGTCTAGTAACCCCCCTCTCTCTCCAAATGTACCTTCTCTTGCCAGATGTGGTGGCTCACACCTGTAATCCCAGCACTTGGGAGGTTGAGGCAGGAGGATAGTTTGAGACCAGCCTGGGCAACATAGCAAGACCCCCGTCTCTGCACAAAAAATTTTAAAAAAATTAGCCGGGCATGGTGGTACGTACCTGTAGTCTCAGCTGCTCAGGAGGCTGAGGTAAGAGGATCACGTGAGCCCAGGATGTTAAGGTTGCAGTGAGCCATGATTGTGCCATTGCCCTCCAGCTTGGGCAACAGAGCAAGACCCTGCCTCACACACACACACAAAACCAATAACAACAAAAAAACCACAAAGGTACCTTCTCTGGGCCTAATGAAAGGGAAAAAAATCCCTGCTCACTCTCAGTTGTCAAGATCCCAGCCAACTCCAAGTTGTGAACAGTACAAAGTGGAGCTGTCAGCCTTTTGTACTCCTCTGGGTCAAAGGGTAGGCTATTTTTAAGGCCCCTGGTATGTGTTGCCAAGTTGCCTTCTAGAAACCACATAGGCTGCCCTCCTCCCTAGCCATCTGCCAGCACTAAGCATTGCCATCTAATAAATCTCTGTAAAGTTGACATGAAAAAATCTCATTTTCATTTTTAGTTCTTTGATTACCTGTGTATATTTTAAAAATACGCATATTGTTTCAGGGAAACACTCTCAAACCATGTTTTTCCTCTGTTCTCACACCACCATAACAAAAATCATCAACACAGAAGGAGACTTCTGGGACCAGATGTGTGGGGGATTGTCCCACCAAACCACGGACAGCAGCGGGGTGTCCTCCAGTTCAATTCCAACACTGTCTACCTGGAGATAGTCTTACAGCCCACAGGTTGAGGGCTCAGTCCCAAGACTATCCCCGACCCAGACACGAGTCTGGCCCTTTGGAACTTCTGACCGACCAGCTTCAAGCTGGGGTTCCCACAACGCCCTCTTTGGGTTTGATCAATTTGCTGGAGTGGCTCACGTAACTCAGGGAAACACATTAGCCAGGTGATCCTAAAGGGTATTACAAAGGACACTGATGAAGAGATGCACAGGGCGAGGTACAAGGGAAGGGACATGGAGCTGCCAGGAGCCTCCGTGTGCTCAGCTCTCCGGAAGCTCTCTGAACCCTGTTCTCTTGGGGTTTTTATGGAAGCTTCATGATGTCAGCGTTCCTTCTCTCAGGGCGTAGGACAGAGCCCTCTCTGGGGAGAGTCTTAAGACCCACAATCAGAAAGGCGGGGGAAGATACGAGTCCTGCCTTGCGGCAGGTGAAAGGAGAGCAGGAGAAGGCCAGAGAGGTTCTGTTTCCTGAGGCCTAACACAGCCACTGTCATAACACGAGACTGTAACAAGGGCTACGGGGGTTCTGAGCCAGGAACTGTGGACAAAAGCCAACACGTGTGTACTTATCATAACACCACACATGTCACTTCTTGTGAATGATATTAGTAATAATGAAAAACCTATTTCCAGTGTCATGAATCTCTATTTAGATGTGAGAAAAAATGTTTGACTTATGTGAAGCAGAGAAGGTTTCCTTATCTGTGCAGCTCTCGTTATGAGGTCTGAGGCTAGAGTGGGGGAAAGAAGAGCAAAACAAGAGAAAAACAAAAAAGAGGGGAAAGAGAAGAGAAGAAAATAAAAGTGGCAAGAAGAGATAAAAAGACAAAAAAGCCAGGTGCTCTGCGTCTCGTCCTGGGCGCCATGCCTGGGAGACAGGCAGGTAGGCGATGGGCTGAGCAAGGTCTGCTCAGCACACCCTGCATCCTGCAACATCACGTGCAGGCCAGTGGTTCCCAGACCATGTGGCTTCAGGACCCCCCTTTACACTCTTAAAAAGTGTTAAGGATCTCAAAAAGCTCTTATCTATGTAGATATCGATCAGTGTTTCCTATGTTAGAAATTAAAACAAAGAAACCAGCTGGGCATGATGGCTCATGCCTGTAATCCCAGCACTTGGGGAGGCCGAGGAGGGTGGATCACGATGTCAGGCGTTCAGCCTGGCCAGCATGGTGAAACCCCGTCTCTACTAAAAATACAAAAATTATCCGGGTGTGGTGGCGGGTGCCTGTAACCCCAGCTACTCGAGAGGCTGAGGCAGGAGAATTGCTTTAACCCGGGAGACAGAGGTTGCAGTGAGCCGAGATTGCGCCATTGCACTCTAGCCTGGGTGGAAGAGTGAAACTCCGTCTCAAAGAAAACAAAAAAACAAAACAAACAAACAAAAAAACTCCAAGAGCCATAAAAACATTAGGGCCTGTTGATGTAGTGATTCCCCTTCGGGGACTATATTTTATATTTATTAATTTTGTTTTTTGAGACAGGGTCTCAGTCTGTCACCGAGGCTAGAGTGCAGTGGCACCATCCCAGCTCACTGCAGCCTTGACCTCCCTGGCTCAGATGATCCTCCCACCTCAGCCTCCCGAGGAGCTGGGACTACAGGTGCACGCCACCAAACTGGACTATTTTTTGTAAAGATAGGGTCTCCCTAAGTTTCCCAGGCTGGTCTCAAACTCCTGAGCTCAAGCAATCCTCCTGCCTCTGCCTCTCAAAATGCTGGGATTACAGGCGTGAGCCACCTCGCCCAACCCTCAGGGAATATATTTTAAAACAATAATTCCCAAAGGAAGGAAAAACTGCCTAAATGTCCTATAATTGGGGAACGGTTAAATAAATGCTGGCATATATATTTAATAGAATATTATGTGGTTTAAAAGGATAATGATGAAGACTCTGCACTGGCATGGAAGGAATATCTACAGCTCTAAGTGAAAATCTCCGAATTATATAACTGACTCTTCACCATGCCTGCCAATCTCATGCTGGCTCTGCCTGGAAACAAAGCCTCAAAGGCAATGAGAGAAAGTAGGTTCTATTCCATATATAGGGTAGGGACTATGGGAGAATTTTTCCTTCTCTTTTTGGTTTATTTTGATTTATTTAGTATTATTATTTTTATTTTGCAATTAGTGTAAACAAAAATCAGGACTCTCGAATCTGTCTTGCTTCCCCAGGTCAGTGCGGTTGGGAGGCGTGTGGAGAGCAGCTGCCCAGACCCAGAGGTCGGGAGATGGGGAGGGAGGAAGGAGTGGCGGAGGCTCTGAGTGGGGAAGTTAGGCCTGGAGGGGCTGATAGCTCAGCTGGTTCTAAGTTTCCTTTCAGTGCTGACTGAGAAAGCTCTCCTAAGCAGCTGTTGTCAGAGGCCTGCGGGAGACACAGACCAAGCATAGGGGCTGTGCTTTGCCTCACCAAGGGAGGAAGCTGGGGGGGCGGCCGGGGGGTGGGCGGCGGTGGCAACTGCAGCACGCAAGACCTCTTGGAGAGAACTGAAGTCAGTGGCCACACCCATGTCACAAAGGAGCCGGGCGGGCGCTGCAGGCTTCATCCACTGATGGGGAGCTTGACAGACACCAAAGCCACCGTGGCCTGGTGAGGCGGGATGCAGAGTTTCTGCTTAGGTAGGACAAGGCCAGATTTGTATTTTAGGAAGCCTTGCTGTAGCTGGGTGCAGGCTATGTTAGGAGTTGGAGGGGGGCACCAGTTGAAGTTGAACACAATGGTACTTAGAAAAAATAGCACTAAAAGGCTGGGTGTGGTGGTCGACACTTGTAATCCGAGCACTTTGGGAGGCCAAGGTGGGAGGATTGCTTGAGTCCAGGAGTTCAAGACCATCCTGGGCAATATAGTAAGACCTACTCTCTACAAAAGTTAAAAATTAGCCTGGCATGGTGGTGCGCCCCTGTGGTCTCAGCTACTTGGGAGGCTGAGGCAGGAGGATTGTTTGAGCCTGGGAGGTCGAGGCTGCAGTAAGCTATGATTGGGCTACTGCACTCTAGCCTGAGAGACAGAGTGAGACCCCGTCTCAAAAAAAAAAAAAAAAGCTCATAAAGTTGACCAACAGACACTCCCTACTGGGGTAGGGAATATGGGATGGGCTTTATTCCCCTGATTCCCCTGAGCTAAAAATGTAACCAGGGTCCCAATTACACCTTGCAACTTAGACGCAATCTTCTAGGATTGCAAATGTGCTCTTTCATCGTGTTCTTGCCCTTTGCATTGGAGCCCAATTGGCTGGTGCAAGTCCAAGGTGCAGCTGGCAGGCTCCAGCTTTGCGGCTGCAGCACTCCTAACCAACCTCAGTAAGATCGCCCCATAAGCAACAAAACTCTGGTGGTGCTGACCAAGGGGAGACTGATGCACAAACTGGGTTGTTGGCAGCCAGGTAGGTTCCCCCACCCGTAGTGGAAAGGAGCGATTTGCCAGCTACTGGCTCTTTCTGGCTTGGGCATGATGAAGGGATGGAAGGTGTGGGTCTGTGGTGTGGCCAATGTGATGGGGCCATCAGAAAGTTGAATACACTAAAGTCAAACACAGGAAATGAGCAATAGAGTTAGTTCAGCATGAACCTATGTCAATTCTTTTTTACTTTTCAGGGTTCACTAAAATATGATGTGATTAAGATGTTCTGCTCTCTAGTTTGGTGTGTGTCTCAAAGAACCCCAGTGGAGTCCTAAAGAGCCACATGAGCGCCCCCAGCCACAGCTGCCTTGCCCTGGCCCCTGCCCCCGATAGGCCCTGGAGGTCCCTAAAAGGTCTGATGGGCTAGGCCTGCTTTCTTCCAGCTCCGCCAGAGTGGAAACTTGGCCCCAGCTATGGCCTGGTCCAGGTGTGGGCTGCAGTGGGAACTTGTCCCATGCCACTGCGACATGCTGCTCAGCTTCCACAACCATCAGCTTCTGCCAGCCTCATTTCACTGAACCCTAGTTCATTGATCTCTACCCTCCACCACTTACACTGACCTCGTGGCATCTTGGCCTAATACTACAGGGTGCATCTCTTCTGATGAGGACACTTTTTTCTCCACACTCTCCGGTCCCCAGCTTTGTTAAAGTACACGTGACAAAAACTGGATATGTGAATGATGAACAGTGTGATGTTTTGATATATGTATACATTCGGAAATGATTAAATCAAGCTAATGAACACATCCATCAATCACATAGTTATCTTTTTGTGTGTGTGGTGAGAACATTTCAAATTTACTCTTGTAGCAATTTCCAAGTTTACAATACAGAACTATTAACTACAGTCACCATGCTATTATATACAATAGATCTCCAGAACGTATTCCTCTTAACTGAAACACCTTTGACCAACATCTCCCACTTCCACACCCTCCCTAGCCCTCCAGCCCCTGGCAACTCCCATCCTATTCCCTGCTTCTGTGAGTTTTGACTTCTTTAAATTCCACATATAAGTGAAGTCATGCAGTATGTGTCTTTCTGAGTCTGGCTTATTTCACTGAGCATAATGCCCTCTGGGTTCATTTATGTTGTCACAAATGACAAGATTCCCTTTTTTAATGGCTAAATAATATTTCATTGTGTATATGTTTTTAATCCATTCAACCACTGGTGGGACACTTAGGCTGATTCCCTATCTTGGTTATTGTGAATAAAAAGGACATTTTTTAATGCAACTACTGTGCCATCATCTTAGCTAACACAATTAAAAGTCAATCTGTAGACTGGGCGTGGTGGCTCACCCCTGTAATCCCAGCACTTTAGGAGGCCTAGGCGGACGGATCACGAGGTTAGGAGATCGAGACCATCCTGGCTAACACGGTGAAACCCCGTCTCTACTAAAAACACAAAAAAATAACCAGCTGTGGTGGCGGGTGCCGATAGTCCCAGCTACTCGGGAGGCTGAGGCAGGAGAATGGCGTGAACTCGGGAGATGAAGCTTGCGGTGAGCCGAGATCGCGCCACTGCACTCCAGCCTATGCGACAGAGCGAGACTGTCTCAAAAAAAAAAAAAAAAAAAAGTGAATCTGTAACATCGTCCACCATGAAATCCATATTCAGATTCCTCCACTGTGTCAAAACTGTCTTTTTATGGCTGGTTTGTTCAAATCAGGGCTCAGGTGAGGGCGCGGGTTGCATTCTTTCAGAGTCACCCCTTTTTTTCTCCTTTCCTTTTCATGTCATGGATTTGTTGGAAAAACTGGGTCATTGTCTGGGAGTGCATTCTCAATGCACGGCAGATAATTGGAATCCTCTGTCCAGCACTTGCCCTTGGAAAGGCCTCCACGCAGGAGGCAGCTGCTTCCCGGAACTCAATCCTCTCTCAGCCTCTTTCCACCTCAAATCTCAACCACACACTCGCCACCCAGGTCCCCGCTTCATTCTGTGAATTGCCTTTCCTCTCCCCCGCCGCCATCTTTTTGCGCAGATCACCTTAGCCTGTCTGTCTTCTGTAGTCTTCTATCTGCTTTGTCCACGACCAGAATTTGTTACTACCAAGGAGGGCCAGCAGACACAAATCCTTCCCCTAGAGGCTGGTGGGAGGAAGGAAGGCAGCTCCCAGCCCCATGGTGAGACTCCTGCTCCTGCTTCATGGAGGGCGATGTGCGGGAACCTTACCTGGTTCTTCCCCGGGCAGTGAGTGCCGGTGGCTGGGACAGCATCTACGTTCGTTGTCGCATCTGCAGGGCCTAGCGCAGCGCCTGGCACTTGCAGGGCATCAAGAATGATTCTTGGAGGGCTGAACAACCAGCACGAGGGCAGGCAATGGGCCTTCCTTGTCTCTGATACAGTGGCCAGGCCTGAAGAATCAGGATGAACAAGCGGAATGTGAATTTGTTATTTTTATTTTTAATTTTTCTGGTACATAGTAGGTGTCTGTATTTACGCGGTACATGAGATCAAAGTAAATTTGTGACAAAGCATTCAGTTATATTCTCTCCACTCCTGAAAGATTGTCTTCACCTGCAGTTAAAGCAAATCATGCTGTAGGACGTCACTGTTGAGTCATTCTCCAGGGGCTCCCAGAGACACGGCATTCTCGTTTTCACTCTGAGAATTAAATCTTGTGCCGGGTGTCACAGTCATCTCTGCTGTGGACATTTCCCTCTGAACTAACCCATGATGGTTACTGGAAACCACGGCTCCTCCAGCTCCCTCCACAGGCTTTCTCCCCTTCCCTTCCACACTTCCGGGGTTTGCCTGGGGATCCGAGTCTCTACACTGGTGAAGCAGGCACAGCTGTCAGGTCATGACTCACGTGTGCAGGACCATAGCTTCTGGGTCATCAAGCTCATGGAAGCCCCGGGGACAATCCTGTGGGCACACATGGGAGGGATGTGGATTTGCCCCTTTCCACACCACAGCTTTGCCCCGTCCAATGTCCAGTGGTGGGTAATTTCCTGGGAAGTCTCTTTGAGGTCCTCTCCGGGACCCAGCATCTTGGACCAAGATGCTGTTGTGTGTGGGTAATGAATGGCAGAAGGCATCTTCATGGAGAGGCTTCTCGCTTGACTACTCTTGCTGGTCCTCTTCCTGGGCTAGGGCTAGGGAGAAGACGGACAGCCCGAGGGCCCCTCCCTAAGACAGACCCTGTGTTAGGCCATTCTTATGTTGCTATAAAGAAATACCTGAGGCTGGAAAATTTATAAAGAAAAGAGGTTTAATTGGCTTACTGTTCTGTAGACTTTATGTGAAGTGTGGTGCCGGCATCTGCCCTGCTTCTGATGAGAACTTGCTTGCGATTTTGGCAGAAGGCGAAGAGGGAGCTGGCATCTCACATGGCCAGAGTGGGAGCAGACGAGGGGTAGGGAGGTGCTGCACACTTTCAAACAGCCAGATCTCGCAAGAAGGAACTCGCTACTGAGAGGACAGCACCAAGGGGAGGGGGCAAGATCATTCATGAGAAATCCACCTCCATGATCCAACCCACTCCACCAGGCCCCACCTCCAGCACTGGGGATCACAGTTCAACATGAAATTTAGAGGGGACAACACCCAAACTCCATCAGACCCTGAACAGGGATAGCTGTTAGCTCTCCAGGCTCTTGCTCCGTGACCTACTCTTGTATTGTTGCCTCTCTTGCTTGGCCCCCCGGCTGGGGATGCCCGGAGACAAACATGGGTACTGCTGCTCCTGCCAGGAAACTCCTAAGCCCAGACATCTCTTAGCACCCACGCCCAGGGCTGGCTGGACTTCTTGGCCCTCCATGGAGGGGCTAGTGGGAGAGAGGAGGAGGTGCACAGGAAGGAGGGGCTGCTCTGGAAGGCAATAGCCAGCCAAGCTCTCGGGCAGTCTCTGGGCGGGGAGCCAGCCAGGATGCTATCCTGCTAACACAGGCTGGCTCTGGATGTAAATGGGCCTTGACCTAGCTCTGTTTGGGACAGCCTCTGCTGGGGCCTCGGTTTCCACCTCTCTACAATGGGCACAGTTGTGCTACAGAGAGCGCTCTCTCTCTCCTCTCTCTCTCTCTCTCCTCTCTCCTCTCTCTCTCTCTCTCCTCTCCTCTCTTCTCTTCTCTTCTCTTCTCTTCTCTTCTCTTCTCTTCTGGTCACAAGGACAAATCCTAGGGGAACAGAAGCAGGATGGAACTCTGACTTCAGAGCCCCAGGGTCGTGCTCTCTGTTCATTGGCAACGATGAGGAAAAAATGGGTCTGCTTTCACCCAGCTGTCCCTAGCCTGCCCCTTCTCCTGCCCCTTCCATGTCTCTTCCCCCTTACCCCATTCTTGTGGATGGGTGTGGGGGGTGGGGAGTGGGGGGTTCCTTCCTCTGGGTCTGGTGCCCACCCTCCCCATCGGGCCCTTCTCAACCAGCCAAGCTCCCATCTCTCACTGGCTGCCCCTGGCCTTTGGACCCTGCCACCCTGCAGCCCCCTGATGTCCCTTCCCCCATGGCCCAGCCTCCCTCTGCTCTTTTGGCTTGGCCTCCCTCTCTGCTCTTCACTCCTCCTGTGCCCTTGACCTCCCTTTCGGCCTTTCTCTGGCCTCCAGCCACCAGGGCAGATGCTCCACTGCCCCCTCCTGCTCTCCCCCCGCACCTGCCTCTTCCACCTGCCCTCCCTTGGCCCTTCCTGCAAACCGTCCTGGGGGCCTGAATGGGGAATGGAGGCTGGAGGGCAGTGGCTGGGTCCCTTGTGGGGTTGGTCTGGGACTCCTGCCCCTGAGGACTAAGGAATTCTCTCTCTCAGCTGCTGTGCTGGGGACACTCCCTGAGGGAAGCAGGGCCAGGAGGCCCGGCTGAGGCAGGAGAAGGGGGCAGAAGAAGGAGGCAGGCCCTTGCCTCTGTCCTGGGCCCCCTCTCTGTGATCTTCTGGCATTCTCAGAGGTCTGCCCAGCCCTGGAGTGTGAGTGTGGGGGTGGCCCCTCTGAACAGATTCCTGCTGTTCTGTTGGTTCTGACCGTGTCCTTTCTGCCCCTTCTGGTCTGTGTCACATTCACTTTGATCTCAAAGTGTTTTCTGAAATTGCTCAGAAAAGAAAAGGCCCAGTATAGCCCCCGTCACAGGGAGGGTAGCTCAGAGGGGGCCACTCCCCCGGGCATCAGTCTCCCCTCCTTCACTCTGGATCCCAGAATGTCCAGGACCCCTGGGCTGGAGAACAAAGGGCCATCTCTCAATGATCAGTCAATAACTCATCAAATATTTATTAAAGAGAGCAGACAGAATCCCTTAGATCTTACAATGTAAGATGCAAATAGATATCAGGCAAATTCTTGAAATGTTTTTATGTTTAAGATATTTAAAAAGCACAACTTTTGGAGGAAGATGAAGGCGTGACATGAGCCGATAAAGGGGACCCCGAGTTGAGTTGGAGGTCAGGGAAGGCCTCCCTGGGGGAGTGACGTTCAACCTGAGACCTGAAGGACAGGGAGTCACTGGGGATGTGACCTGGAGCCAGAGATGAGACTGGGACCTCATTTGTCCCTGAGCGTCCTCCAGCCACAGTCCAGCTCTGCTTGGTGAGAGCATTGCAAATAGGAAAGTCACGAGGTGGTAGGTGGTGGTCCCAGGGAGGGAAGGCCAGGAGACCGAGTGTGGGAAGTGGTGGGCACACAGCTCACCATGGCAGAGGAGGCAGAAACACATGTGGCCATGGAGAGCCCAGGCTGAGCGTCCTGGGTGTGGGAGAGGGGGCAGGCCCCCTGGGATACCACCTTGGGTTCAGGTTCAAATGCTATGCTCAGTCTGGGGGACTCCTGGTGCTTGTCTTTCTTCCAGCAAAGGGCCCTGCTCACTGTGGACTCTGGGCGCTCAGAAGGCATCTGCGCTGGCCACCAGCAGCCAGCCAGGTCAGGACCGCACTCCTGCAGCCTCCCTGGGAGTGGCTGTGGGCTCCTGTGGGGTGCTGGATGGAGCGTCTAGAGGGTTCTCTCTGAGCCTGGAGGCATCCGGGCATCGGGCCCTCCAACCCCTTCTTTTTTCTTTTTTTTTTTCTGGAGATGGAGTCTTGCTCTGTCGCCGGAGCTGGAGTGCAATGGCGTGATCTTGGCTCACTGCAACCTCCGCCTCCCAGGTTCAAGCAATTCTCCTTCCTCAGCCTCCCAAGTAGCTGGGACTACAAGTGCATGCCGCCACACCCGGCTAATTTTTTGTATTTTAATAGAGATGGGGTTTCACCGTATTGCCCAGGCTGGTCTAGAACTCCTGAGCTCAGGCAATCCACCTGCCTTGGCCTCCCAAATTGTTGGGATTACAGGCGTGAGCCACCAGGCCTGGCCTCCAACCCCTTCTTAATTCCTCCCTGCAGGCCCCGGCGCAGCCAGGGATACTCCCGTTTCCCACCCAGGGCAGGCAAGGAAAGGCTGGACTGGCCAGAAACGCAGGCAGCACTTTCATACTCTTCAACCTGCCCAGCTGGGGCAAGGCGGCCACCCAGCAGCAGCATGGGCCCCCAGGGAGGCAGGTGCTGCGAGTCCTGGCCCAGTGACCCCCAAGAGCTCACAAACAGGGCACAGGGCGCTGCCCACTCTAAGGAGGCACAGTGTGGACTGCCTCCTCCCTAAGCACAGCCTGGTGTGTGTCAGGGCCCAGAATGACGCTGTCTTTGGCCCCTGCAGACTTCTCAGTCTTGATAAGCGCCTTCCTGCAGGACGAGTTCATGCTCTGGAGACACCCTCCTCTATCTTCAGGGGGCTGCTTCAGAATTCACAGCAGTTTTGGGCCCGGGGAGCCTGGACCCCTCCCACTGATGGCCTTGAATCTGCAGATGATTACGAAGAGAACGCAGCCTGTCAGGAAACCCCAGCCTTGAGCTCTGAATTTTAATGCTAAGGGTGGGTGCCAGGAGGGAGGTGGCTGTGTAAGCGCCACCCCCCAACTGAGACCCCATGAGCGGTTAGCCCCCTTCCTCACTTTCTCCATCTGGCTGCTGGGCCCTGGTCCAGGCGCAGGCTGAAGGGCCTCCCGCCTGCTCCTGGGAGGCTGTAGCTGCCCCAAGCCATTTGCATCCACCCTTCAGGTCCCAGCATCGCAGGACTCCAGGGGGGCCACGTAGCTCAGGGACGGGAGGACTGGCTCTTTCTGGTGCCTGGCAGGACACTTTGGGCCTACTGGGGGTGACAGTGGCAGGCCAAGAAGACGCCCGGGGTGGGAGGATTAGCTGTCCCCCCACAACATAACCCTGTCTCCCAGGGGTGTGACGTCTCTTCAGCCTGTGGCTGGCTCGCCCGGCTGCAGCCTGCTTGCCCCTGGGTGGGGAGGGATGGTGGCACTGGCCCTCCTCCCGAAACAAGGACTTCCTCTGCCCATCGTGCCTGGGGATGCTGGCTGGCCGTTCAGCTTCCACACTATCTCCTCACCCGGCTCTACCTGGGCTCCTTGTTCCCTTTAGAGCAACCACTGGCCTGCACGCCAGGCTCTCTCCCTTCTCCAGGGGTACATGGACACACCTGGCCCTGTTATTGCCAGAAACCCACAGACACCTTTCCTTAGGGGTTGTGAATCCTCTGGCCTCCTGCTCAGGTGCCCTAGAAGACGCCCCCAAGCATGTCTAGGGAGCCAGTGGTATGAGATTCCAGCTCTTGCAGCCCAGGGAGCTGGGCAGGCCGGGAGATGCCAACTTCTCAGGGCAACAAAGTGGGCCACTTCTGAGAAGAACATCCCCAGACCACCGTCACCCCTTCTGGTTTGGAAACTTCCCTGGGAAGCATCTAGGGCTTGTCATTCCCTGGTTCCAGACTGCCCCACCCTTGAAGACCCTCCCTTCTTTCTATGACCTGCGACATCTCCCAGCTCCCCCCGGGCACCAGCATCTCAGACAGCGTTGACTGCGGGCAGAGCTGTGCCATGCCCACCCCAGTGAGGAGATCAATGGCACAGCTCCTCGGAGCCACTGGAAAGAGCCCTGGCCCCCAGAACTCCACAGCCCTTCTACCCACTGGGGCAAAGCGGATCTCTTGGTTCTCTGTGCTCAGCCTAAGCCCCAGGGCTGCAGGGACAAAGGAGAAGTCTAGGGTAGGTTGCGGCGAGTGCTCATCGTTGGCTAGCCGGCCTCTTCAGTCTCCATCTCGAGAAATGGCCACATGGCAGGAGCCCTCTGTGCTAGATGTTTCCACGCCCCAGGCGGCAAGGTGGGAGCCACACTGCAGCTGACTTTCTTCTTGAAGTACTACTTGGGGACAATGTTTAATGAGCTCTTTAAAAGGCCAGGCCCTCCTGGAGTTGTTTACCGAGACCCAGAAGAGATGCAGCTAGACTCGAGGCTCTCATGAACAAATAATGAGATTTAGAGGCTTTTTGTCTCCTGCCCTAAATGACATCCTTCATAACAGGCAAGGTCCCGAGATGCCACGGAGCCCACATGGCTGCCCCAGTGCCTCTGCCAGTGGCTGGACAAGAGGCCCCGGCTCCTTGAGCCTCCTCCAGCCCTGCCCTGCCTGCTGCTCCAGCCTCCAGGACAGCCTCGGATTTTCCGGAGCTGGTGAAGTTAAGCCAAATGAGCGCCTGGGATCTTTATTTACTCTCTGATCCCAGCATCCCCAGCCCCAGTCAAACTGCCCCAGTCTTTCCTTCAAGTGAAGAGACATCAGGAAATACCAATATTTTTCTAAGCAATATAAAATATTTGTTAAAACCATCTCACAGAAAAATATGGTAAAAGACCAGGTTCTGTAGGAATGGCTCAATCATTTTTTTTTTTTTTTTTTTTTGGTCATCTGGTTACAGAAAGAGAACTTTGATTGTATTTCTTACATAGTTTAGAAGGTATCACATCGTCTTTTAAAGAAAATTGATTCCATATAAAGCCCACCCTGATGGCCTCAGTTCCTCAAATGGCAGTTAAGGGGGCCCTTGCCTGGCCGGCTTCTTTTTATGTGATGTTTTACACAAACCCCCAATTATTAGTATGAGAATGAGTCTAACCTTTTTTTTCTTTTTTTTTTTTTGAGACAGGGTCTTGCTCTGTCTCCCAGGCTGGAGTACAGTGGTGCGATCATGGCTCACTGCAGCCTCAATCTCCTGTGCTTAAGTGATCCGCCCAAGTAGCTGGGACCACAGGTGCACACCATCATGGCCAGCTAATTTTTTTTTTTTTGGTAGAGATGAGGGTCTCAATATATTGCCTAGGTTGGTCTCAAACTCCTGAGCTCAAGTAATCCTCCTGCCTCCGCCTCCCAAAGTGTGAGGATTACAAGCACGAGCCACTGTGCCCCAAATTTTAGATTTAAATATCTTGTTCTACTGAGTAAATTTTTTCTATTCTGTTTGGTGGTTGTGGCAGCATCTGTGTTTTGTAGTTTACAGAAATTAGCATAAACATTCTTCTAGATGAGGTCTCTACTGCTTGTCTTTTTGAATGAGCTAGGGCAAGACTTTTTTCAGTGGTTTACATGTTTACCCCAAATCCACAAAACAAATAATCACAATTTATCACATAATAACATTTTTTTGGTGACTGTTGGAAATAAATGCTCAGTGCCACAAAGAAGAATCAGCACTCCAGCAAAAAGCTCTCTCAGCAAGGCAATTTACTTCTGCAGAAGGGTGCAACTTGCGCCAGTCACAATCACAAGAGCACACCGAGTGGGGTAGGGCAGGGGTTTTTATCCCTAACGCAATTACTTCTTACTGCTATGTCTTTTCGCCACTGGCTGGGGTTGGACCACACAATCTAAGCTAACCCGATTGGCTAAGGTTTAAAATTGAATAGGGTCAATTAGGTGGGAAGGTAGAGGCTGCCCGTTACTGGGCGGGAAGGCATGTCTGGAGTTGTCTGGGTGCGGCAAAGGCGGGGAGGGTTGTTTACAGAACAGGTAGCTAGGAGGCAAGGAAGTACAAGGAAGTTGGTCCTAAGAAACAAAGAACAGGGACCTAAAGCTTTTTGAAAAGGAATTTATCGTCTCTGACAGTGACAATGCCTCACTCTCTTGCCCAGACTAGAGTGCACTGGCACAATCTCGACTCACTGGAGCCTCTAACTCCTGGACTCAAGTGATCCTTCCATCTCAGCCTCCCAAGTAGCTAGGACCACAAGTGTGCACCACCACACCTGGCTAATTAAAAAAAATTTTGTAGAGACAGGGTCCTACTATGTTGTTGCCCAGGTAGGTCTCAAACTCCTGGCCTCAAGCAATCCTCCCACATCAGCCTCCCAAAACTTTGGGATTACAGGTGTGAGCCACTGTGCCTGGCCTAGAATACATTTTCACTTAGTGTTTCCAGTCATACAGCCCAACTGAAAATCAGAATCATTTTATTCAAGGAAGCCTATTGTGTTTTAAAGTTTATTAATAAACTTAAGTGACTAGGGAGGTAAGAGGAAGACTAGAGAAACAGTATTTGACATAGGAAATCTGGCTCAGGTTAGATCAAGAGTCCTGACTTCTATTCCTTGGTATAAAAGCATAAAAAGAAGAATCATAAATATAAATTACTTTCCCCTTAGCCTCCAACCAAACAACTTAGTCAGCTTTTGACAACTTGAGTAATAACTCAAGAGAAATTCTAATAATTCATTTTTGTGTTAAGACAACTGTCACCAGACTTATCTCTGGGGATCATCCTGGCCTCAAGGGTTTTTATAGACAACTACCTTTCATGAGCCTAAATCCACATATTGGATGCTCTCCTTGGTCTCCTTTGAGCCACTCTTGCAGGCAGAACCTCTATGGACATTGCTGCTGTCCAACAGGATGCTTGTATCAGTCCATTCTCATGCTGCTAATAAACACATACCCAAGACCAGGTAATTTATAAAGAAAACAGGTTTAATTGACTCACAGTTCAGCATGGCTGGGGAGGCCTCAGGAAACTTATAGTCAGGTGGAAGGGGAAGCAAACATGTCCTTCTTCACATGGCGTCATAAGAGAAGTGCCAAGCAAAGTGGGGAAAGCCCCTTATAAAACCATCAGATCTCATGAGAACTCACTCAACATCATGAGAACAGGATGAGGGTAACCGCCCCCATGATTCAATTACCTCCTACCAGGTTCCTCCCATGACATGTGAGGATTACGAGAACTACAATTCAAGATGAGATTTGGGTGGGGACACAGCCAAACCATATCAGTGTTCTTGGTTTCCTCTGCCAAGATTCAGTGCTGGCCACTGGCTTACCTTCAAGGCTCCTTCACATACTGGCCAGCCTTTGTCTGGAATCTTCCTTTGGCTTTTGCAATTCTCTTACCTCGGACTAACTCCGTTCCATCTTTGTGCATTCCAGTCTCTCTGCCAACCTCTTTAATATTCTCTTCCCCAGAGTTATTTTCTCACACTGCATGTTATTTCCTACAAACTCACAAGCTTCCTCCAGCATCCTGATACTGATGACTCCCCAGTATATACAAGCTGGGCATCCAAAGTCCAAAAATCCAAAATCTAAAATATTCCAAATCTAAAACTTTTTGTGCGCCAACATGCACTCAAGGAAAATGCTCATTGGAGCACTTCAGATTTTGGTTTTAGGATGCTCAGCCAGTAAGTATAAGGCAAATATTCCCAACTCTAAAAAATCCAAAATCCAAAACACTTCTTTTTCCAAGTGTTTCTGACAAAGGATACTGAACCTGTATCTCCATTCGCCTGTGTTGGTATTCCATACCCTCTGGTCCAAAATGGAACCCCTCTCCTCCCAGCCCAATCCCAGAGCCCAGGGCTGCATCTACTTTTGAATTTTGCCCCATGATCCATCTAGGGCGTGCACATGTGAATCTCTGGGTGTGTGTGTGTGTGTTGACATCTGGATGGGTGCGCACAGTTCTGGCTGTGAGCCTGTGAAAGCCTGAGGGAAGACAACACACAGCACAATTGTGCGAGACCCTAGGACTCAACCAATTGGGCAAAACCCCTTTTACAGCCAAAGCTAGTCACTCACTCAAGGCCCCCAGGAGCTTCAGAAGGAAAGACTTCCTGATGGAGAAAATAATAAACAGGTCCATGGAGCCCGTCAGCCTTCGCTCCCTGGGCCCCTCATCCAGACAGGAGGCTGCCCTGGGGCTGGGAGTGGCTGCCGGGCTGAGACCACACACTCTAGTTCCTGAGACGCGCCTGCCTCTGTGTAACCTGAGGCCCCTTTTCTGATGTGTTCCAGGCAGCCTGAACTAACATACAGCCCCTTTGTCTGATCGCAGCGCCAGGAGCCTTTTCTTGGAAATGTGGTCGTGATGGTGCTGAGGCTGGGGGTCCTGCCAGCCATCTCTGAGGGAGAGGAAAAGTGCCCCCCACCCCAGGCGTTTCCTCTGAGACCCGTGTGTCTCTGGCATGAAGGGGCCTGTGTGTCACTTGTCCAGGTGGTAGGAAGGAGGTAACCCATGTGTGTCCTGGCAGCCAGAGAGGCTCTGGGCACCCCGGGCACAGTCAGCAGAATGCAGGGGTCCTGGGGGGGCGTGGGGGAAGCCCAACCCAACAGGACAAAGCCTTTCCTTGGTGGGTGGAGTCAGGGCGGGAACCCCCGACTGAAGAGAAGGCTCAATCCCCAAAGCTCCCTTGCCCACCTGCAGTGACGGCTCTTCACTCTTAGGGACTATCCAGGTTTAACACCGAAGGTCCAGGGTCCCGCCAGGAGTCCCGTCTGTCCTGGGCAAACCAGAACAGATGGTTGTCCTCACCCCACCCCAGATAGCAAACAGGGCCACCCCGAGGCGCCCGGATGCTAACCTTCCCCAGGGGAGGCTGACTCCTGCCCAGAGGTTACCACAGGCCCCAGCATGGAGTGGGCCCCGAAGAGGGAGGCGGCCGGGCTCTAAGCATTTTGCTAAGCACCTGGGCTGGGTCAGGCCGGCTGTCCCTGGTTCTTCTGACCTGTGTCCTCCTTCCCCTGGGACCAAGAGCTCAGGGTTGGGGCTTTCAGTGGATACTCGTGCTGTTCACAGAGGCGGTCATCTCACATTTGGTCCCTGGAACTAACCCCCATCCTGGAGGGGCAGAAACAGCAGCTGTGCTGGGGTCAGAGAGAGGCCGGGGAACAGAAACCTGGAATCGGTACCCGGTGCTCATTCCACAGTTTTGGTGAGAGAGGTGCAGAGAGGTGCTGGCCCTGATGCAGACCTAGGTTTTGTGATTCCAGAGCCAGGGCTGGGTTAGAAATCACCATATTCTGTCAGCCTTTTGTGTTGTAGGGGCAGGTGGAGAAACAGCCAGTGGAGGGAGGGGTCTCTCTAAATAAGCGGCCCATATGCCGAGGCCAGTGCCCCTGGGGGACAGTCTGGTCTGTTAGCACTGGAAAGGAGGGTTGAAAAGGTGGGCAAGGAAAGCACCCTGACCCCAGTTGACAATAGAGGCAAGGAGAGGGAGGCAGGAAGTGACCACAGCCTAACCCAGCACCTCTGGGGTGGACACCGGAAGCTTTGGGGTGACTGCAGATGTGGCCTCAGAAACAGAAGTCAAGAACTTCAGAGGCTGAGCTCTTGGGGAAGACCTGGTAATGCCTCTCCTACCAGACACAGCCCCTGCATCCTGCGTTCGCCACCCCCCACAGCAGAGCTTCATCCCGCTGCTGTCACTGCCCCCACCCAGGCAGCCTTTGCCCTGCCAAGGAAGCCCCAGCACTGCCTCCTGGAGACACTGACTTCCAGGAGTGGGGAATGCTGCCAGTGCCGGGGCCACTGCACCTGGATAAGAGGCAAGCCCTGTAAGGAGAGAGGCCCTGAGTCCCCTGAGTCCAGCCACCACCTCTATGGCCGTTCTGAAAGCCTGAGGGGACTGAGGGTGGACACAAAAGGAGGTTGCTCTAGTTTCTTTGGCCTGTGGACCAACCTGAGGAGGGACAGCCACCCACTGCCACAGGCCAGTCCCCAGGTAGCTGAGAGCTCCCTTGGAGATGGGGGCTTCCTTGAGGGCCTGCCAGGCTGCCCAGCAGCTGCACACCATGGGCTGCCCCCTGTGTTCAGTAGGTTCCTGACTTCCCCTGGCAGGGACACTAGGGCCCCAGGGGACAGTTTGCAGCAAGGGCCAAGGGAGGGCAGGTGGAGGAGGCGGTGGACGGATGGGAGGGAGACGGGGCAGTGGAGCCGTCTGCCCCGGTGGCTGGAGGCCAGAGAAAGGCCAGAAGGGAAGTCAAGAGCACAGGAAAGTGAAGAGCAGAGAGGGAGGCCAGGCAGAAAGGGCGGAGGGAAGGGGGGAGCTGGGCGGGGCAGGGGACTTCAGGGGCCTGCAAGGCAGCAGGCCTTCCAGGTTCCAAAAAGTCAGTGGGTAGCCAGTGAGAGATGGGAGCTTGGCTAGGCCCACAGGAGGAGACAGGGCACAGGACCAGAAGGCAGGGATGGAGGGTAGCAGGGAAGGGGCAGGGAAAGGAGTGGGCTGGGGGCAGCCGGGTGAAAGCAGACCCATTTTCCCTTCCTTGTTGCCAATGATCGGAGTGAGACACGATCCTGGGGCACTGAAGTCAGAGTTCAGTCCTGCTTCTGTTCCCTTAGGATTTGTCCTTGTGACCTCACATATAATTAGAGAGAGCGAGAGCGTGCAAGAGAGAGAGAGAGCGAGCAGCAGTCCTGCCGGTAGCACAGCTGCAGAGATGTGGAGACTGAGGCCCTGATGGAGGCAGTCTCAGGCAGAGCTTGGGCTAGAACAGGGTGTGCTTTGTCACAGGAGGCGAGGAGGTGGTGCGAGAGTGGGAGAGAGGCCTGGTTTAGGATGATGGCCAGACACGAAGCAAGAGATTGGGGCTCATGCAGACACAGCTGGGCAGCTGGAAGAGGCAGGACCTGGCCAGTTTCGAGACCCACATGGAGACTGTCCTTGTAATGAACATGTCCTTCGGTTCGGAGCTTTATGTACCTTTATCGTATAAACATTCACACTCATGCTGTCTTCATTTAGAAAAGGTGTAGATCCAACTATTTTAATGAACACTGAAGACTTCCCTTCCATAGTAGCTTCCCCTTCATGTAACGTTACGTGCATTATGTAACAGAATGTAATGTACCTTTAGAGAAATCTCCATAATTTTAAAATGATATAATACATAAATTAAGACTTCTGGTCACCTTAGATGATAGAAACAGTATCCATCCAGCTGGTAGTAATTTTCTGCCTTCAGCACCAATTATGTAGGGAATGAGTTTTTAATCTTGTGAATTCCTTTAACATGTTTCCTGCCCTCTGGACGCCTCCCACAAACAGCTGTGACCACCTGCTGGGCAGGCGCCCAGAGGAGGTCAGCGGGCTGGTGGCGTGGAAGTGTTTCTCTAAGCAGCAGAGACACCTTTGTCACTTGGTTGGGTGCAGACTGCGCCTGGTTTGTAGGACAAGGGGCTGGAGCTTCACGCCTCAGAACCAAGATTTTTTTCTGTGAAGTTGGAGGCCAGGCTGTCTGGGGATGGTGAGGAGCTGGAGGAGGGGCCTTGAGGTGTGGAGTGGCCTCGACGGGACTGGGCTGGGTTGGGGCTGCCCTAACACCAGGGAAGGGGTGAGGGGTGCCAGTGCCCTGAGACTGCCATTTGGATGGTTCCCTTTGGCTCTTGGAGCATTGTCCATGGGCTCAAGGGGCTGGGGTGGAGTGGGCAAGCAGGGGAGTGGACTGGGCCGGGGGTGCCCTGGGCAGTGGAGTGGGGCACCACTCAGGGTGTGGAAGGAAGGGGAGCAGAGGGGCCCCGCATGCTCTCATGGGGAAGGGGCTAATGGGCAGGGTTGAGAGCAGCAGGAGGTCGCACCGTGAGGGCAGACTGTGAAGTGGGGCCCTCGTGGATGCAGCAGCTGGGGCCTGTGGCGGCAGCAGGTGCACTGTGTTCCTGCTCAGCGTCTTAACAAGTGGGCTTATCAGGCGAGTTGCCAAACCTCTCAATGCCTCCATTTCCACCCTGTAAAGTGGGGGTGCCCGTGGGTCCTGCCTCATGGGGTTGGTGAGGGTTCAGCAAGGTGGGACAGGTAGAAATCGGCCTCTCTAGGTACAATCTCCTAGGCCCAACCCCAGCTCTGCATCAAGCTCGTGGTGCACATTTGGACACAGGGCTCCAGCCCTCTGTGCTTCAATTTCTTCCTCTGTCAACAAGGCTGTTGATCATTTGCACCTCCCAGGGTGTTTGGAAAATGAACAGACTTAATTTGTAAAGGGTACCGCCCTCGGTGTGGTCCTCAGGACAGGCGGGGTCAGTGTTGGAGGGAGCTGTCACCACTGGCAATGACGTCTCCTTGAAGGGTCGGGAGGACTTGGGGTGGAGATGAAGACCGAGCCAGGTACTGGAGTGCGGTGTGCCCTGGAAGATGTTTGATGGCATTAAAGAGCAGAGGTGGTAGCTCTGCATGTGGGGTAAGGCTCTCAGGACAAAGCGTTTTGCAGGAGAATAGGGTGTGAGTGCTGGCACAGTTCCCGGGGGAGTGGCGGGTAGGTAGGGCAGGTGGGGACCTCCCCATAGCCTTCACCTGTCAGCCCCTCAGTATTGGAGAAGAATTTTTACCTTCCATCCCAATATACACTTTTTAAAAATCAGAATTAAATAAAAGACTTTCAGGAAGAAAATGAATGTCCTAGTTACTCAAACTATGGAAGGGTGAAGATATGTTCATTATTTAAGTGCTACAAGATAATTCATGGAGACAAAGGACACAATTAACAATTTCCATGCCTCAAAACAAAGATAAAAATGGGCCAGGCGCAGTGGCTCACGCCTGTAATCCCAACAGTTTGGGAGGCTGAGGTGGGTGGATTGCTTGAGCTCAGGACTTGGAGACCAGCCTGGGAAACATGGCAAAACCTCCCAGTGCCTTTGTATTTTGTACCAAAAGTACAGAAATTAGCCAGGCGTGGTGGCACGTGTCTGTAGTCCCAGGAAGTTGAGAGGCTGAGGTGGGAGGATCACTTTAGCCCAGGAAACGAAGGTTGCAGTGAGCTGAGATCATGCCACTGCACCCCAGCCTAATGAGACTCTGTCTAAAAAAAAAAAAAAAAAAGAAAAAGAAAGAAAAGAAAAACAAAACAAAAAACCCAAAGATAAAAATGTCTGTGTGTAGGGGAGGTGGGAAGGGATGAAGTAGGGAGAAAAGACTCAACACGTAAGAAGAATAGGAATTCAATAGCTAAAGTGTAAAACAGAATATTAGGCTCCTGATGGGCATGTGGGCAAAGGAAATAGTACACTTTATGCAACAGGAAACATAAAAGAAAATAAATATTTCAAAAGGGTCCACCATCTGCTCACACTCCTATCCCTGTGTCCCCGAGAAATAAACAAGTGTAGCTCGGTAGCTGTGACTGGTGGACTGGACAGGGGGCTGCTGGGAGGCCAGAGCGGGTACTCAGAGGTGAGCAGAATCCCCTCATTCCTTGACTCCTGGCCCCAGGGCCCAGGTGGGAGGCGGCGGGGGGGTCCTGGCTGCCCTGCGGGAGTGGAGGGAATGCTGGGAAGCTGTTGCCAGGGTTTAGCCCAGGACTCTGCTCCCTCGAGCGCCAAACCTCAGGAGGGCCTCGGGAGGACCTGGATGAGACAGAGCCAGAGGTGTTCACTTGGAAGCATTTGTTTAATGTTCACAAGACATTCAGTGGCTCCATGTGCCAGGGGAGCCATAGGGCAGGGTGGGCTTCCAGAATTCTCTCCTCCCTTGCATTTGGCAGCAGGGGAAACTTGCAACGTGCAGAGACCATAGGTCTCTGTAACCTTCGTAGTAAAGGGCCTCCTCTGGATGCCGTGGGCTTTCGGTGATAAGACAACCATTGCATTTGAAGATTACCTTTGTCCTACTTCTGCACATTCTGGGAGCTCCAAGCCCCATCAGGGCCATCAACAGCCATGGGCAGGATGACTGCAGGGAGAAGCTTGGTGGCTCTAAAAGAATTGTCTGGATCATGACAAGAACAGAAGGCACAGATAGCTGAGCATCTGCAACCTTCTCCTGTAACCTCGATGTTACATTTCCAGTGAGTGACAGAGGAGCATGTGGGGTGACATGGGAGGGGAAGGCTGCATTCTGGACAGTTGCTGCCCCCTTGCGTGTTTTACTCCCTCCTGCCTTGACATTAAGCGTCACTGACCTCAGCCACCATGGGCCCACTTTCAAGGAGGCCAGATATCTTCAATTGCTAAAGGGGATTATCAGGACCCCGAGTTGGGGGACTTGGGGGCACTCACCTTCTTGTCTTTGTGAACACCTAGGGGGCAGGGTGTCAGTCCTCAGGGACTTGGCAAAGGCTCCAGGAACGGGCTTCCTGTGGTATGGCACCCAGCTGACTGTGCAGGGGAGTCATCTGGGCTCAATGTTTAAGTGGGGCTTGGTGGCTGGATGCAGTGGTTCACACCTGTAATCCCAGCACTTTGGGAGGCCGAGGTGGGGCATGGCTTGAGTCCAGGAGTCCGAGACTAGCCTGGGCAACATGGCGAAACCCCATCTCTATTTTTACAAAAAATAAAATAAATAAGTAGGGCTTGGGAACAGAAGTGTTCCCGGCAGAATGGGAGGGGAGAGGCCAGATGCGGAGCCATAGGATGGGGCCTGGGGCAAGTCCCTGCCTAGCCCAGCTCTTGGAGCTCAACTCTTTGAGTCTGTCTCAGGCCGCACCTGGAGGATTGGAGCAGAGGGTGGGGGCAGGTGCTGCTCATCTTCCTCTCTTTGCCTCTTCTTCCTGAGTTCCCCTGCCTTCCTCTCTCTGTTGGGGCTTCCTCTGATTTTTAGGACCCCTTTTCCTTGGATCCTGAGGGTCCCATTATCAATGTTACTGCTTTTTTTTTCTTTTCCTTCAAATAGACCCAGTAGGGGAGACAAAGGCAGGCACAAATCAACGAGGAATGGGGGCCTCAGTCACTGCTTGAGTACCAGGCACTTCCTGGGTGCGCTTACCCCTAAAACAACGTTTTCTGAGACAGGTACTGTCGTCTGTCTTCACCACCACTGCCTGGTCCCTAGGAGATGATCCACAAATATTTTTCGATTGAGTGGATGTGTAACTCCAATTTGTGGCTGGGGAAATGGGCTCAGAGAGGTTAGGCAACCAGCCCAAGCTGACAGAGCTGCTTTGTGGGGAGTGGCGGCCGGAGACCTGCTGAGGCTATCTTCAGAGTCCGGCTGCCTCAGATGTCCTGGACTCTTCTTTCAGACACCCTGACGCCCCCACTCCTGCCCTCATTCCTTCTTGTTGCTGCTGGTGCCCTCATCCCAACCCAACCCCTGCTGCCCCAGTGGGTCTGTCACATGCTGCTCCTGTGCCAAGCATGTGTTCCCTGGGACCCTGGGGCGGCCCGTGCCCCTGGTTCCTGCCTGGCCAGCTTCCAGCCTCGGCGCCTGCCATTCCCCCCTTACCCTGGTGCAGAGGGTGCCCGGGCCCTCACCAACACTGTGCCCCTCCTGCCCATGCCTGCACCTGGGCTGCCCTCCTCCAGCATCCTCCTCCCTCCCCGTGTCTCTTAGGGTTCAGCTCTTGTCGCTGCCCCTGTTCCCTGACCAGCTCTCTGGGGCAGGTTCGGGAGCACTTCTTGCACAACTCTGGGCCAACTGGTCACCCTGCAAAGCCCTTGGTGGGCAGGTTTCCCCCCTGGAGGGAAGGGATGCCCACGAGGGCAGGGCCGGGCCTCTGGCTGCTGAAGGAGCGAATTTCACCAGCTGCCTAGCCCAGCTCAGGGGAGGATGTGGTGAGCGCCCAGCTATCCTGGACCCACTCTTTGGTAAACACAGTCAGATTCACTTGTTCCTTGCCCTAGAAGAAGCTGGTTCCTGAAGTGCCGAAGCTGTCCCACTGGCGAAGTCGAAGGTGTGTGCCCCCAAACCCCCACCTCAGGGCTCCCAGTCTGGAAGACAGGCAGGGACCTGCCCAGGCTCCCAAAACCTCCGAGTTATTCTGGATGGTGAGAGGGTGGGCAGGAGCAGGGGGAGAAGTTTCAGGAGGCTTAAGGGAAATTTTCTGAGAAAGGTCTTCCTATTTATGACTCCCCAGGGCTGTGGCAAGGGGAGGCGAAAAGCCGGATGGACAGGCCTGAGACGTAGGGTGGGGCCTTGGGAGAGTCCCTGCCTTGCCTCGCTCTTAGGAGCTCAAACCTTTCAGTCTCTCTGGACACATGTATCTTGGCAAGGGATCCCCCATATACCTTGGATATCCCCCAAGGTATCCAAGGGATACCCACAGGAGAGGGAGGTGGACAATGCCTTCTACCGCAGAGCAGCTCGTGTGGTGCTCTAGCTTTTGTGTCAAAAGAGGGAGAAAATAAGAGTTCATGTGTACACGGGCAGGCACAGAAACTCTGGAAGAAACTTAACAGTGGTGCCCTGGCGGGTAGGTGACAGCTGGATTTAGGAGTGGGACAGATATTTTCCTATATGTGTTTACATATGTATTTGAATCATGTGCATGTTTTCAAAAATTTAAAAATTTAACAATTTTACTATTGCAACAGCAATAAAGTAGAAATATTCATTTCTTAAAAGAAGGTAGCCAGGGCCGGGAGTGGTAGCTCACATCTGCAATCCTAACACTTTGGGAGGCCGAGGTGGGTGGATCACAAGGTCAGGAGTTCCAGACCAGCCTGACCAACATGGTGAAACCCCCGTCTTTACGAAAAATGCAAAAAAAAATTAGTCGGGTGTGGTGGCACAAGCCTGTGATCCCAGCTACTCAGGAGGCTGAGGCAAGAGAATCACTTGCAGTGAGCCAAGATCGCACCACTGCACTCCAGCGCCTGGGCAACAGAGTGAGACTCTGTCTCAAAAAAAAAAAAAAAAAAAAAAGAAGGTAGCCAGAAAGCCAGAATGGGAAGTAGACAAGGCTCCCTTTGAGGAGGGGCTGAGCAGAGACACTGCTCCCTGCAGGCCACTCAGTGTGAATGCCTTCCTGGGGCCTCACATTGCAGGCTCTGGGTATGGAGGTGGGTGCCAGACACCGGTGTGTCTCCTCCCTGCTGCTGTCCCGACAGGCTCCGGGCCTCCTCCCGCACCCAGGGTGCGGGCCTGGCTGCCCCACCTTGCCCAGTAGCCAGTCTTTGGCTTAGATTGGGCTGGTGGCCCAGTAGGGGGGCCTCGCTTGGGGCGGGACTGCCCAGTGCCGTCGTGGCACGCAGGCCAACTTGGGGCTCCACGGCCTGCAGCAGGGAGTGGACTTGGCACTACCCATCGCACAAACCCAGGTGACAGCTTAAAAGTTGTCATGGTTCCGTCAACCTCTTCACCAGACAGTGGGAAGACCCGGCTCCAGAGGGCCAGGTGGTTCCCCTACAGTGACTTGCAAGCTGTTATTTACAGAGGGGACCCATGTGTTGGATGAATCACCCAAAAAACCCAGGAGTAGTTTCTATTCCTGTAGACACCTGAAAGTCCCAGCACGCATGGCTTTTAAAAATTGCTTGTGCTTTGGTCCTCCGACAGGGCCTCCCAGCACCTCCAGGGCACAGGAGCTGCATCTGCCGGGGTAGGTTTCAGCCCAGACTTTCTGATGGGCTGGAATCTATGAGGGCTCCCAGCTAAGAGCCACCCAGGCCCACGGGTGAGTCTCAGCCCTCCCAGCCCTGAAGGTGGGAGATGCCAGGGAAGTCTCTCCTTGCAGGGCCCTAGGAAGCCACAGGCCCAAGGCTTCCCCAAATCTCTGTGCAGGCCTGGAACAGAGAAGCCAAGGCTGGGGAACCTGTGGGGCCCCGCTGACCATTCTTGCAGACACACATGCAGTGGCTGAGGTCTCCTCCAAGGCTGGGCACGCAAGTCCTAACCTGCAAGTCCTAAATAGCACCACCTTCCTTTCCTTTCTGTGGGCAGCAGTTTCAAATCCTAAACCCCCGAAGTGCTGGAAGCCATGACAGCCTTTGTCAGGTGCTGAGAATGGCTGCTCCTGTGTGGTGACCCTGTTAGGGCGTCTGGGGTGCGTAGGAGGCTTCGTCTTCCAGAGGCTTCCCAGGCCTTGACACATGCAGTGTGATTTTTGGCTTTTTGGTTTTTTGTTTTGTTTTTTGGAGCTGCGGGAGGAGGGCGTGCACAACTTCCAAGAGGGCAGGAGAGTGTAGACCCTCCTCCTGGAAACTGCTCCCCACGTCTACACTCTAGTTCCACACAGCCTCTCTGTAGACCCCAGAGCAAGAGCTCCTAGGCCAGACAGGGTGACAGTGGAGCGGCTCAAAGAGCATCTGGTCCCACCCCTTTATTTCACTCACAAGGAAGTCAAGACCCAGAGAGGGGAAGTGACTCTCCCCAGAGCAGGCTGGCAGCCAGGCCTGGAGGAGAAATGACATCTCTCAGCCCTCTCAGCTGCACCGGACCACCAACAGGTAACAGCCTCTGGGCCATTTAGAGAATCTGAGGCATGGAGCCTCTAACCTGACCTTGCTCTTGTGGATTGCAGGTAACTCTCCCAAGATCAGTGGGGCTTGTGTGGGCCTGGGCTTTGTGCACACCTGTCCCGACTCAGCGAGCAGTGCCAGGTGTCAGGGCAGCGGCAGCCTCCAGGCAGCCTCCGTGACAGCAGCAGTAGCAGGCAGACCTGGTTTGTCCCCGATTACGAGTGACATTTTTCTACGAACCCTCAACTTCCTCCTGATCTGAGTCAGGGTTGCAGCATCATGTCGGGTGGGGAAAGCTCCCCATAGGCAGCCTGGGAGCCTTCCCGGGGCATGTAGCTCACGTGCCACCACCCTCCACCAAGCCCACCGCCCATTCCCCGGAAACTTGTTGGGAAACCACCAAGCGCCCGAGATGACACACTCTCAAGGATCATCCTGCAGCCCTGAGCAAGTGCTTATTGGGGACCAGAAGGAGCCTGGGAGTCCAGGCTCACCCACTCACCAGCGGAGTAATTTCTCTAGCCTCCGTTTACCTCTCTGGGGCGTGAGGCAATACACGGTTTCTTCCTCATGGGGTGCTCAAGGGCAGTAAATGATGGGGAGGAGTGCCCTGGTTGCTATCGTATATTATAGCTGCATTATTCTCGAACCCTAGCCAAGCGTCTCTTGGAGAGGCTGGGTGGGAAGACACAGCAGCCCTTAGAACCCTGAACATTCTAGATTCTTCCCTGAGAGTGAGAACACAAAGTCAGGACATGTCTGGCTGGCCTGACCTCACCTGGGCTTTGTGCTGCCCGAGGCAGTGGGGATGAGAGGACAGGGCAGGGCAAAGTGCCGCCCACAGCTCTGTGGAAGGCAAGGTTTACCCTTGGTTCTCAGTGGCTGTCCCAGCTCTAAAGGGAGCACCAGTCACTGTGGAGCTGCAGCAGACCTGGCCATTTGTTCCGTCATTTCTTCACCCCCTCTTTCATGCAGTAAGACCTTCCCAAGGACAAACTGTACGTGAGGCTCAGTGATAAAGGTGAAGGGGACATGGTCCTGGTCCTGGGGTTGCTGGAGGACAGCAGGGACACACTCCCCCTGGGATACACAGAGGACTTTTCATGGCACCCACTCAGGACTGCACTGGGAAAACCACATCGTATGATGTGGGTGAATCTGGGAAGTGGGCATTTCAAGGCAGAGGTGGGATTTTTAGCAGTGGAGGAGAGAGTCCAAGGGGAAAGAGGAGCATGAGCATGCAGAGAAGTGAGGAGGGGGCTTGGCAGCTCCTGGATCCCAGATTCTTGCTTGTGATGCTGATGGGGGCCAGGGTGAGGGAGGAGGAGAGACTCAGAACATGAGTTCCAGCTGGTCCCTCACAGCCTTTTCGACCTTGGGTAGAATCTTTAGCATCTCTAAGCCTTACTGTCCTTATCTGTAAAATGGGCATAATTAGGGCAATCTCCTAGGAGTGTCCTGAGTTCCCATCGCAGAGCAATGAGCACACAGCTGGCCACCTCGCACCTCCCCAAGCCGGCCCCTCTACTCTCCCAGCCCCGCTCCAACCCCTCCGCCCAAGCTCCAGCAACATTCAGGCATCGGGGAGACTGTGGTCATGTGCTCTGTCCCCTCTGTGTCCTGTTCCTTCTTTTATCGTGGCCTCCAGAAGCCCAGCTCAGGCTCAGGCGGATGACTTTATTCACGCTATGGTGTTAGTGGTGGATACACTGTGTATTCTAACTGCAGCATTTTGGGGGGAGCATTCCAAGGCTCCTCAAATCCATCCCTGTGGCTGTGCCAATGCTGCTTTTTTAGGCTCTGGCCCTGCCATCTCTGAGGTGGCTCACGCTGCAATGCTCTACGCAGATGACAGCCTGGCAGCTACAGGAAGGGCCACCTTCTCAGCTGCACACCTCCTTAGGGTTGTGATCTTCTTGTTGCTTGTGTTCTCTGGAAAGTCCAGGCCACCGAGGGAAGAAAGGTAGGTCTGGTGTGGAGCCACATAGCTGGGTTTCGGGGTCTCAGCTGTGCAGGCAAAGCCTCAGGGCTGCTGCAGGTGGGACGCTGGATCCTTGAAGGTGTGGGCAGATGAGGCTACCATGGACCACTGGCGGCTGCGGGAATCCCAGCTGCAGAATGTGTAGAGTCAGCAGTTAAGAGCCAGCACAGGCCAGGTGCTCGGGCTCACGCCTGTAATCCCAGCGGTTTGGGAGGCAGAGGCAAGAGGACTGCTGGATCCCAGAAGTTTGAGACCAGTCTGGGCAACACGGTGAGACCTTGTCTCTACAAAAAATAAAAAATTAGGCCGGGCGCGGTGGCTCACGCCTGTAATCCCAGCACTTTGGGAGGCAGGTGGATCACCTGAGGTCGGGAGTTCGAGACCAGCCTAACCAACATAGAGAAATGCCGTCTTTATTAAAAATACAAAATTAGCCGGGCGTGGTGGCACATGCCTGTAATCCCATCTACTCAGGAGCCTGAGGCAGGAGAATCGCTTGAACCTGGGAGGCGGAGGTTGCGGTGAGCTGAGATCACACCATTGCACGCCAGCCTGGGCAACAAGAGCGAAACTCCATCTCAAAAATAAATAAATAAATAAATAAATAAATAAAAATTTTAAAATCAAAAAATAAAAAATTAGTTGGGCGTGGTGATGCATGCCTGTAGTCCCAGCTACTCGGAGGGCTGAGGTGGGAGGACTGCTTGAGCCTGGGAAGTTGAGGTTGCAGTGAACCTAGATTGTGCTACTGCACTCCAGCCTGGGTGACAAAGCAAGATGCTAACTCAAACAAACAAACAAATCAGCACATTGAGGCCAGGGCTCCGGGCTCGGGGCTGAGCAGGGCCTTGAGGATGGAAGAAATGAGATGGAACCCCCCAAGCAGAGGGAGCCAGGAGGAGAAGCAAGGCTTCTGCGCTCCACCCCAGTCTCTTTCCACACGTCACATATTTTCTCTCCTTTTCACCAAACATTGGAAAACAGCCTTGTATTGAAAGAAGATTCTACTTCAGGGTTAAAAATCAACAAACAAGAACACGCTTCAGTAAGACACGGCTGTGTGTATGAATTCCCTCTACAGCACTCTGGATGAGAACATAGCCCCGCCTTTGCTTGCATACCTCTGCTGACAGAGAGCCCTCCACATGGCGAGGCTGCTTTGCTTTGTCTACTCTCAGACACTCTGGCTGCGAGATGGGTTTGCTTTCCGCAGCACCTGGAACCCATTCCGTTTCTGACCCTGTGAAGTCTTTTTTTTTTTTTTTTTTTCTTTGAGACGGAGTCTCGCTCTGTCGCCCAGGCTGGAGTGCAGTGGCGCGATCTCGGCTCACTGCAAGCTCCGCCTCCCGGGTTCACGCCATTCTCCTGCCTCAGCCTCTCCGAGGAGCTGGGACTACAGGCGCCCACCACCACGCCCGGCTAATTTTTTGTATTTTTAGTAGAGACAGGGTTTCACCGTGGTCTCGATCCCCTGACCTCGTGATCCACCCGCCTCGGCCTCCCAAAGTGCTGGGATTACAAGCGTGAGCCACCGCGCCCGGCAGACCCTGTGAAGTCTTATGGTGGAACACGCCACGAGCACCGGAGGACGGATGCCCTTGGGTCTTTCCTTCTAGGGATTAGGAGTGTCTCTAGGCCTTTCTGCGTCTTCTCCCATGCTGTGGTTCCCTAGCCTCTCCGAGTTCAGCCCCTGCAGACAGACAGCCTTGGGTCCCTGGGTGATCAGAGCTGTGCATTGGCCACGGTCACTCCCACTCCACTTCCAGGATCTCTGAGTGTAGCCTTGGCTCACCTCGTTTCTCCCTTTCCTGTTTAAAAGAACACTTAGGAATTCCCACTTTCATTGAAGTGGTGACTGCGTTTGTGTTTTGTGTATAAATATTGTTTCTTTCCAATATTTCAGCAACGTACGTCTGATTTTGTCTCGGACTCACACGTTAAGAGCCTATGAAAGAGAATGCATAGAAATGCCTATTAAATGTTATTAATATCATGGCGCTGCAGCTAAGTGGTCAGGACCAACTAACAGCTATTTTCTTTGTGGTCTGAGAATGAGGAGTGTAAAATCGCCATTGCTGTTGAGGACTGGCCTGTGCTCGGGAATGGGACAAATTTTGTGAAAGACACTTCCATTCTTCTAAAGAGAGCATAGACCCTTGATTTACGATGCACTTCTCCCTGATCTGCTAGTCTACCTTGTTAATTGGGTTGTTCAGAGCTCTCATTTCTGTCTGTTTGATCGTGGATATTCTACAGGAGGGGCACTAAGGGCTCCAGCTACATTGTATTTCCATTTTTTAAAATTTCTTTTGCATTTCCTGCATGGTCCCATTATGTACTTGTTTGCTGCACTAATTGGAACAGAAATTGAGTGTTTTAAGTTTTCATTATTTATTGTAACTTTCACTCTTGTGGAGTCTCCATGTTACTTTCTCAATTCTTTTTACTAAAAAAAAAAATTACTTTGTCCTATTCCCTTCCTTTCTAGCACAAAATGTGCCTGATAAACCAAAGATTATGCTATCATTTTACTCTGTGTCTTTTCATTTTCTTGGTGTTTTTCCTTGACAAAAGATGATCGAATTTTGTTGTTTTTTTTAATTGATGGTTGGTTTTAATAGATTAATATAGGGAGTATTAACAATTGCTTATAATATTTGCATAAACCTCTGTGAGGTTGCCCTTCTGTTTTCTATATTGTGATATTACAGTTTTTTCATTTTCGGTTTCTACTGTGAATCTTCTCTTCCTTTTATCCCATTAAGATAGACAAGGTAATTTAACCTAAATATTCAATTTGGAAAATATTTAAGTTTTTAACTTCTTGACCCTATTGATAGCTTGCCAAGCTTTGGAGAATTATATTTTAAATCCCTTTTCTTACCTTCACCTACTCTTCGCTATGAAGCTGGTATTTTGTCTCTTTTCTGTCGTCTTTTACTCCTTATGTAATATATATTTTTATGATGTGATGACTGGCCTGTGAACAGAGGAAACTTGTTTATTTTTCAATTAAAAAAAAAATCATGAATCAGGTTTTTGTTGCTGTTCTCCCATCATTTGGGTGGGACTTGCTGTCTCACTTGACACTTACACATCTCTCTCTCACTTCATGCTTCGTTCCCAGCCCCATCTTGAAATGCTCATCTCTGACCGTGAAAGGTCATGCCTCATCAGCCGAGCTTTGGTGAATTCAATGCATAACTTTTAATTTTGTGTAAACCTTGCGCCCTGCCATGCCTCAAACACAAACCCAGACCACAAGTTGTTTCTCTGATATAGAAGGAAAAAATTGAAAGCTATCCTTACTGGTCTCCTTTTTCCCCACCAAACATTTTTTATATATATATATATTTTAAATCTCAGGTTTTCATATTATCATTAATTAATTAGAAAAACACACCAAAAAAAAAGAGAGAGATAAAGATAAAAGATTTTTAAAATCACCCAGCATTCAACTGCTAGAATGCAACCACTGGTTGGGATGTAGAAATCTTTTTTTAGGTTTTTTTTCCCCCCTCTATGCGTGGGTTTTTGTAATTTTAATCACAGTTGAAATCATTCTGAATGTCTAATTCTATAGTTTGTGGGGTTTTTACTTAACATAGTCAGCATAAACATAACAGTCAGACAGAAAAATTTTCCAATGAGTAAATTTACCATAGTGAAATTAACCTCTTGTTGGCATTTAAATGTGTGTATGTATTTTTTACTATTAGAAAAAAAGTAATGTGGTAATACATTGAGGCAAAGAAGAATAAGAAGAAAAAAATGCCAAGGTGGACATATTTTTGCACACAATTTTTCTTCTTTCATATAATTTACTTAAGGTGAATTCTCAGAATCACTGGATTAAAGACATACGATTTTCATGGCTTGTAATAGAAATTATCAAATCCCAAAGGTTGTATGCTAATTTGTACGCTTACCAGCATATTGGTGACTGGTTTCACAGAACCCTTGCCAGATTCTTTGTTAAATTTTATAAGCAAAAATGTTATCTCTTTGTAAACCCTCTTCTGGGAACTGCCTATGTCATTGGCTTGTTTATCTATTGTTGTTCTTGACATTATTCATTTTAATATTTTCTTCACAGAGAAAGAACGTCATTTGTCTAACATTGGTTGCGTTTTGTTTCTTCGAGTATATTATTTGATGTTAAGACTTTTTAGCAAAAAGAATTTTGTTTGTGCAGTCAAACCTGTCCTGTTTATTTTGTTTCTTTGATTTTCAGTTATGCTAAGTTGACAAAGAGCTTTTCCCTTTAGTGATTTTATAGGTTGTTTATTAAATTTCAACTAGTTTTTCTATGGTTTGATTGTTTTGAAATGTAATTCCTTAATGAATTTGGAATTTCTTTTGAGATATCGTGTAAGATGAGACTCTAAGTTGGTTTTTACTGCCAAATTGTTAACTGACAGTCTTAACATAATTTCTTAACTAAGCCTTCCCTTTGTATTATTGATTGTTGTGGAATGCCTCATTTATTCTTGCTTCTGTTAAATGTGTTAGTGCATAGTCTGAGATTTCTGAGTTAGTAAATGTCTGATTTCAACAAGAATGTCCCTATTATTTTACTATTAAATACAAAGTTGCCATTGGTGTGAGCAATTTACTCTTTGTAAGAAGTACTTTCCTGTTCCATTAGTTAAATAACTCCGAAAAACTATTTATACAATTGGATGACTTTTTATTTTTGCTTTAATGATGTGATACAAAACATTAATTGATTTCCTAACACTGAAACTATCTTACATTTCTATAGTAAATCTGATTCGTCATGATGATTTGTAATGTTAATGTACTGAATTCTACGTAGTAATATTTTAATTAGGATGTTTGCATATATATTCGTAATTGTATTTGAGCAAGTTTGTCTCTTTTGTGCTGAGTTTTGATATTTGGGTAAGTTAATTTAATAGAAATTCATTAATACTATGTTCTGAAATACTTTTAGAGTACGGGAATTATCTGTTGCTTGAAAATGTGAAATAAGCTAGAGCCTATTTTAAGAGTAATTCTTTGATAATATTCTCAGTTTCTTTTACGGTTATTGGTCTAGTCAATAATTCTATTTCTTCTTGTGTCAAACCTTGTATAGATTGTGGTAAATTATTTTTTGCCCCCAAATCAACAACTACATCAAGGTTTTTAAACCGATCAACACACAGGTAATAATGCAGTTTCTTGCTATTTTTGCTCTCCTCTCTAACTCAGCTTAATGTCTTCTTTCTTATTTCTAGTTATGACCATTTGAGTCCTTTCTTCTTGATCATAGTTGTTAGAGATACAGGTATTGCTTCTGTTCTGAAGGAACCACCTATTAAATGTGTTGATTCTGATATTTTCTCTTTTCTAATTCCTTTATTTCCGCTTTTATCTTTATACTTTTTTCCTGATTTCCCTAAGACATTTTTTCCCTAAATGCTCAAGTTAAGTGCTTAATTCATTTATTTAATTTCCTTAAAGAAAATTAAAGCAGTTAGGGCAATGTATTTATCTCTGAGAATAGTTTCGGCTGTACCCCGTGAATTTTTTTTTTTAAACAACCAATCCAAAAAGTTCTTGCTATTCTTCACATGTATTTAGTTTTGTAGTTCTCACTTTATTTTTAATTAGTCATTGTTATTTTTATTATTATTTTGAGACAGAGTTTATATAAACAGGGTCTTACTTTGTTGCCCAGGCTAGAGGGTAGTAGCATGATCACAGGTCACGGCAGCCTCGACCTCCTGGACTCAAGCCATCCTCTTGCCTTAACCTCTGCCTCTGAGTAGCTGGGACTATAGGCACAAGCCACCACACCCAGCTAATTTTTAAAAAAGAAAATTTGGAGAGACAGAAGTTTCACTATGTTGTGAGGTTGATCTCAAACTCCTGGGCTCAAACAATCCTCCCTCCTTTGCCTCCCAAAGTGCTGGGATTACAGGCATGAGCCACTGCGCCCAGCCAGGCTGTATTTTTATTTTCTAGGTCTTTGTGTATGCGGTCAGAGAGTATAGCCAAAATAATTTCTGAATTTTTTTAATGGATGGTTTTGTTCCTGTAAGGTAGATAATTCATTTTTGGCAAGTGTTTTTTGGCTGCTTGAGAAAAAAAATGGATTACCTATTTGTTTAAAACCAAGCCCAAGAGCCATTAATTAAACTGTATTAATCATATTATTTATATAATTCTGTGTCCTAATTTATATTTTGCCTATTTGTTTTATTCTAATCTACAGTATATGAAAGTGTGACACTGCAATTTGTTTTTGCCAATGGCTCCTTGAATTCTAAGAATTGTACCTGATGTGCTTTTGTACACCACCATTTGGTGTATAAGATTACTATATTTGCCCTCACAATTGAGTTTTTATTTTATTCTATAAAAATAAGCTTCTTAATCCTGATGGGCAATTTTGTTCTGCAATTCTGCAAGGCTAGTTATGAATATTGCCTCCCTGTCTTTCTTTCATTTATATTTGTCTGTTCTATCATCACAGAACTTTTATGTGGAACATTTCTGTGTCATTTAAGTGACAAAGAGTTTTATTTTTTAATTGAGAATATTAGTAACATTTGAATTTTTTCGCACTTACTGTTGTAATTTCTATGCTGTTTCTTTTCCTGTTATATTCACTCCTTTGCTGTGTAGTTGGTTTTGTTTCTTTTCATCTTCTGTAGTAATTTTGAAGGTAGACATCATATTTTTAATAGTGGTTGCTTTTAAGGTTTTCAAGAATCTGACACGTATTTCTGTAATTATTGAAGTAAAAAAAAAACAGAACAGAAATATTAGCAATAGAGCCTTTTGCTTCACCCCAGGCACTTACTATTACCCTCCATTGTCCCCACCCCCTACAACACAAGAACACTCTTCCTGCTTTATTAATTTATCCACAATATTAAAACTTGTCTCTGTCTAGGGACACAGATCATCTCTTTTTTTTTTTCTTAGAGAGAGGGTCTCACTCTGTTACACAGGCTGGAGTGCAGTGGCACGATCATGGCTCACTGCAGCCTCAAACTCCTGGGCTCAAGCGATCCTCCCACACAGCCGCCCAAATAGTTGGGGACCACAGGCACAAGCCACCATGCCCTACTAATTAAGTTTTTTTTTGGTGGAGATGGGGTTTCACTATGTTGCCCAGGCGGGTCTCAAACTCCTGGGCTCAAGTAATCCTCCCACACAGCCTGCCAAATAGTTGTGGACCACAGGCACGAGCCACCACACCCTAGTAATCTAAAAAAAAAAAAAAATTTCTTTTTTGGAGAGATGAGGTTTCACTACGTTGCCCAGGCTGGTCTCAAACTCCTGGGCTCGAGTGATCCTTCAACCTTGGCCTCCCAAAGTGCTGGGATTACAGGTGTGAGCCACTAGTCCAGCCAGATAATCTCTTCTGTTTTTTTTTTATTTTAATTTTAAATCTGTAACTATATTCATCATAACTTATGTCTCTTTCCATAGTTTCCTGCTTTCAATTCAATGCTCAGTTCCAAGCTTTTCTACCTTGATGTTTTCATCCTTGCATTCTTCTTAGTAATGATCTCTTGGAGGTCTAAAGTTTTGGGGCAATTATTTTTCTAGAGGCCACATCCACCTGAGACTTGCTTTCTGCACTCTTTACACAAGAACACCTGGTTGGATAAGAAATTCTTGCACCCAAATCTTCTCCCTCAAACCTCTCCTGGTGTTAATTATTTTTTCAGAGGTTTCCAAGGAACTTGGTTTGTTTATTCATGGATGTTTGTGAGGCTCTATCTTGGTGACATTTAAACATGTCAGCGGGACATTCAGAGGTGTCAGCAGGGCCTCTGGGAGTGGCTGTCTCCATAGCTTTTGCATGAAACATGGCACTTCATCTCCTGTATTGTCTCATTTACTCCATGGTTCAATTCAGCCCCACCTCTCAGCCACCGTGCTGCTGCTGACTCACAATGGTTTTGGGTCCTTTTGCTCCATTCACAGATGCTATTTGCTTCACGCATGACCTTTGCCCACTCAGTACTATTTCCTCCTGGAGGAGGCTGGGACTGCCCCATTGCAGTCCTCTAGGAGGCGAAGGTGCCCACCCATCCCTGCTGCGGATAGTAGAAAGGCAGCACGCCACAGATGGTGCTGCTGGGGTGGAAACTGAGAACATCTCCACTGCTGCCTGTGACACAGATCCCAACATCAATGGCAGCATTGGGATGGCCCCTTGGCAGCTATGCAGGGGTGCTGCTGAGACCTCCCTGGAATTCCAGAGAACCCACTCCCAGGGTCCCTGACCACAGTCAGTGCAGCTCTGCTGCTTCAGGTCCATGGTGACGTTGATGCTGATGCCACTCTCCTTGGGCTGCTCCTAGCCAGTGCCTGAGTCCAGCAGAGGCACTAGCCTGGGGCGATTTCTGCGGATATGGGGCTCTTCCAAGAGGCAACCTTTGCTCAGAGATGCCCCATGGCTTGGCCAAGAAGGGCTGAAATCTGCACTGCTGTCTGAAGTCCTTCCCACCTTTTCGTTCCTTCCCTCTCTCCTTCCACAGAGTCAGACCTGCAGGTGGTCTGAAGGCTCACCCCACCTCCTCCTGCTCCCTCTCCCCGGTATTCTTCATGGGCACTTCCCCTGTTTAATCTCTGAGTTGTCTAACACTGTCTTAGCATCTGCTTCTCAGGGAACCTGAAGGGACTCAGCCTCCCACCCAGCCAACTACAGTACCATTGCTTGATTGGGGTGGACCCCTGGGTTGGCCAGAACAGGAGCTGCTAATGGAATGGCCCCACACCCCACAACTAGCAAATGGTGCTAGTTGCTGTCCCCCTGCCCCGTTCCCCTCCCCCTCCCACAAGTAGACTTGTTTTTATTAGCAAACTTCTTTGAGAAGGATGACTGTTTCATCTCTTGCTGCAGTTTGGAGTGCATTGATGCCTTTTTATCTTACTACAGTGAAGCTCCTGATTTTTTCGAAAAAGACTCTAAAAAGATGGTTTCCTGGGACTTTCAGAGGGAATTCAGATTAATTTTTCAGATTCTCTGCTCACTCTGTCATTAGCTGGCAGTATTTTCTCAACCTAATTTCTTCTTGCCAGCTCATAGAGTGCCTTCTCTGGCTTCAAAGACTACTCTCTGAGAAGCTTCCATTTGAAGTCTGTTGGTAATTCAAATGTGACCTTTAGAATAATCCTACTGGGGAATACTGATGGCCAAATTGTGTCTATGAATATACCTGCTGCTGTCAG
This sequence comes from Hylobates moloch, assembly GCF_009828535.3. Taxonomy (NCBI): domain Eukaryota; kingdom Metazoa; phylum Chordata; class Mammalia; order Primates; family Hylobatidae; genus Hylobates; species Hylobates moloch. The sequence goes on from NW_026652276.1 coordinate 10,850,126, forward strand.
TGGAGACTCATCCCAGCACCCGAGGTCGTGCGCTTTCTGATCACTTTCCTCCCGTCGTTATCCGTTTGATCCCCCAATTCAGCCACACATAGCGTCTGAGTTTGGGTTGGACTTTGAGCATCACCGATTTTTTTCTTGGCCACTTTGAACCACCAGCAATACGGTGGATTCATCCATGGAGTCGGCCGGTAACAGCTGACAGTAAGGGCCTCTGAGTGTTGAGCTTTTGTCATTGGTGGCTGATTTTTCTTAATTGGTTAGTGTGACCCAGACCAAGACAGATGTCCTCAGTTCCCTTTTCAAAATCTTATTGGATCTCTTTAAACATAAACTTGTATTCACACTTATCTTTGTGGTTCTTGGTTTTCTGCTGTTCCTGGTCTTGAAGGCAACTTCTCCAAGCCAATTCCATCTTCCTCTTTGGTGTTGCAACATTTTACATTTAGACCTGAACTGGGCTTTGAACTGCTTTTCTCATTATTTTTGAAATTTACCTTGTGAGTTCCAAGCTATTCCAGTAATTTTTTGAGCTAGGCCTGTGGCCATTTCAGCATGTTTGGTGAGGAGGCGGCCACCCCACCTTGCAGATTCTGAGCATCCTGAGTAGGACCAGTTACTACTACACACCCCCAGGAGGCACCATCCCCACAGACCACAGGACACCAAGGCTTCGAATAAGAGGAAGTACTTTTTCCTAGATCTATTGTTACATAAATCTGTGAGAAAAGTAAACACATTGGAAACCATAGAATCTTTGGAAAGCCACCAAATCAAGTAATGTCTGGTAAATGTTTAGTGCATAGTGCTCAATGGATGATATATATATGTACCTATAAACATCTGTCTATATATATCAATTTCCTTTTTCATTAGGGATCAGAGAGGGCTTGGGAATGGTATTACATATAAGATCTTAAAAAACACCCCAATTTTTTCCTCCCACGGGCCCCCAGTAGTGATGAGAAACAATAGCAGAATGAGAATTCTGTTAGCAGTAGCTGCACAGCAAAGAAATAAGTCATAGGAATGCTTATTGTGGAATTCATTGTTTCCTGGTAAAATACTAGAAACCTAAATATTTATGAATAAGCTACTGGCTAAATGAGTTTTGGTATACCTACACAATGGGAGGCAAACAAGCCATTCATATATGCTGATATAGACCAATGTCTAAGAAACATCGTTGAGTGAAAAAGCAAGGGACAGGGGCTGTAGGTATATTATTTCCAAATTTTAAAGAAGTCATACATGTATATGTATGCATGCATGTATTTGCATATATGTATCTACTTAGAAAATGTCTAGGAGGAATATGCAAGAAGCTGTAAAGCATGCTGCCTTTGGAAAGGACAGTTGAGGCCTTAGGGTACAAGGAGGCTGACTTTCCTACGCTTGTTCTTTTGTTCTGCTTGAATATCTTATTGAGAGCATGGAATACTTTTAAAATTAATAAAAAGTTATGAAAAATAATAACAGAAGCTTTAATTAATAACAGAAGTTTTAGGAACAGGTGCGGGGCCTCCCGCCTGTAATCCCAGCACTTTGGGAGGCCAAGGTGGGTGGATCACCTGAGGTCAGGAGTTCAAGACCAGCCTGGTCAACATGGTGAAACCTCATCTCTACTAAAAATACAAAAAATTAGCCAGGCGTGGTGAGTGTGGTGGCTCATGCCTGTAATCCCAGCTATGAAGGAGACTGAGGCAGGAGAATCGCTTGAACTGGTGAGGCAGAGGTTGCAGTGAGCCAAGATTGTGCCACCGCACTCCAGCCTGGGCGACAGAGTGAGACTCTGTCTCAAAAAAAATAAAAATAAAAATAAATAGCTGCAGTGGTCACTAGCATGGGATTCACTGGTGGGAGTCTGTGCTGATGTCTCCCTCCCTGGTACATCGATATCTTGGGATCTCAGCACCTGCTAGCCAGGAAGTCATGGAAGGTGGGAGGGGCACAGGAAGACGGGTCTCACGGCAGGACCTGGCTGCGCTTGCTCACCCAGCTGCTTTCTGCCGAAGTGGTTAAGGAAGACGCCAGGCATAAATGTCCTTTCCATGCCATGCCCCTGTGCTCTAGTGAATGTGGCACATTCCATGTCTAAGGCCAGTCCAAGTCAAGTACACCAGCAGCACGGCCTCACTTGTGGGGAGAGGGAAGAGTGGGTGAGAAAGGAGGGAACAGGGAGGTGGGCAGAGGTGGGCAAGTGGGGAGAGGGTGGAAGTTGGTTCATATTTGAGTCCTCTTTCTAGCAACCTGGTTCTGGATGCCTGGATTGAACACCTGGTTTTGTCCTGCTCCAGGGCTACATACCTTGATACAGAACCCCACAATGGCACTCACCCCCTCACCCCAAATTGACCACGCTCGGACCACACCCCTGTGCAACCACACCTACAGCCTTGGTCCTCCTGTCCCTGAGGCCACTTCTAATTTTCTGCCGGACTAAAGGCCTTTCCTTGCCCTGTGGAGAACTCAGGGCCCCGCTCCATTCCCTCTGGGAATGCCATTTCTCCCATATCTCTCCATTTTCTGTCTGGTTTTCTCTTTGGGGTACAAGAGGCTGCAGGAGCTGCAGACCTTATATCTTGGCAACTATGAATCCCTGACAAGGGACTCCAACCCTCTGCCTGGAAACCCAAGCAAAAGTTGTGTTGATTATCATGGCTTCTTGGAGAGTCAAACGTCTGTCCCTGAACCAATGAACTAACCAACTACTGTGTCCAGGGGAATGCAACGCTCTGGTGTCAATCATCCCTGGTTGCAGGTTGACTGTGTCCACCCATCAGGAAAGTGGGTGGGGGGAGGACAAAGGGGACAAGAGGAGCTGAGTCCTGGAAACAGCATTTGAATCCCTGATCCAGCTGCTCCTGAAGTCAGCCCTACCCTAGTTTTCCTGTTTTCCACTATGTGAAACTGTCTCTTTGCTTCAGCCTGTTTAGGTCTGGGTATATGCTGTTATTTCTTTCAACAAAAGGAGTTCTGATTTAAAAGACAGATGTCCATGCACAGCAGGGTTCTATATCTGTCAAAGAAAAACGTGTGTATGGTAGAAAGGGAGTGAGAAAGCGAGTCTGGAATGATATACACAAAAAGTAACAGTGGTTGCATCTGGGCGGCAGGATTAAAGGTAATTTTTCTTTTCTGTGTTCTAGTTGTGATTCAATGGGCACGAATTGCTGTGTGATGCCGGGGAGGTGTTTGTGATTCTTGACAAAGTCATTTGAATCCATCACTTCAAGAGAGTGAAAGCAGCCCCGTCTGATCTGTTAGTGTTGTAGGAAGAAACATGAGTCAGCAAAACACCAGCGGGGACTGCCTGTTTGACGGCGTCAATGAGCTGATGAAAACCCTACAGTTTGCAGTCCACATCCCCACGTTCGTCCTGGGCCTGCTCCTCAACCTGTTGGCCATCCATGGCTTCAGCACCTTCCTTAAGAACAGGTGGCCCGATTACGCTGCCACCTCCATCTACATGATCAACCTGGCGGTCTTTGACCTGCTGCTGGTGCTCTCCCTCCCTTTCAAGATGGTCCTGTCCCAGGTACAGTCCCCCTTCCCGTCCCTGTGCACCCTGGTGGAGTGCCTTTACTTCGTCAGCATGTACGGAAGCGTCTTCACCATCTGCTTCATCAGCATGGACCGGTTGTTGGCCATCCAGTACCCACTCCTGGTGAGCCACCTCCGGTCCCCCAGGAAGATCTTTGGGATCTGCTGCATCATCTGGGTCCTGGTGTGGACCGGGAGCATCCCTATCTATAGTTTCCACGGGAAAGTGGAAAAATACACGTGCTTCCACAACATGTCTGATGATACCTGGAGCGCCAAGGTCTTATTCCCGCTGGAGGTGTTTGGCTTCCTCCTTCCCACGGGCATCATGGGCTTCTGCTGCTCCAGGAGCATCCACATCCTGCTGGGCCGCCGAGACCACACCCAGGACTGGGTGCAGCAGAGAGCCTGCATCTACAGCATCGCAGCCAGCCTGGCTGTCTTCGTGGTCTCCTTCCTCCCAGTCCACCTGGGGTTCTTCCTGCAGTTCCTGGTGAGAAACGGCTTTATCGTAGAGTGCAGAGCCAAGCAGAGCATCAGCTTCTTCTTGCAATTGTCCATGTGTTTCTCCAACGTCAACTGCTGCCTGGATGTTTTCTGCTACTATTTTGTCATCAAAGAATTCCGCATGAACATCAGGGCCCACCGGCCTTCCAGGGTCCAGCTGGTCCTGCAGGACACCACGATCTCCCGGGGCTAATGGAAGGACATCCTGTTCAGGGGAAGAAAGCCCTGGCCCTGAATTCTGGTAATGGACATCACGTTCCAGGGTTTTGATGTGGTGGGATGATCCGCACCATCTTCACGGATGTGCTTCCCTTTGATGCCCATTGAGTGCCAGCTTTGCTCATTATACCCCAAAGACCTTTTTTCCACTGCCCAGACAGCTCCACATATACCACCCAGTGCTCAGGGATCTCTGAAGAACCCACAAACCAGGTGAATTACTGATTTCTAAGTCCAAAAACTATAGAGCAGAAGAATTGAGAAACAGAATGAGACCATGTCAACAAGGCTGTTTCCAACTCTCCCCATTTTCCTGTTCGACTGGGAGGTTCTGGAAAGAAAGAGAGAGAAAGAGAGAGGAGGTAGAGGAGGGAGCCAAGAGAGTCAGTTATGGGGGAGGGTGTCTTGGGCAGAGGCGGGGTGGTGGGGATGAATGAAGCCCCTTTTTAGTTTGGGTGTCCCAGAACGGATCAGACTTGCATTTTCCAGTCCCTTCTGGAGCTGTGTTGCCAAAAGCCTCACTGAGATGACAGCAAGTGGGGGTGGTGTTGGGGCTGGGCAAGTAGCATGGATCACCCCAAGTTTCCAGTGAGCCTCAGAAAGGTGAAGGAAGCCAGCCACACCTTTCTGTGCCCGTGAGAAGACTGCAGAGTGACTGAGTGGGGTGCCGATGACATCCAAGAGCCATGAGGGTGGAGGGGAAAGGACAGTCCTGGGGAAGGAAGAAGACAGGCCCGGGGCTGGAAGCACACAGCCCCTCCCCCATCACCATCAGGCTGTCCATAGCATGGAGTGTTGCTGCTGGCCCAGGGTGAAGAGAGGCAGTGGGAGACGGCCTGGGAGCAGAGAGACTCCTGACCTGCTTTCTATCCTGAACAGACTGGGAAGTTGCTCATTACACCTAGCTTCCTTGAAAACAATGGCAAAGAATCAGGCTTGCCTTGGTTCCACCATAGGAGGGTGGAGGAGGTGCTGTCTTACTCACCTGCATCCTGGCTGGGCAGCTGGCACCCGAGGCACTGCCCATGGAGCCGTCCCTCCCTGGCAGCTGGGAGGGAGATGAGGCAGCCAGGCACAAGGGTGTGGCCTTGAGAAAGAAGGCAAGAGGGGGTCCCTGCAGGTCCCAGGGAACTGTAAACAATTGAGTCACGCCTGGATGGCTTCTCAACAGATCTGGAGGGGGAGTGCAAGTGACAGCAGAAGCCTCCCAATGACTCAGCTGCTCCGGAGAGTGAAATGATGAGAAGGATCCATTGTGGGGTGGTTTTGCATGACAGAGCGAGTGGGATGAGGAGTAACTGATGAGACTTCATGTGAGCAAGGTCTTTAGGAGGAAAAGCAACTGCGGTCTACTTGTAGGATCTGGGCACAGTGGGGGCCGAAGGGCTTGGGAGGGGTGGCGGCCTGAGGGGAAGAAAAGAAGCATTTGGATAAACCTGGACCTGTGGGGAGGAGGAGGAGGAAGAGGAAGAGGAAAAGGAGGGGACGCTGAGCAGTGGCCCTAGGCTTGAAGCCTGCAGGGAGTGCAGGGTGGGTGGGGAACCTGGCTGAGCTGCTTCCTGCCTGAGAGCCTTTCCCGGCTGGCCTAAGAGCCATGGACGGACAGGAGTTGCCTTCTCAGGAGCAGCTCCCGCTGTTGCTGTGCTCAAGTGGCACCCTGTACACCTCCTCCTAGGTGGATGGAGGGAAGGGTGAGGAAGAGAGCGTCAATGAAGGGGTGGAAGTGGATGTGGAGGAGTAACCAGACCAGACCAGACCAGAGGGATCGGAGGCTCAGGCCCCCCGGGCTGGGCCTCTGGAACCACAGCCCCAGAGTCAGGCTCTGCAGACCCAGAGGTAAGGCTGCCTGGCTGCCCCAAGCCCCAGACACTCCTCTCCTTGCCTGCAGGCTGCCCTGTCCCATGGCCACCCTAGACAGAGACACCACCCGTGATACTCTGAGGAGGCCAGACTTTCGCACGCAATAGGGCATTTGGGGCTGGTTCGGGTCAGAGTCCACGGGTGGTGGATTTAGGGACCACCCTCCTCCCACTTCTTTCTCTGCATGAGGAGTTGGGAGCCTGCCTGGTGGAGTTGAGTGATGCCCTTCATGTGCACTTGGGTCTACCAATGTGCTTAGGGCCAGATGGGCTTCCTAAGAGACAGGGGTGGGTGGACCTAACCACCTATCATCCCCAGCGATGTTCAAACATAAACTCTTATCTATGTGCAGCATGACTCTGTCCAGGTGACAGAAAGGGCTCTAGACAGCTGAGAGGAACGGATCATGTAGGGAGGGACGGGGAGGGGAGCCAGGACCCAGGAGCTGCATGACTGTAAGAGGAAGGTCCTTGGAGGGTATCAGCAGTCTCAGTGTGATGTGACAACTATGGACCTGTGGATGTGCCCTGGGGACCCCGACCCATCCCAAAACACTGTGGGAAGAAGGGCCTCTTCTCCGTGGGGACCCGTGTCTGTGGAACCGGGCACAGGTCCATTCTGCAGGCCACTACGGCTGCTCGGCAGGAGGGCCGAGAGTTTGGACCCACATAGCTGCAACCCAAGCTGGCCCATAGTCAGCAGTGGGGCCCAGCGGCACCGGAGGGGCGGATGGTTAGCACTGGAAAAAATGACTTGATTAATCTGATTCGCCAAATAAATAGATTCATGTGATGCCTTGTGACCTTGTCTTGGACTAAGCTTTCTGGCCCCAGAGAAGAGCAGGCCCCAGATGGCCCCTGCCAGGTCACCCAATGATCTTGGTCTCCTCAGCAGCCACCTGGCCACCAAGTGTGGGGCTGCAGGGAGTGGCCCTCCCTGCTCAGGAGCACAGCTGGTCCTGTCCAGGTGACCAGGAGCCAGACCCTTTGGGGTCTAGTTGCCGCTCCCCCATATCCACACGGGTGCTTGGTTCTCTGTGATAGCAGCCAGGCTGCACAGACCCCGCATACTCGGCTGCAGTCGACCCCACCCTGCGCCTGCCACCTTGTCCCACCACCACCTTGTCGCACTGCCACCGTGACACTGCAGCTGCTTCCACAGGCCCTGGCTCCTCCACATTCACAGGGGTGGGGGGCCCAGTACGAGAGACCTGCTGAGCAACCGAGGGGCTGAAGACACAGGGCCAGTCTCTAGAGGTCCTCCACGGTGGCCCTTCCCTCCCTTCTCTGACCTCCTGTGGTGGCAATCCGACTTTCCCAGGGTGGATTCTCCTGGGTTCTTCTCTGCACTTCACTGTGAATTTTGCTAGCCTGTGGAGAGCTCCCGGAAGCTGTGCACTGCTAGGCTTTGGCCTGGGCCACTCTCTGTCCTGAGTTCCCCACAATCCTGAGCGCAGCTGATCACTGCCTGGGTGCTGAGGGCCAAGGGGGACATCTTTGCTCCATCTAATCATCTCCTGCTAAGCTAGGAGCTACCCACTACGAAGCCACATCCCCTAGGGATAGTGACCACCTCCCCTTGGCCCCCAGGGAGGATTTGACTTGGAGAATGTCAGTTCACAAGGTGCATTTGTCAACTATATTCCTCTTGAGTTACCTCTCTGGGGACCCTCGGAAGCTGAAAGTCATGATACTAATACTATGTAACTGCCACAGGATACTAAAGATGTCTGGAAGCGTAAGATAACACCCTCGTAGCAAGTGACCACAAAGGGATGGAGATTGCAAAGGTGCTTGAAATGACTGAGGCCTGGTAACAGTTGTAGCGATTCCTAGAGGTTAAAAAGGATTCGGTTAATAGACCAATGCGGAAAGAAATTGGGCAGAGCCCACTGTGTGGGTGTGAGGAGAGGCTGGCGTGCAGAACAGTCAAGAGGTAGGGGTGGGGACATCCCCATAGGAGGAGGAGCTGTGTGGGGATGCCCACGCCAGACCACCCTTCGTCTGTCCTCAAGGGTCAGTTGTACTGTGGACAGCGATTTACCAGGGCCAAATAAAGGCTGGCAGGGACCACTTGACAACCTTACCACTCGGGGGGGACAGAGGACTCAAAGACACACCAAAGGTGCCTTTTCTGGGGTGAGCACTCCCCTGAAACTACCATCACAGGCCCCACTGGCTTTTTTCTGCCCAGAGCTGGCTTCTCTGGTGAGCCCAGGGCACAGAGCCGTGAACGGCCATTTGAGGGGCTGTGGATAGCAGGTCAAGAGGGACTCCAGGAGCTTGAAGTAGAAAGACAAAACAGACGTCCCTTTGCCCCACTTCGGGGAGTGCTCCCTCCCAGGCCAGGAGCCTGCAAGATATGCCCTCCTTGCAAAGCTGTTGCAGAAAAGGCCACATGGTGCCTCAATCATGAGTCACGACAGCAGTGTGGCCCTTTGCACTTTGAAGTCTCGTGAGGTAGGATCAGAAGCACTGTCACTTCAAAGCCAGACGCGGCTCTGGCTCACCTTTGAGGCTTCTGATGGCAGCTTTATTCCGGAGGCCCACGCCTGAGTGAGTGTAACAAAGCTGCTGCCTGCAAGGGGGACCTGCATCTCTACCAGGGCTAGCACAGTTACGAAAAGGCTGCTTAGGGTGCAGATAGATGTCTCCGAGAAGACTCTCTTCTCAGTAGGTGGCTTCGGGCTGTGTGTCGTGCAGATGAGAGTGCATACACACGTGTGCGTTTCTCGTTCAAGCGGTGTCTCAGAGCAGCTTGCCAGTGGAGGCCACACACAATTTAGAAAAGTTGTGCCAGAGTTGACTAGATCTGGCTAAACCCAGATTTCCCAAATAGCTGATTCCCCAAGTCAGTGCCTAGTGCATTTCAGACGGAATGACCCTGACTTGGGGAAAACTGATGTCCAATGACCCAGTGATCGCTGTGTGAGCCTCCAGCCAAAGCACAGTTCTGGGAGTGGGTGGAGGGGTTTCCCTGAGGGCAGTGGAGAACCTTGAGGCCAGGGGGCCTGGAGTGGTTAAGGAGGGCTCTAGAGGACTGGCGCAGGGTGGGACATGTTTGTGGGGGTGGGTCTCCAGGCAGCATTAGGTAGGTGGAGAGACCTCTCCCTCCCCAAGATGGGCCAGGCGTTACTGGGCACTGGGCACTGGGCTTGGCCCCCTTTGGCAATAGATACCAGCCTCTTTGCTGTGGATTTCCTTCAGTTTCCTAAACCTTCAGTACTGACTTCAGGTCGCAGCCAGGGCACAACTTTCACCAAGAGGAATCAGTGTGAGCTTTACAGCAGCGCATGAGACCCAGAGATGCCTGGAGGGGGGAACCCACAGAAAATAGGACTTCCCACATTAACGGAGAGTGGGGAGCAAAGTCATTATTCTCCGAGTATTATTAAAGGGTATATGACCCCAAAGACAGGACTATTTCAATTACATGAACGAAGTGGGATGAAATTGATGGTTAAGAGATCTGTGAGCTATTGATATTTCTTCCCTGGGACTTTATACTGCAAAAAACATCCACATACGGCAAGTATGTTGTCAGTCTACCTGAGCTGCCATAATAAAACGCTGCAGACTGGGTGCCTTAAACAACAGGAATTTATGTCTCACAGTTCTGGAGGCTGGAAGTCTCAGATTGAGGTCTGGCGGGGTCAGTTTCCGGTGAGGCCGCTCTTCCTGGGTTGCTGATGACCACCTCCTCACTGTGTCCTAAGAGGCAGAGAGAGAGGAAACAAACCCTCTGCTGTCTCTTCTGCTAAGGACATTAATCCTACGGGATCAGGCCTCACCCTTACTTCATTTTACCTTAGTTGCCTCCTAAAAGCCATGTCTCCAGGTACAGTTACATTGGGGCCTAGTTAGGGCTCCAGCGTGTGAATTTTGGGGGGGACACTTCAATTCACAGGAACGGCTTCTACGCTGACCTGGAGTAGAAGTCGCACTTCTCTTATTTCTTCAAATTGAACGTAACTTGCCCTAATTCACCAAGGTTTACTGGAGGATGCTGCAGCTCCATTGTCACTGGATCCCTTCCGCTCCCAAGATCCTGCACGGGTCCTAGCTGGGGCATCCCTTGATGACTGCACTATTTGCAGAGAACCCTGGGTTTCAGTCCACACTGGTCACAGCCACGGTGCCCAGCGAGGACTGGGCCCTTCAACAGAGGCATCCGAATGACACTTGGGCACGCAGCTCACTCCTGCAGGCCCCAAGCCCTCCGTGTTAAATGCTCTTGCACCTTCACGTCTGAGGCTCCTTCAGCAGAATGCTTGTCTGGGCTCTTCTTGGGAACCACAGTAGCCCTGCACCTTCCCCGGCTGACCTTTAGACTCACAAACCTAGCATCCTTTTCAGGTAGGGCTTTAGGCAGCCTCTGAGAATGGTGAAAGCTCTGGCACTAGGTCTTTTGTTTTGTTTTTTCATTTGTTTGTTTTGTTTTAAGAGAAGATCTCACTCCTGTCCCCCAGGCGGGAGTACAGTGGCATGATCGCAGCTCACTGCAGCCTCAACCTCCTGGGCTCAAGGGATCCCCCTGCTTCAGCCCCCTGAGTAGCTGGGACTGTAGGTGCACACCACCATGCCTGGCTAATTTTTGTATTTTTTGTAAAGACGGGGTCTCACTATGTTGCCTGGGCTGGTCTTGAACTGCTGGGCTCAAGCAATCTACCTGCCTTGGCCTCCCAAACTGCTGGGATTACAGGCATGAGCCACCGCGCCCAGCAGGCCATGGGGTCTTAATTCATCTTGTGCCATCGATCCTCCTGCAATCAGGAGGAAGCCTGTGGACCTTCCCCAGAAGGGCGGTTTCACATGCATCAAGTAAAATGCATGGAATTAGAGAGGAAACCAGATATATGGAAATGTAGTCACCAGTGTAGCAATACATATGTTTCTTTAGGCACTGGATAACAAGATCTAGTGATGGCTTTAATGATTATCATAATTTTGAATTTATGATGAGCTGAGAAGTTATTTTGAATTATCTGCGGCAACTGTAGTGGGATATGAGAGTATCTGTGATGTCTATTGGTGACAAGTCCCAGGAACCACACCATCTATCGTACTGTGGTGTGATGTCTACGTGCATAATGGAAGGAAATGCTACCTTCAGTTAGTGATTAGTGAAAATAGCATGTAATGTTTTCCCCCAACAAGTTCATGACACCCCTGAATTCTACTTCTGATCCCCAGGTTGAGAACTTCTGGGTTAGGCAGAGACATAAGGAACCTGGGCACAGGTGTTCTTCCTCTGGTGAAGGATCACTTGTGTGCCCTCTTTGTTATGCAAATGTGAGCCCCCAGGGTCCCATCCTCTTCCTCTTGGGGTTTGGGCTGAGCCAGGACCTTTGTTGGTGGGGCTTAGAGAAGCTGGCCGGCCCTCTTTGTATGCCGCACTATAGGAAGTGGAGTGCCAGGGCCCTCTGAAAGCAAAGACACCCAATCTCTGAGATGCAAAGTCAGGGATACCTGTCTAGGAGTTGTAGGGCAATCCAAGAAGCAGTGGCAGGGGCAAGCAATGAGGCCCCCACAATAGATCACCTTGTGTTAAGGGGGATCTCAGCTGATCACACTGAGTGTGATCATTCCAGAGTGGAATGTGGCTGATACTGGACACCCCTTCAAACCCAGCCACCCTGCCCCAGGAGCCATGCTTTGGGAAGGGATGGCCGAGTGTGAAATGATAACTAAAAAGAGTCTTAAGCCTGAACCTCAACCACCAAGGGCGTCCCAGCCTCCGGGGCAGCAGCGTCCCTCCTTGAGACACCAAGCTGCAACAGTGACACCTTGTGACAGCTTGGAGAAACAGCAGCAGAGGCTGATGGAACCCTGGCTCTCCTCCCTCAGGTGTGAGGAAGCAAAGGTGACCTCCCTTTTGGACCGAGGAGGTCCCTGGGGTCTTTGAATAATTTGGGGGCAAGTCTTCTGCCTAAAAGACACATAGGGAAAAATAAATGAGGCAATAAAAGAAATGTGACCATTTTTGTAATCTAAGTTGGTGAAGTAGGTCATACCAGTTTCACCATCATCGTCTTATATGATATTTTATTACTATTACTCCCTCCTGGCATGTATCTATGTAGTAAGTTCCAATATCAGAGGATGACCTTACCTACTTTTATGGTTTTGTTTTTATTTTTGTTTTTGTTTTGTTTTTGAGACAGAGACTTGCTCTGTTGCCCAGGTTGGAGAGCAGTGGTGTGATCTCTGCTCATGGCAACCTCCACCTCTCAGGTTCAAGTGATTCTCGTGCCTCAGCCTCCCGAGTAGCTGGGACTACAGTCACCTGCCACCATGCCCGGCTAATTTTTTGTATTTTTAGTAGAGATGGAGTTTCACCCTGCTGGCCAGGCTGGGCTCAAACTCCTGGGCTGGAGTGATCCTCCCACCTCGGCCTCCCAAGATGCTGGGACTACAGGCGTGAACCACTGCACCCGGCTCCTTAACCTTATGTTATAAAAGTTCTTATGAAAGTACTTGGGGTCGTCTAATTGTCACCCCGTCAAGCATCTCCAAGGCCCAACCACTCCCAGCAGATTCTGCCTTTGACACGATTGTGAATTCGTTTTCCCAATTCCTAATCCCCTCCTGTGGCATCCCCTGTCCCCACCACTGTAACTACCACCCTTCTTCCGGCTCGCAGCTATCTCCTCCTGCTGTTCATCACCTGCTCTTAAGGGTCAGTTGCCTCTGGTATAACTTCTTGGCCAGGGTTGTTCTTCCAAGGACTATATACATTGAAACTGCGAGCAAAGCTGTAGTTCAAACCAAGAGAGAAACGCTTTTATAAATACTGTATCTCCAATGACTCTGAAATTGCAGCAAATAGGCTGCACAGGTGGGGTCCAGCACCGACTTCCCAAGGCTGCACTGCATCTGGAACCAACCAAACCGGGTGAGGGGGTGGCACAAGGGAAGGAGCACTCTCTTGGCAGGATGGGGCTGGGGGGTGTTTCCGGTTGCTGTTCTTTATCATCCATCTCCATTACCCTTGGCCTTCAGGGAAGTCGCCCACCAGTTCTCCCCGGAGTCAGTTGTCCTTTATTGGAGAAAGGAAGGGGGAAGGTGCTCCCTGTGGGCTCAGATACACGTGGAGGGCAGTTCCTGTAGGACTCAGGGCTCAGAGAAGAATTTAGCAGTTTCCAGGACTATGATGGGAGATGCTAGGGTTCCCACAGAATGTGGGATAAAATCATAAGCCCTTCTGCTTGGAGATTTATAAAGGGGGGTGACCCCATGAAGCTGGAGGAGTTGGGGCTAGAAACAGGTCTGTAACAAGACCTTGGCTTGAAGGGAACTGTTGTACAGACATGGAAGCTGAGGCTCGTGGGGGCATGAGCAGCACCAGCTCTCTGATGGCCTTGTAAGTGATTTTTGCATGGCACCCCATGCTAACCCCCACTCTGGGTCTCTGTGTCCTGGCCCACTGTCCCCACTCCAAAATCCCCTCAGAGCTCTTCAAAGACCCAGAGCCATCAAGGGGTGACCCATCTGCTCCCCAATAGAGGCTGGCACAAGCCCACCCACTGGCTTCCACTACTCAATTGCACCTGGTCGAGAACAGGCTTATTCTCTCCTTGTCTGTTACACCTCATTTGGTCCTCCCTTGCACTGGTGTCCTAAGTAGAAATGCTCCTTCTTAATCATCTCTCACAGCAAGGGCTCATGGCTCCCATCCACCCTGAGTGCCTGGCACAGGCTGGGTGCAGAGCAGAGCTGATAAATACCTGGTGATTGACAGCTATCACCACTGTCCCAGCCCTCACTTCAGACCAGGAAGCAACTGGAGGCTCGAAGACACTGGGTCCTGGCCCGATAGCACCAGCTAATGATAACAGACAGCCAGGGGCTTGCTCCAAGCCCCTTATACCTGGCTGTGTGCAGGAGCCCTCTGGTAGGATTGATGATAATGCCGGGGTGCCTAGTGTGCCCCAATCACCAGTTAAGAAGATTCTCATATTTCTCTTAAGGTTCAAATAACAACTTTAAGCCCCTCAACATTATGAGAAGGGGCACTTATGGCAGATAAAATTTCCAGTGATAGCATCATGTGGGGATTTAAAAAGTGCTGAATCTCTGTAACTGAGAGAGAGGGAGGTGATGTGCCCTGAAAGTCACTGGTGACTCAAACCGTGGCTCAGGGGTGATGAGGAGACAGACACTCAAGATGCTGGTGACAGGTTGAGATGAAAAAATGTTCCATGAAATGTGAAAGTGGAAAGGAGTTACCTTCTGTGGAATTAAAAGATGTCTTTAAAACCAAATGCATTAACTCCTACAGGAGATATTTAAACAATTACACGCACACCCCTAATAGTTTGTATATTCAAGCTGGATCTTCTCACTTGGAAAAACGATCTCTTTTGTATGCGCATCTTCTTAATGGCCCAGTGGGAGATGCCATATACTCAGGGTTGCCCTGGGTTTGGGCATAGATGATGTACACCCCTAGTTCCTGGTGAAACCCAGGTCTGGGTGAACGGAGCAAATCCAGATCCTTCTAATGGGATAGGGAAGCAGACTGGCTCCTGTTCCCTGTCACTGAGTGATCCAAAGGACCAAGGCCAGGGACCCTTGCACCAAACTGTGCTGTCAGTTTCTCTCTCCCAGGAGGGGAGCCCAGGGAAGCCCAGGGCTGCTGGAGTCACCTCCAGGCAGTGCACGTTGCTCAGCAACCTCTTTGCAACTGTGAGCTGCTCCACATCCCTGCGAAGAGCCTTCTATTTGCTTGAATTAGCTGGAGCTGGTTTCTCTTGCAGGGAACAAAGAATCTTCCTGTTAGCAAAATGAAGTTTCCTGCTTCAGCAAGAGAAAGGCTCCTTATGGGGAGATGGGAGAGGGGAGCGGGAAGACAGAGGCCCTGGGTATGGGTGCTTGGAAATTCTTTCCTGGGGGTGGAGGGGGAAAGGGAGAGGGAGATTGTATGGCCAGACCTCTTCCACAGTCTTAGAACAGGGGTGTAAGCCCTTTTGACAATCTCACTTGAATTCCTTGGGAAATACCAGGTTAGGGTGTTTTCTTGGATGAAAACTCAGGTGGTGCAGGCAGCAAAGCCCATCATCGACAGCCCCAGGGAGCCACGTGCAGATTCTTCCCTTTCCTGCAGTGTGCCCTGGCCTGCAAGGCCCTGTCTAAGGACACCGGGTGGACTGAGGCTGCCACAGGAGGGCATGCAGGGTATGGAGGAAACAGGAAAGCTGCTCGATTCATCGGCATCTGACAAAGTTTTCTGCCTACACCATGCCTGCCACAGGAGGCATCTGGTCAGATGTTGGCCCTTGCTGCCCACTAAAGGTCAAAGAGGTGATGGGGGTCCCCCTTCCCCACATCACCCCAGGAATTCTCTGACTGTCCTTGGGTCTCGCTGGGAAGGCTTCTCTGAGCCCCTGGCCCCAGTTGGGTGTCCTTCCTCTGTGATCCCATGGCACCCTAACTTTCCACAAGGAACTGGGGTGAGTGAGGGTCTCTTGGGTGCAGGGAACTCATTCGGGTTTATTATGGAAGCTGGGTGACAATGATGGTTGCACAACTTTATAAATTTTCTAAAAATTACTGAATTGTTAAACAAGAAAGAAGGAAACAAAAGCTGTTTTGTTGAAGGATGTACATGGAAATAAAGAAGACAGGACTCTCAGCTCTGTGCAAGGCAGCCCAGATCCCCAGGACAGGCTCACAGCGAGACCTCCTTGGAGGGCCCCATGGGGCCTGGAACACAGCTCAGGTTTGGAAGGGCTCGAGGGTAGGGAAGTCTATTGGCTCTGCTCCATCCTTCCTGCCTTTCGATCTCTGTCTCCTACCACCATTGTCCCAGCTGGCGGCCACTATCTCTGCTGGCCTCTCCACCCGTGTCCATCACTGGCAGCCTGAGGATGGGCTACCTGTGAATCACGTGCTCCTCTCTGGTCCAATCAACCACGGCGGAGGAGATGTGAGATGCTGCCTGTGGGGCCGCCTGGAGCTGCTACCTTCAGCAGGGGCCTGGCAGGTGCTCTGAGACTTTGTGTGTTTTTCTCCACCTCTGTGCTAGGAGGCTGCTGCCCTTCAAGTCTCATGGGGACAGTCATGTCCATTCACACTGTCTGCAGTGGCTGCTTTGGAGCTATGGCAGACCAGGGTAGTTATGACAGAGACTGTATGGTTTGTAAAACTGAAAACACCTGTGATCTAGCCCGTTGCAAAAAATTTCCCTAATGCCTGCTCTGAACTATAAACTCTTCAGGGAAGGGACTAGGTCTTGTTCAGCTCTGGATCTTCAAAACTTAGCAGAGTGTCAGACACATAGTAGAAGCTCAATAAACTGTAGGAGCTCAATTAAATAGATAAATAGATGGAGTTTGGGCTGAATCTGTGCAGTCTATGTCCTTTACTTTAAAAAGAGGCCTCCTCGCCAGGTGCAGTGACTCACACCTGTAAGCATTTTGGGAGGCCAAGGTGGGTAGGATTGCGTGAGCTCAGGAGTGTGAGACCAGCCTGGGCAATGTAATGAGACCTTGTCTCTATTAAAAAATAATAATAATAATAACAGGGTGTGGTGGTGTGCTTGTCATCCCAGCTACTTGGGGGGCTGAGGTGGGAGGATTGCTTGAGCTCAGGAGGTTGAGGCTGCAATGAGCTGTGATCCTGCCACTGGACCCCATCCTGGGTGACAGAGCGAGACCCTGTCTCAGAAGGGAAATAAATAAAAGGAGGCTTCTCCTAGACAGCACTCTCCTCCTGCTCCTGCTCGTTGAACAAGGTGACCAAATGTCCCAGTCTGTCCAGGACTGAGGGAGTCCAAGGCTATTCAGTGTCAAAGCTTGGAAAGTTCCAGGCAAACTGGGATAATGTGGTTCCTTATATTGGATACCTGGCCTCTCCATATATTGAAGCACCTGCCTGCCTCATCTGGGCAATGAATCCACTGTAATTAGCCAGGTAGCACCATGTGTGCATAGTAGAAATAGGAATACACATAACCAGCTGCATAACAAACAACCTAACTGCAGTGTAAAGGAGCAAGGCAGTACCTGGTGGTAGCAGTTGTGCTGAGGATTCTGGCTGTTACCAGTGAAGCAGGTAAGATCCTGTGGGGCTGGGATGATGGAGAAAGGCTTTCTGGGAAGCTGGAGTCCACTCAAGTCTTGATTGGATGAGACAGAATCACCTCTCGCAGAGAAGGAAGGCAGCGACCCTACTGGTGCATGAGGTCCCTGGTGTCCACGTATCAGTCCCCAGGGAAAATTCAGATTGGTCACATGTCAGTTCCTGAGCCAAGTTCTGTGGCCAGAGGAATAAGGCGCTGACTGGCCAGCCGGGATCACACGCCCATCTCAGAGGCATGTTGGGCGCTGACTGTGGTACTAAGAGGATCCTGTGAACTGGAAGTGGAGCTCTGGAAGGAACTCAGAGTGGCTTGCTTTGGGTTTCTTGGAAAGCAGACTGGGAAACAAAGGTTCCTGTGCCCCTCCTTTGGTAGGGAGGTGACCCCAGGGAGCAGGCGTGAGAGAAAGGGGAGTGTAGCTGGGAAGGAAGTGGCGCCAACTCCAGGGTGTGTTATGGAGCTGGCCACGGCTTGGTAACAAACATAACTGCTTGCTCGATCCCAGGGACCATCCTCCGGGAAGCTGTACAAATGTTTCTCAGCACAATCCTTTGCGGAGAAAGGGAGAATAATTTGTGCACAGGCTCCCAGCTTGCGTTGGGTCGCCTGAAGGGTATTAATTGCCTCTACTTGCTGGTCATGGATGGATGGATACAGTGTCTCCCATCCTAGTGTCCAGGCAGGCCTAAGGGGTGCCTAGCTGGGACCTGAGGCAGGGGCTGCTGGGTGTGCCTGGGTGGCGCCTGTCTGAGTCCATGCAGAGTTGGTGGTCTCAGATGTGGCTGGGGCCAGTGGCCAATGGCCCACAGATAAATGAGAGGGTCCAAAGTAGCACATAAGAAGTGTCTCGCAGAAAAGGAACTTGAGAGCATGGGGTCAGATAAAACTGAGTCACCACTGTCCTCCTCAAGAACACCTGGTGTCCACGCCTCTAACTAGAGCTTCCTGGTGTTTGCACAAAGAGATTATCAGGTGGCCAGGAACGATCAGACTGGAGCAGTCACTGGGTGGAGGGAAGGTCAGCTGTCCTGGTGAGATCCAAGGACAGTCCTTAGCCCCTGCTAAAAGGAAAAGGTGGAATTAGTTAGTCCCCTCTGTGGAATCCAGAAAGCTCCTCTAAAAGTTGCTCAGCAAATATTTAATGAAGCTGAACAGAAGTCATAAACCCCAGTTCCCTTGTTTTCTTGCCTGTAGTGGAGAGTTTCTGACACAGCCAAGGGTGTGGATGTGGGTGGAGCTCCAAGGTCAATCAGCGTGGTTTGAAATTTTGCCAAAGGACCTGGAGAGGGTGGCAAGCTGCTGGGTGGCAGAACATCACGGAGGAACCATGTCCACCCAGCCCCAGCCCCCAGCCAGAGAGGGACGAGGAATGTGGCCTCAAGCCTACACCGTGCAGGAGTCTGCCTAGCTTACCATGTCCTGGTCAAGCCCCAGCCCTCCTCTCTCTGCAGGAGCCAGAAGGTCATAAATCCAAGGAGCTCAGTCCCATTTCTTGGCCTTCAGGGCTGGGGAGGGAGAGGGTGACTCTCAGTGGCTGTTTATGGGGCCAGTCATCATCTACCTGAATAGGAATAGTCAAGTCTTCTGCAGTCTGACGGGAACATTGCCAAGGTCAAAAAAACTGTGAAGTCATTGGCCTTTGTGACACAGTATGACATTTATTTATTTATTTATTTTGAAATGGGGTCTCACTCTGTCACCCAGGCTGGAGTGCAGTGGCTCCATCTCAGCTCACTGCAACCTCCGCCTCCCAGGTTCAAGCAATTCACTGCCTCGGCCTCCCGAGTAGCTGGGATTACAGGTGTCTAGCACCACACCCAGCTAATTTTTTGTATTTTTAGTATAGACAGGGTTTCACCATCTTGGCCAGGCTGGTCTTGAACTCTTGACCTTGTGATCCACCCATCTCGGACTCCCAAAGTTCTGGGATTACAGGCATGAGCCACCACGCCCGGCCTAGCATGACATTTAATATGAATCAAACACATAGGTCCCCTTGTTTGCTTGGTTGGTCTGGGCATACCTGTCCCCACAGTGCCCTGGAATTCCCGCATCCCAACACTTAGCACACCGTCCAATAACTTCCAGTTTCTTCTTCTACCCGACTAGACCATCAGCCCCGCGAGAGTAGGGTCCGTTTCTTGTTCACCTTTCCATGCCCAGCACACAGCCCAGGGCCCACCACCCTGCAGGCTCCGCAGCAATGCTCCAAAAGCTCTTTTTATGTCTCGGTCTAGACATCAGGTCTACCCAGACAAAGAGGCAGGAGAGTCTGGCCCATCTCGGGGATACCAGGTCTGTGAGCTCCTAGAGGACAGGGCCAGCATGCTGCTCCTCTCTGTCCCCAGTCCCCAACAGGGCCCAGGACATAACAGGGCTCAAGAATATGTGTTGAATGCACGACTGACTCACTTCTCCTTACTCACTTCTGTTTTGGTTCCGCCCCAGTCTGCAGCCTGGGTGAGCTGAACAATGTCATGCACAAAAGAAATTCTCTTAACAGTTTGGAAAACTGTGACAACACCTTCTCTGTGCAGAAACGGAAGTGGAAGTGGTGGGGGGTGTCTTCACGATTCCCAGCCTCGGGGCACATGGTGTGGGGTGTTTGCACCTGCCGTGCACCCGAGACCCCAAAGAGGGGGGACCATGTGTGAAACTGGTGAATGCAGGCCTCCTGAGCCAGGGCATCTAATTTCCCAGGCTCTTGGCTGCCCAAGTGGGGCTACTAAAACCCTGGGACTTGGCACCAGTCACCGAAATGCTGTTCTTTCCATTCTGTTTGTCCCAATTCTGGTAAATGTGAGTTTTATTACCAGCAGCAACAACAAGAAGACAAAGTCAGAAGCGATCCAACTGGAAGCCTTCCTGGGTTTGGAGGCACAGCCTCTGCTCAGCACAGCCTGGCCTGGGGAGGCCTGGGGACAGCAGTCTCCCCAGTAACAGTGGACCAGAATCAGGAGCTCAGGGACAGCTCTGCATGGGAGGGGTCACCTAAGGGAGAAACAACCTGGGTGGGCCTGGGTCTCAACCCGGGATTGCAGGCCTGGGAGGTGGCTGCCCCCTGGGTGGTCAGGGGCTAGGATGCCCTCCATGTTGCCCGGAGAAAGGGGCACTCCTGAGATAGGACGCATTACATCCCCTCCCACCCTCCTGCTGTAAGGCCCCCCATCGCCACAGCTCTCTAGGCAGCCCAGGCCTGCCCCGGGCCCCCATGAACCAGGCATTTCTGAACGCCTAGAAAAATCAAGTTTTATATTTTAAAATAGAAAGAAAGGGCTTTTGCTTCCCAGACCAGCTAGAGCTGCCCCATTTCCCAAATTACACAGTGCTCCATCTGATTGCTGCAGCTACTGCTTCTAATTGTCTGAATCCAGAGAGGCCTGGGGACTACCCCAGGACGGGTAAGCCCTGCCCCCCGCTTCCCACCGAAACTGCATGGTCAGGGCCTGGGCTGGGAGCCTGCAGATGGGCGCCCAGGCTCACCGTGGCTGCTGTGCGCTGAAACTGCAGCGGATGTGGCTGCCCAGGCTGAGGCTGGGGCTGGGGCTGGAGCTGGGAGTGGCCTCCTCTTAGAAGCCTTCTCCTTTTCCCTACCTCTATCACAAAGGGGAGTCCTCCTGAAGCATACAAGAAAATGAAGCTGGGGGAGTTCACCTGCATTGAGGTGCAGCTAGTGGTGAGGACGGGGACCAGAGACTCTCATGGAGCACATGGGAGCTGTAGGTTTACAGCACTGGCTTCCAGTTAGTGGGAGCTGGTGTGGGGGGCTTCGGGTCAGGAGCAGAGGGCAATGCGAGCATTGTTCTCTAGGAGGGGGCAATGGGTCCCAACCTGGGAGACCCACTGCCTAAACCCCCTGCCCAGAGCCAAGACCAGATTCCTCTGTACTTGCTGCATCTCCAGGGTGACTCACAGGAAGAAGAGGAGAAAAGGCTGAGGGGATTTTGCGGGTGAGTATACTAGAGGCAGGGAGGGAGCAGAGATAGAGGAGGTGGCAGCAGCAGGTGCTGAAAGGACTTGTGGTGGGAGAAGTTTTCCACCATCGTCTGGATGGTGTGTTTGCTCAGGATTGTCTAAGTGAGAGTGAATTCTTTTGAGCCGTGGGCTGTACAGACACACGCTTCCGACTGTTGTGAGCGCCACTGAGAACTTCTTTAATGCTATCAACAACCACGTGAGATAGATATTATTATTTCCAGTTTATGGAGTAGGAAACTGAGACTTGGAGAGACTGAATAACTTGCTCATGCTTGCTGTGGTAGCTAGTATCCAAAGACAGCTGCAGACAATCTTGCCCTCCCTATACACACACGGCACTTCTCCCCTCAAGAGGTGGTGCTTATGTCCCCTCATCTTGAATCTAGGATGGGCCCACAACTTCTCTGGCCAATAGAATGCAGGGGAAATGATGTCCTGGGACCTCAGAGCCCAGGCATTAAGTAGGCTTGACAGTGTCTGCCTCCTCCCTTTTGGGACCCAGCCTCCATGTTGCGGGGAAGCCCAAGCAGGAAAGAGGAGAGGACTATCTGGAGGAGAGTTGAGGCTCTCAGCTGACAGTCCCAGCTGAGCTCGGAACTGATAGGACGCTATGGTTGAAGTAGATCTTCTTGCCTCCCTAAAGACAGCTCGGATAATGACACACGGGGCACAAACAAATCCTCCCTGCTCAGCCCTTCCAAACTATAAAATCTTGAGCACATAATTACTCTTTTTTTTTTTTGAGATGGAGTCTCACACTGCTGCTCAGGCTGGAGTGCAGTGGCACGGTCTCGGCTCACTGCAACCTCCGCCTCCTGGGTTCAAGCGATTCTCCTTCCTCAGCCTCCTGAGTAGCTGGAATTACAGGTGCCCACCACCATGCTCAGCTAGTTTTTTGTATTTTCAGTAGAGACGGGGTTTCACCACGTTGACCAGACTGGTCTTGAACTCCTGACCTTGTGATTCACCCACCTCGGCCTCCCAAAGTGCTGGGATTACATGCGTGAGTCACCATGCCTGGCCGATTACTCTTTTAAGCAATAAGATTTGGGGTATTTGTTATGCAGAAATAGATAACCGAAACTATCATCCAGCCAGTCAATGGCAGAAATGAGATTCAAGCCCAGGTCTGGTAGTCCAGAGCCCACTGTCTTGCCACCAAGCCCCAGGGCTGCTCTCCCACCACTGACACGTAGGGTATCATCCAAAGCTCTGAGCCTTCACCCCAAGTTGAGGCCGCTCAACTTCCTTTCATGTCCTGCTCCCTGAACTCCCAGCTCAGCTGAGGGTTAGGGGAGTGCAGGTGGCCTCAGGGTCAGATTCCCCATGGCAGCCTCTCCTCCGCTTAGAACCAGCTGCCCCAGATGCCCGCTGGGGGAACTGCGAGACCTAAACCATCTGTCGACCTAATGAGGCTGTCCTTTCCTTTTCCCTTTCCCCGCATCTCCTCCTCCAAGTCTAGATAAAGACTTCACAAGTCCAGGGAAAAAGAAATCAGATGCTGGTGAGGTAGCAGGAATGGGGCGGGGCGTCCCTGGGTCCTCTATGCCCTCATCACCCGGGGTTAGCTCCAAGGAAGAGACTTGTCAGCCCCTCGGGGATCTGAGAAAAGAGGGAGATTGTGCCCATGAGTCAGACATTCCAAAATAAAGGACGTGCAAAGGAGGCGACCTCAAACCAACTGTGCAACTCTTGCCCATCCTCCACTCCTGGCTGCTAACTGAAGGCCAAATAGAGAGAACATTTCTTTTTTTTTTTTCTTTTTTAGAGACAGAATTTCACTCTGTCACCCAGGCTGGAATGCGGTGGTGAGATCATGGCTCACTGCAGCCTCAACCTCCCAGGCTCAAGCAGTCTTCCTGAGTAGCTGGGACTACAGGTACATATCACCATGCCCAGCTGATTTTTAAATTTTTTTTGTACAGACAAAAAATTTAAACGGCCTGTGTTTCCCAGGCTGTTCTTGAACTCCTGGCCTCAAGTGATCCTCCTGCCTCGGCCTCCCAAAGTGCTGGGCTTACAGGGGTGAGCCACTATGCCCAGCCAGAGAGAACATTTCTAAGGAGAGAATGATCACAGAGTCCGGCGCACCACCCCTCTGCCTTATGCCTAGCGAGAGGGGCTTCACTGAGACTGCTGGGAGACCTGGACATGGGGCCTGGGAATAATTTGGAAGGGGGCCCTGTGGACTGGGTGGGGGCCAAGCCCCTGGGGAAGCAAGTAGTGAGAGGCTGTGGCTGGAGATGCCTGCTTGTTGCTTGGAGCATAGGACAAGAAGAGGTGCGTGCCAGCAAATGGCCCATTCTGCTGGATTCTGTAGCATCAAAGGGTGTGTGAATGTTTCAGAAGCTGGTCTGAGTTACTTAGATCGGGTCCAAGAAAATGAAGCTGAGGAAGAGTTTGCCTGCACTGAGGTGCAGCTAGCGGTGAGGACGGGGACCAGAGACTCTCATGGAGCATCCACCTGAAGGAGGGTGAGCTGGTGCCAAGTGATGCTAGTGCTACAGTTTGGATCAGTGTTGGAGGCGGGGCCTAATGGGAAGTGTTCTGGCCATAGGTTGGGTCCCTCATGAATAGATTAATGCCCTCCTACAGAGGCGAGGGAGTTTCACTCCATTATTTCTCATGAGAGCTGGTTGTTAAAAAGAGCCTGGGCCTCCCGTGTCTCTCTTGCTTCCTCTGTCTCCACATGATCTCTGCGTGTGATCTCACGCCAGCTCTGTTCACCTTCTGCCACGAGTGGAAGCAGCCCGAGGCTTTCACTAGATGCCCAGTCTTCCAGCCAGCAGAATCGTGAACCAAATAAGCCCATTTTCTTTATAAATTCCCCAGCCTCAGATGTTCCTTTATAGCAACGCACACCGACTAAGACAACTAGTGACCTCTCCTGCTCTGACGCCCGACGCCAAGCCCTCACCCTACTGTCCCAAACTTGGAGGTGCCGAGGAGCCTAGTGAAGGGGAGGAAAGGTAGAAGCATGAGGCAGGGGCGGGGAGGAGAAACCCGCCAAGCTCCCACGTGCCTTGTAGGCTTCCCATGTGGGCAGGTCTGGGATGGGGCAAGGGAGCAGTTTTAACTTCAAATGCCATCTGGAGTCTCAACTGTTTTGAGAGTTAGATGTTGTAATTACTGAAATTGGATTTGTGTGACTGAAAGTTACCCAAGGGATTTTTATTATCTTGGATGGACCAGAAAAACCAAGAAACCTACCATCAATTTCATCCAAGGTCAGAGGAGAACCCCCCTCACCGAACAGGTTTGAAAAGACAGTGGGGAGAAAGAATTGTTTTCTGATTACACCCTACGAGGCTCCCTTGTTCAATAAAACTGTGACACAAACACTGGGAACAATTCTGGTGAATTTAGGAAGAAAGGAATTGATTGATGGGACACTGGGTGGCTCAGAGTCACTGGGTGGGCTGGAGAAACCACTTCAGCAACTGCGAGATCACAAAGGGAACCGCGGGCTCCCGAATGTGGAGAGGATGCCACCACCTCCCTGATGCCCACAAGACTCTGTGTTGCTGTTGTCCCCTCTACCAGGATGCATTTTTCACTGTCCCCCTTCCTGAGTCACTTGTCCCTATGGCATGGTCTGGGTGTGATATGGTATGGCTCTTTGTCCCCACCCAAATCTCATCTCACATTGTAATCCCACGTCAAGGGAGGAGCCTGGTGGGAGGTGATTGGATCAGGGGGGCAGTTTCTCTCATGAGTCGTCACTCATGAGTTCTGGTTGTATCACAAGTGTCTGGCACTTCCCTGCCATGCTCTCTCTCTCTCCTGCCACATGTGAGACTAACACGTGCCTTGCTTCCCCTTCGCCTTTGGCCATGATGGTAAGTTTCCAGAGGCCTCCCCAGCCACGTGGAACCGTGAGTCAATTAAACCTCTTTCCTTTATAAATTACCCAGTTTCAGGTAGAATCTTCACTGCAGTGTGAACATGGACTAATACAGAGAGGAAACATCTGATTGGCTGAGCCTGGTCATATGCTTGGCTCCAGCCCCAAGGGGCACTGGGAAAAACAGATTCAGCTTAACAACAGGGATACATCCTGAGAAATGCATCGTCAGGCAGTTCCATTGTGTGAACATCGTGGGGTGCACTTACACAGACCTGCATGGCATAGCCTACTGCACACCTGGGCTATACGGGTTAGCCTGTTGCTTCTAGGCCACAAGCCTGTGCAACATGTTTCTGTACTGAATACCGTAGGCAATCGCGACACAATGGTGAGTATTTGTGTATCTAAACATAGAAAAATGTCGTTCGAAATATGGTAGGAAAAATAAAAGTATGGTACACCTGTATAAGGCGCTTACCATGAATGGAGCTTGCAGGACTGGAGGTTGCTCTGGGTGAGTCAGTGAGTGGATGGTGAGTGAATGGGAAGGCCTGGGACATTACCGACCACTGCTGTAGACTTTATAAACACTGTACATTTAGGCTACACCACATTTATGAAACATTTTTTCTTTCCTCAGTAATAATGTAAACTTAGCTTACTGTACTTGTTTTTACTTTATAAACTTTTCAATTTTGAAAAACCTTTGGACTTTTCTATAATAATACTTAGCATAAAACACCAACACATAGAGCTTCACAAAGTATTTTCTTTGTACCCTTAGTCTATGAGCTTTTGTTCTTTTTTTTTCTTTTGAGGCGGAGTATCCCTCTTGTCACCCAAGCTGGAGTGCAATGGTGAGTCTCAGCTCACTGCAACATCCGCCTCCTGGGTTCAAGCCATTCTCCTCCCTCAGCCCCCCAAGTAGCTGGGATTACAGGTGTGCGCCACCACGCCCAGCTAATTTTTGTGTTTTTAGTAGAGACGGGGCTTCACCATGTTGGCCAGGCTGATCTCGAATTTTTGACCTCAGGTGATCTGCCTGCCTCGGCCTCCCAAAGTGCTGGGATTACACCACGCCCAGTCCCCCTTTTTTTCTATTAAAATTTTTCTTTTTTAACTTTTAAACTTTTAGTTAAAAACTAGACACTAGCACACACATGAGCCTAGGCCTACATAGGGTCAGGGCCCTCAGTATCACCATCTGGTCCACCTCCACATCCTGTCCCACTGGAAGGTCTTCAGAGGCAATGCATGCATGGAGCTGTCACCTCCTATGATGACAATGCCTTCTTCTGGAAACCTCCTGAAGGACCTGCTGAGTCTGTTTACAGTTAACTTTTTTTTTAATAACTAAAAAGAGTACACTCTTATTAGCAATTAAAAACACGGTGTAGTAAATACGTAAACCAGCAACATAGTTGTTTATTATTATTAAATATTAAGTACCACACATAATAGTATGGGCTATACTTTTTTATATGACTGGCAGTGCAGCAGGTTTGTTTACAGCAGCATCAACACAAACACATGAGTGACGTGTTGCACTCCGACCTTACAATGGCTGTGACGTCACTAGGCAATAGGAACTTTTCAGCTCCATTGTAATTTTATGGGACCACTGTGGCATGTGCGGTCATTGTTGCCTGAAATGTTGTTATGTGGTGTGTGGCCGCATAATAGTAGGTGGCCGGTGTCTCCCATCACAACTGTTTTGGAGGGGCGAATCCCAAATACAGGAACATGACTCAGATGATGGCCCCTGCGGGGGAAAGGAGGGCAAAAATTCATGTCTTTGAAAAGGGCAAACTGAAGTGATGACCGAGTTTACCTAGAAATTATCAAGATTACACATTCTGCCACCAGACTAAGGGAGGGTTTGAAAACTAGATTATTACACAAAACACACTATTATAGAAAAATAAAGATACCAATAAAGATACTTTGGACACCTGAGTTTGTGGCTATGAAATTCATACTCACCCCAGAGGTAATGCGAGACATGAACAAAAGTAATCAATGAAAAACTGCTGGCATACTGACTGCTTGAACACTGTGGGCACTCGCTCAGTGTGGGACAAGGGTGCTGGCTAAAGTCCCTCCCCGCCCCTCCCTCCCCTCCCTGTCTTCCCCACCTCCCACTGCCTCCCACCCCCCACCCCCCACCCCATTACCTCACTGCTGCCAGCCTTCCCTTTCCCATCAGTCCTCGTTAGGTGCAGAGCCCTGGCTCCTGTGGGGCCAGGCTGGACGTGGCTTCCAGTGACAGGGCCCTTTGTCTCACAGGTGGGAGGCTGGCGTGCGACCTCCATCGGCTCCCACGTCTCTGCCTCCGCGCTCTGGCAGCTGGAGTGGGTGCAGCATGCAGCAAGGATACGGAGATGCCATGGTGGGCCACCGTGACTGCCGACCCTTCTAGGACTGCACCCCCGTCAATCCTTGCTGCCCCAGGCCCTGGACTCAAAGCCTCTCTTCGAGTCCCCACAGGGAACAGGGCCCCAGGAGGAGAGCAGGCTGCCCCCGTGCCCCCTGGCCCTAGAGGGTGAATTTCCCTTTCCTGTTGTATTTTGCCCACTCTCTGACATTCCTCCTCCCCACCTTCAAAGCTCAAATGATTCCCCAGGAAGCCCGCACTAGTCACTCTGATCTCTCCCTCCTCTGAACCCTGTGCTGCCAGGTCACATGCAAAACACGTGTCATTAAAGCTGGAAAAGACCTTCAGAATGACTTGGTCCAAACTCCCCATTTTACAGAAGGGCAAGTTGGAGCCCGGAGACGGTGTTAGCCCACCACAGCTGTACAGCTGCACCAGGGGACAATGGCAGAGTCCAGATCCCCTGGACCTCCGGACACAGGACTCCCTCCTTACTTCGGGGACACTGCATGTACTGCCTTGGGTGGTCTGCTGTGCCTCCCCATGAGGGCATGTCCCATGGAAATGGGCTCTTTTTCTTTCCCAGGCAGAGAGCTGGAGGTGCCCAGGGCCTCACAGCCAACATGGCCAGGGTAGGCAGGGGCCAGTCCATCATCATTCCCTAAGCAGTTATTGGAGCTCTGAGGTCCCTGGTAAGTAACACTGCAGCACCAGTGGGTGGTAACTCCTTCAGGCAGAAGGCTGAGCACGGTTTCCATGGAGACCGCCCAGGCTCTGGTTTCCAAGACAACATTTGCACGAGGTTACAGAGCTTCCTATTTATGTCAACTTAACATTTCCAACTGCTCTATTCTTCTGGCCAAACCCGGGCCAATGCAAGGCCTCCATTCTAGGATGGGTGACAGTCCTCAAGGGCTGGAGGGAAGTGGCTGAGACTCTGTGCATTTAGGTGAAAGTGAGACATTGCAGCCAGCAGGGCCTCCTCCAGACCAGGGGCAGGTGTATAGAGATCAATACGTGCTCATGCTCATGAATTATAAAAAGGTGTGGAAAGAGACATAGTCCTACAGCTTCCTGCCATCCCTGCTCTCCAGAGGGAACTGGTGTTACAAAGCTTTGAGTGCGCTTCCAGAAATAGTATATGCACATCCATAGTGCTATCACTTAAAAAATTCACAAACGGGATAGAGATAAATATATACTCTTGCTCTTGCCACCTGCTTTACCCTAATTATAGATTTCGGAGAACTTTACACATCAGCACAAATAGATCTACCTCATTCTTTGTAATGGCAACAAAATACTGTACCTTTTTAAAAACCAAGACTCCAACTAAAGGACATTTGTCTTCAGTTTCTTGCTATTATAACAATAAATATGCTTGTACATATACTTTTGCATATCCTATGGAGTACATCCATAGGATACATTCTGGGTCAAAGACATTGCATTTTAAAATTTGATATTGTCAAACTAATTTACTCCCATTACAGGCCAATGTTACAAAAAACATATATCTAAAATTCCTAAACAAAATGTTAGCAAATGGAATCCAGTAGCATAGATATAAGAAAATACCTCATAACTAAATCAGTTAGTAATATTCACCACATTAACAGATATGCAAACATATGAATAGATGCAGAAAAAACATTTGATAAAACAATTTAACATCAATCCTTAACAATAAAAACACTTTGAAAACTAAGAATAGAGAACTTCTTAAATCTCATAGAGTATTCTTCTAATATTTACAGCTAAATTATATTCAAGGTGAATTTCCTTTTAAATCAAGAACAAAACAAGATTTGTGGCTATCACCATGGTGCCAGAGCTCCTACCCAGTAAGATAGGACAAGAAAAATAAATAAAAGTTTTAATTATTTGAATGGAAGAAACAAAATTTACTCATAATCAATTACCAGAATTGCTTGCATACAAAGCGCAAGGCTGGGCACCGTAGCTCCCGCTTGTAATCCCAGCACTTTGGGAGGCTGAGGCAGGTGGATCACTTGAGGTCAGGAGTTTGAGACCAGCCTGGCCAACATGGCAAAACCCCGTCTGTACTAAAAATACAAAAATTAGCCAGGTGTAGTGGCATGGGCCTGTAATTCCAGCTACTCAGGAGGCTGAAGCAGGAGAATCGCTTGAACCCTAGAGGCAGAGGTTGCAGTGAGCCTAGATTGTACCATTGTACTCCAGCCTGGGTGATAGATTGAGACTCCGTCTCAAAAAAAAAAAAAAAAAAAAAAAATTTCCTCAGAGAACTTTGTGGAATAAGAAAGACAGCCTGTCAAGTTTGCTGGATCAATACTCAAAAATAAATTATACTTCTACACATTGGCAACAAAGGTATAATTATTAAATATCATAACAACAAATATAAGGGACATAGAAATCAATGTAATGAAAAATTTGTAAGACCTCTACTGAGGAAAGTATAAAACTATGTTGGAAGACATTAACGATGCAGATTTTAAAAATACCATGTTCATGGGTGAGAGCGCTCAATATCCTGATTTCAATTCTCCCCAAGTGGATCGATAGATTTCATATAAGTCTAATAAAAACTTCAACGGAAGGCCGGGCGCAGTGGCTCACACCCGTAATCCCAGCACTTTGGGAGGCCGAGGTGGGCGGATCATGAGGGCATCAAGACCATCCTGGCTAACACGGTGAAACC
The DNA here is from genome assembly GCF_009828535.3 of Hylobates moloch. Lineage (NCBI taxonomy): Eukaryota > Metazoa > Chordata > Mammalia > Primates > Hylobatidae > Hylobates > Hylobates moloch. The sequence goes on from NW_026652276.1 coordinate 10,880,213, forward strand.
CCCATCCCTACTAAAAATACAAAAAATTAACTGGGCATGGTGGCAGGTGCCTGTAGTCCCAGCTACTTGGGAGGCTGACACAGGAGAATGGAGTGAACCTGGGAGGTGGAGCTTGCAGTGAGCAGAGATCATGCCACTGCACTCCAGCATGTGACAGAGCAAGACTTTGTCACAAAAAAAAAAAAAAAAAGAACCTCAACAGAATTTTCCATGAAACTTGGCAGTTGTTTCTAAAATGCATATGAAGAACAAAGGGCCAAGAACAGGCATGGCACTGCTGGAGAGAATCAAGGTTTAGTACCAGGTAGCAAGACTTACTTTAAGTGTGGTTATGGTCTAAGGGATAGACCTGATGAACAAAACAGAAAGCCCAGAAGTAGACCTTACACATAGAGAAACTTGATCCTTGCAGACATATACTGTAGCTCAGTGGGGAAAGAAAAACAAAAACAGAACAAATCGTTATTCCTACCTCACACCATACCAGGGATTAAATTCCTGGGGATTCAAAAATGTAAAATACAAAACTCTAAAATGAATAGAAGAAATTGTAGAATAATGCCTCTTCAACCTTAGGATGGGAAAGATTTCTGAAATGATATGCAAAAGGCCCTAACCACAAGGAAAAAGATGAATAAATTTGACTACATTAAAAAATAATTTCTGTTCATCAAAGTGACCACAAAAGAAAGTGAGAAAGCTATGTACACGTGATGCTGTTTGCAAAAATCAAACAAACAAAAAAAAGGTGAGAAGGCAAGCCATAAACTAACTTGGGTAAGATACTTACCACCCATCAGTGAAAATATGTAAAATATAAAATGTATAAATATATAAATAACTCCTAGAAATTAGTAAGAAAACAAAGCAACCAATAGAAAAATAGGCCAAAGAAAGCAAGTCGGCATTTTACAGCAAAGGAAATTTGAGGGTTCAATAAACATGTGAAACCGGCCCCACTTTTCTAGTAATCAAGGAGACAAAACTAAAACCATAATGAAATACCATTTTATTTCCGATCCATTGGCAAAAGATGTATTGCTAACATGAAGTGTTGACAAGGATGTGGAACGAGTAGAATGTCTATGCGGTGCAGCTGGAAGTGTAAATTGGTTCAACTTCTTACAAAAAACAATCTGCTAGAATTTTGTGTGTTGAATATTTGCACAATGTATGACCCAGTGCCCAGGTGCCTCAGGAACCCCATCAAAGTAATGTTCATGAAAGCATTCTGATTGTAAAAAAAAAAAATCAGAAAAAAAATCCAAACAGCCATGGTTAGTCATTGTTTCATAGGTAATTAAGCTGTATATTCATATAATGAACTAATATACAGCAGTAAAAATGAATGAAATATTATTATAGGCTTCAATATGGACACGGCTTAAAAGGTTTGGAGGGTGGGGAAGCAAGTCAGAGAATAAGATATGTATTTTGTTACCACTTTCATAGGGTTCAGATCCAAGCAGAACTTTCTTAGGGGTTCTTGGATGTATGATACAATTAGAAAGCAGAACAGAGAAACCCAAGATAGGAATTACCTGGATTGGCTAATTAGTAGAGTTTAAGATTGGCTCATTTACAGAAAATTGACATCTTTTCAAGATTGTCTTTGGTTCTAAGAACAGGTGTGTCTTTGCACTAATTCAGGCATTTAATGTCCCCCACGAAATACTGAGGGGAGAGGGATGGAGGGGAGTTCTCGGAAGATGTCTGAGTTTCCAACAGTTCCTGCCATCCCTGAGCATGCAAGCTGCTCCCCATCTGCAGGGTCTTTCCCTCCCCTTGAATCTGAGCTGGTGTCGTGACTTGCTTTGACCAACAGAATACAATGAAGTAACATTCTGGGATTTGTGGTGCCAGGTCTTAAAGGATGGTCAGCCTCTGCTTCCCCTCTTTTGGAGCTCAATTGACAAGATGTAAGGAGGGCTGGGCTAGACCATTAATGATTAGAGGCCACGTGGAGCGAGGCCCTTGGAGGGTGAGGGGCCATCTTGGTTGCTTGGGCCGCAGCTGAGCTCCCAGATGAACATAAAGCAGAGGGTGCGGTTATCCCACGGGGACCCCTCGGTCAGCCAGCTGAACTCAGGCAACTCACAGACTCGGGAAAAATAATAAACCACTGTGTTGGGTCACTAAGTTTTGGGGTGGTTTGTTATGCAACAGGAAGAGGAGAAGAGCATGCAGAGACTGTCAGTGGTATTTGGTAGTCTTTTGTTTCATAAGTTGGCTGGTGGGTTTCCAGAGATACGTTGATTAATACATTTTATAACTTACACACTGACTTACATGTAGTGTTTTGTATACAATAAATGCTTCATGGACAGGCGCAGTGGCTCACTCCTGTAATCCCAGCACTTTGGGAGGCTGAGGTGGGAGAATTACCTGAGGTTAGGAGTTCGAGACCAGCCTGACCAACATGGAGAAACCCTGTCTCTACTAAAAATGCAAAAATTAGCTGGGCATGGTGATGCATGCCTGTAGTCCCAGCTGCTGGGAAGGCTGAGGCGGAAGAATTGCTTGAACTTGGGAGGCAGAGGTTGCGGTGGGCCAGGATCGCGCCATTGCACTCCAGCCTGGGCGACAAGAGCGAAACTCCGTCTCGAAAAAAAAAAATGCTTCACAAACATCCAACTCTAACTTGACCTGTAAAAACATATCTCTTGGGCAGGTGCACGGTGGCTCACGCCTGTAATCCCAGCACTTTGGGAGGCTGAGGCAGCTGGATCACCTGGGGTCAGGAGTTTGAGACTGTCCTGGGAAACATGGTGAAACCCCATCTCTACTGAAAATACAAAAATTAGCTGGCATGGTGGCATGTGCCTGTAGTCCCAGCTACTCGGGAGGCTGAGGCACAAGAATCACTTGAACCCAAGAGGTGGAGGATGCAGTGAGCCGAGATGGTGCCACTGCACTTCAGCCTGGGTGACAAAGCAAGATTCTGTCTCAAAAAAAAAAAAAAAAAAGATCTCCCTAGTTTTGATTTGTAGAACCGTTTACATTATTTGCTCATTTATCTATTGGGTTGTTCATTTTTCATAATGGTTTATAAGAACTTTGCATATTAAAAAATTAGCCCTTTTTATGCCTGTGTTTGAAAAGACATTTCCGTTTACTGCTTATAAACCTCTTGGCTTTGTGGTATACGTTGCTGTATATAAATTCTAACTTTCCGTAGACCAATTTTTTCCTGGTAGATATCATGCTTAGAAAGGCCATTCCTCCTCCAGATTATCTTTTAAATAATCTCTTCAAGTACTTTCATAGTTTCATTTCATAATTAAAATCTCTGATCCATCCAGCATTAATCTTTTTCTAGGGAAGTAGAATCCAGGTTAATTTTTTGTCAAAATGGCTAGCCCGCTGTTCCATTAAAAATAACCCACATGGGCCAGGTGTGATGGCTCACACCTGTAATCCCAGCACTCTGGGAGGCTGAGGCGGGAGGATCACCTGAGGTCAGGAGTTTGAGACCAGCCTGGCCAACATGGTGAAACTCCGTCTCTACTAAAAATACAAAAATTAGCCAGGTGTGGTGGTGTGTGCCTGTAATCCCAGATGCTCAGGAGGCTGAGGCAGGAGAATTGCTTGAACCCGGGAGGGGGAGGTTGCAGTGAGCCAACATCGCCCCACTGTATTCCAGCCTGGGTGACAGGAGCAAGACTCCATCTCAAAAAAAAGAAAAAGAAAAAGAAAAAAAAAACCCACCACCAACAAAAAAGCAAACCCACATGTCTCCCACTAACTGGAAATGCCACCATAATCATATATTAAATTTCCGTGTAATTTAAGTCAATGCCTGGGCCTCTGTTGTGTTGCACTGGGCTTTGCCTTTGCTACACCGAACTCCTTAATTATTGTGGTGTATAACGCTTTATATCGGAGGGCTGTTCTTTACCCTTTATAGGATCTACCTGACTATTCCCTGTTTACTTTCCTGAAAGAATTTATTGTGTCAAGTTAAAAAATAAATTCAGTTGGCATTTTAATTGTGATTGCATTGCATTTCCATCAGCAAATATAAAAAAAAAAAAAACCTGATGTCTTTGCATGATTGCCTTTGGATCTGGGAACAAGGTGTGTCTGCACTAATTTGAGTATTTTATGGCCCTCACTGGGTACTGAGGCTTAACAGTACCAAGCGAGTGGGCACCCATCCTGGTCCCCAGGGCAGGGTATAGGTCCCACCTCTGGGGTCCACCTAGACATGGCTCTGGCCAGCTCTCCTGCCGCTTCCAGAATTCTCTGGAGAATGTGACCCTGTGATTGTCACACCAAACCTCACTTCAGATCCTCCAGGAATGGTTACAAATTGTCCAGACGTGGTGGAGAATAGGACACCGCCCTTGTGCTTAAGGACACGCAATAATGATGTCATCTGCCAGGTAGAACATTACAGGGTGGTTTACAAGCACTTAAAGCAGCATGACCTTGGGCGCGTCGGTAAGCTCTCCCAGCCCTGTTCCCCTCCTCACCCGGAAAGTGGGAACTCTACCTGGCTCAGATCCAGGGTGCTACAAAGGGGATATCCTACACTCCTTGGCTGAATCCAGGATGCTCAGCTCTTTAGAGGCCAGATGTCAAGGTCTGCAGGCTTCTCCCTGCCTGCTGCTCCCGAGGTCCAGCTCCTCGACTCTGCCCGGAGCACCCCTCCCACACCCATCTCCCCTCTAGCCACACTCAAGTCAAGGTCAGAAGTAAAAGATTTTTATTGTTCTATAGACACTTCTGAAAAGAGATCTAATTGAGAAAATATACAAAGCATTTAAGAGTTTCATCCCCAGAGACTGACTGAAGGCGTTACAGCCCTCCTCTCCAAGGCTCAGGGCTGAGAACGGTTAGCATATCGAATGATCAGTAAAAACATGCAAAAGTGACAAGGAAAGGGAAAAAGTTGCATTCCCCTAAGCTGAGGGGGATGGAATTTCAGAACAGAGGAGGCAGGGTGGACAAGTACCAGGTGGCTCTCCCTTTCCCTCCGTGTTATCTTTCAAAACAGTTCCAAGCTTGGAGAAAGCAACGAGCTCCACCCACTCAGCAGAACCCACAGCTCATCGCCCGTGGACATGACTGAGCAGTGACCTTGCCTGCCCCGTTCCTCAGCGGCCCATCCCACTGCCTTGACTGAGGGGACCCCGCTTGTGCTCCTGGGGGGCGGGACTGGGGGTCCTAGCTCCTTGCTTCTTTGGTTCCACTCAGAGAACAGTTGTGCTTGACGGACTCATCCCCACTCCCCAAACTCCAAGCTCCTGCTGGTGGGCTGAAGGCACTGACAGGAGTCCCGGGGACACCCCCAGGTGGCCACCTTCCCTTGTGCTCTCGTGGGTCCCTCCCTGGGCACATCATCCCATCCTCAGCTCAAGCCCCAGGTCTAGGAATAGGGACAGTGAAGAAAGTGTACCCTCCAAGAAAAAGCTTCTGGGGACTTTTCTAATTGTGCAGATACTTCTGAAGCCCATGCCGCACCCCCCCAGCCCTATCCCCTTGCCCAGGGCCTCACATGCCCGGCTGCCCCAACTGGTCCTTCCCCTTGGGCTGCCAGTGCAGCTGTGGGCCCAGGCTTTGGCAGGCCCAGCTTCAAGACAGTGGGACACAGAAAACATATTGCAGCATCCCCTCTCCCTCCACCACACCCAGGAGGTCAGCAGAGATGGGCCCCCCCACTGCCGAGAGATCACAGCTCTGGTACAGGGAGGTGGGCAGGGTTGGAGAGGAACGGAGAGACATGTCACCTCTATAGAAACGCGTCCAAAGTACAAGCTAAGCAGGGGGAAGGAGGAGGGCCAGAGAGCGGCCGGAAAGAAGAAAAGAGGAAGACGGCAGGGGGTTCTGGGGGAGGAGGGCCTCACACCACCCCGCAGATAAGCGTCTCCACCACGAAGGTGTTCTCGAAGTGGCGGATGGCGTTGCAGTTCTTGGCCCCACGCTTGTTGATCCCTGGGAGGAAACAGAAAAGCCCCAGTGAGGCCTGCATCCTGGCTGAGTCACAAAGACCACCAGGCTCAGCCTGCGCCACAGGAGGGCCAGGAAGTGACACTATTCACCCAGATTCACCCAAAGAGCACAGTGAGAAATGCGGAGAGCTCGGAAGCTGGAGTCAGCCTGCCCACGTCTGCCACCTCCCTGCTGTGTGTCCTCCGGGGTGTTAACCTCTCTGCACCTGTTCCCTCATCTTTCAAATGGGCAGCAAAAATAATAATGAGGATGAGAATGACTTACACTCTTAAGAGGTCATAAAGAGCCCACAGCATTGCCCGGCACACGGAAGTGCTCTGCTAATGCTAGCTGTTATTGCTGCTGCTGCTAGCTGAGCTCTCTGACAGCTGGGCTAGGCGTGAAGATAACTGTGGTCTGGGGTGCGGGACAGGGGCTACTGTGGGTGAAGCCAGCCACTCACGCCTCCGCGTTGCCCGGCGCCGGAGCCGGTAGGTGTCTTTCCCGTTGCACAGGTGGTAGATGAAGGACCCCAGGGCCTCCTTGTCACTGACGTGCTCCGTGACCACCATCTCCTCCTGGATGATGTACGTCTGCGGGAGGTAGGTCCCCCTCTGCAAAACGAGGTGGCCGCTGCAGTGAGTCAGCCCCTCAGGCTCTCCTCCAACCCCTCGCCCGAAATGCCAGCCCACCTCCCTCCTCCAAAGGCCCCTGGGCTGCCCCTTCTGATGTCGCCAGGCACTTCCTGCCTGTGCCTGGTGCCTGTGCCTGTGCTGCCAGGAGCTATGGCGTGTGCACGAGTCCGTACCCAGGGTACAACCTTGAACGCTAAGGAAGCCGGTCTCGGGGCATTGACTCTGGAGATGTGGAAGCAGGGGGATAGCAGAGGCGAGACCAATCTGGGTACAGGGCCCAGGTGCCAGCAATGTCTCTCGCTCCCCCAGCCCCTGACACAGGAACTTCCTGTACCTCAGACCTAGCCTCCATGAGACAGGGGGCAAGGGAGGGACAGGACACTGCAGACATCCCCCCAACCCCCTGCGCACCTTCACGTTCATGAGGAGCTCCCAGAAGTTGCGAGGGGGCAGCACGATGGTGGTGTTGAGCTCGATGACGTAGCACTTGTCCAGGGAGATGTCATGGTACGCAGTCAGACCCTGGCAGGAGAAGGGCTTGGGTCAGTCTCTGCAGGAGGTGACAGCTGACCCAGGCAGGGGTGCAAGAAGCTTTGGCCAGCCGGGCTCGGTGGCTCACGCCTGTAATCCCAGCACTTTGGGAGGCCGAGGCGGGCGGATCACAAGGTCAGGAGATTGAGACCATCCTTGCTAACACGGTGAAACCCCGTCTCTACTAAAAATACAAAAAATTAGCCGGGCGTGGTGGCGGGCGCCTGTAGTTCCAGCTACTCGGGAGGCTGAGGCAGGAGAATGGCATGAACCCAGGAGGCGGAGCTTGCAGTGAGCCGAGATTGTGCCACTGCACTCCAGCCTGGGTGACAGAGCGAGACTCTGTCTCCAAAAAAAAAAAAAGAAGCTTGGCCAGCAGGGGCGGGAACCCCACATGCCCTCCTGGGGCCTTGGGCCTTCAGGAGCAGAGTCCACTCCAGACTCCTGAATAGCTGGGTGGGCACTCCCTTTTCCTGCTCTTCTCTTAGCCTGTCGTAGAAGGTGCCACATGATAGAGGAAAATAGCAGCTGTTTGCTAAACGCCTCTGTTGTTATAAAGCTTCTTCTCATGTTTACAGAGCTGAGGTTTGGGGAACATGGTAACATCCCAGCTGTGCATTTATGAAACCTGTGAGGACCAGCCATTCCTGGGACAGCCTGGACCCCAGCGAGAGATGCCCCGTCTCAGGACCCGTGGGGGTTATGTGAATATGCATGAGACCCACTCTGCAGAGAACCACTGAGCTGTACACACAATGCACTCGACGGTGTATGTACTACCCCTCAACACAACACACTGGCCCTGCCATGACAGCCGGCGTGCAGCTGGCAGGAGGCTGAGGAGCAAATCGGCCTCGGCTAGTTCATACTCAGTGAGAACCATTGTTGCTAACAGGAGAAAAGTGGCATCTTGAAGACCCTGGTAAGCCTAACCGTAGACACCTGCTGTACTCTGAGGAGTCTCCTTTCACCCCTGCTCCCCTTGCCCTGGGTCCCCGGGACATCCTCCCACCCCCCACCCCCAGGCCCTGGCCAGCCTCACCCGCTGGAAGTCATGGATGATGTCTGCAGGGTCACCGCCGCCAAACTGGGGCACGGGCACGTTGATGCGCTCGTAGTTCTCGTCGAGGTAGATTTTCACATCCTCTTCCAGCTCCATCTGAGTCCGGGCTTGGGGGGACAGGGAGTCCTCATACAGCACACCACAGCGGAAGAAGTTATCTCGGGCCAGCTGAGCAAGGCGGAGAGACAGACAGACAGTCAGAGAGGCTGGTCACACATGCACTCCACAAGGCCCCCTCTTGCCTACCTGTCCGCTACATGCCCCAAAAGCCTGCGGAAGCAAGAAGAGCGGGGACTGTGAGACCCATTTCGCAGATGGAGAAACTGAGACGGTGGGGCATCAGGTCAGGGTCTGGGGCTGCCAGTGAGGAGATGAGCTGAGTCTTGGGCAAGGCGCTTCCCAGCTTCACAAATGGAAGGGAGGATGAGCTGGGTCTGCCAGGTCCTAGGTGGCAGACCTCTCTGGGCCTCAGTTTCCCCATCAGTAAAGCATGATGATCCCTAAGGTCCCTTCTGGCCTCCAAGTCCTTGAGTCTGTGACTGGGAAACGGGGTGGACCAGCAGGAGTAGGACCTGGCCACCTCTGTGCCCTCCACAGAGGTGCAGAAACCAGAGAAAGAGCCTGGGGTTGGCAGGGGGTCCTCAGGGATGAACCTTAGCGTTGGGCACCTAGGCCTGTGCACGCCTGCCTTTCCTGTCACCTGCTGTCCTGGCCTGCAGACCTGGAGGGGCCTAACACGGCGGGTGGGGAGGTGGAGCCAGAGGCAACACTGTTAAGAGTCTCGTGCCCCTACCACGGTCACCTCCACATCCAGCCTTGGACAAGTGCCATCGCCCTTCCTGGACATCCCTGACCCCTGTCTTGGAGAAACCTTGACAGACACTGTGTCTGCTGGGCCAGTCCAGTCACTCCATCAGTAAGGGAGGCTGGGCAGCCTGGTGCGATCCCGTCAACTGAACGGCCGGGCGAGCCAGTCTGCCCACTCTTACTTCTGGAGGGGGCTCCTGGAGGGGCCTGTAGATACACGCTCGGGACTGCCTGGCCTGGGATTGGCAGGATTCCACCGTCTCTGTTTGATTCAGTGCAAGTTCTCCAGGGAGGATGCGTCATTGCAGCATGGGGGGCTCCTGCGGGCTGTGCAGGGATGAGAGCCCAGGGAAGGCGAGGCTCCAGGGCTGCGTCCCACAGTGGCTGGACACCCTGAATACTGTCCCAGGGCACAGACCCAGGGGCAGCTGGGAGGTGTCCACACACCGAATTGGGGTGCGGGGAGAAGGGTGTGAGTTGAGGGTGGAACAGAGGAGACCAGGAAATGCTGGCCCAGGTCCTAGGGTAGGGCCACAACAGGAAGAGGCCTGGGGGAGAGTCCCACACAGGACCCTGGAACAAGGGGGACGCAGGCCATGGAGGGAGTGGGGCGGGGCAGGGGGAGGCTGCACAAAAAGGAAAGTTGACAGGTGTGTGTGAGCTGAGCTTTCAAGGGGAAAGCCACATGAATGCAAACTCTTCAGCAATTTCCATCGTGGAAAAACGGGGACAACAAAGTTAAATGCTTAGGAGTGGGAGATCACTTGGGTCATAAATGACTGGCAAGTCCCACCTTTTTGTCACCCTGAGGTTTTCTGTGAGTTGTACATAGCTTTATCCTTTTAATTTACCTACCTTCATTTCCAACCACACAGCGACACTCCCTCCCTCCCAGGTCTGTGTTGGCCCAGCTTTGTGCCCAGATCCCCTGGGGAGAGGGGTGATAGGTGGCAGCAAGGACACCCTCCTGCTTCTGGAAGGAGGTGGTGGAGACTGTCTGTACCCACCCCTCTCCCTCTCTTGTTTGGTAACGCAAATGTCCATGCACAAGCACAGTTGGGTCAGCCTTAAAGCGTGACCTGCAGGTGCAGGGTCTGAGCTGTGGGGGGGATCGCAGTTCCAGTTTCTGCCAGATCTGAGTTTCTGCTGAGAATTCCCCAGCGTGGCCCTGTGAGGCGGGCCCAGTGCTGTCACCTGGATTCATGCTTGGCTCCCCAGGACAGGGGGCTAAAGATAGGACTGGCCTGCATCCAAGGAGGCCCCAAGGAGGAGGGGGCACCCCAGTCTTGTGGGCTGGCTGGGCACTCGCTCCCACCTGAGGGCATGTCCAGGGCTTCCTGCTGCCCCTTGCAGACACTTCCCTCCACGCCTCTCTAGACGTGACTCTTTCTCGAGGCCTTGCCCCCACCTGGCCCGGCCCCTCACCTGCGCAAGGAAGAAGTATCTGTAGATGTAGACGGAGGCGAACACCAGGCCCATGAGCAGCACGACCATGCCCATCGACAGGTAGCACACGCCGCCCACTGAGCCCCCCCTCTTGGATCGATGTTGTGGGGGCTGCTCCTCCTGTGGACAGCAATGCTGGGTCAGTGGGGGCCAGGGCCCCTCCCCTGGAAATCCCCCCTTCCCTAAGTCAGGCTTCACCCGCTGGCTGGGCCCGGAGGGAGTCTTAGGGGAAAGAGAGGGAAGGAGATGACACCTAGAAGGGAAGGGAAGGCCCACCAGGGTTGCCTGGACTCATCCTGGCTAAAGAGAAACTGAGACAAACCTCGAAAGAGAAACTGAGACACATCTCGAAAGAGAAACCAAGACACACCTGGAAGCCACTGAAAGGGATGCAGTGGGTTCAGCAGGTGCATTTTGAGTTATCTGAGCTCTTAGGCCTCTTGCTTATACCAGTCGTGACCATGGTATATTCTTTCAAACAGAAGACAGGGGATGTGCCGACCTGGCCTCGGTGACTTTAAGGACTTAGAAATCTCTATAGGAATCGAGACACAGCAGGCAGGCTGGGAGCTGCTGCTCTGGGTGATGGGGAGCCTGGGAAGGCTTTTGAGCTGGGGAGTGAAAAGATCCACTCTAAAATCAAGGTGCAGAGGGTAGACTAAAATAAGGACACTGGGAGGTGGGCAGGCTGCGTAAAGACTGCTCAACTCCACCAAGGAGGCTGTGACTGATGGGGGCAGGGGCTCCAGGAGCCCCATGGGGTCTGGCATGGGTGCTTGTCCCCAGCCAGGGAGCTCTAGGCCTGCGATCCACACTGGCCCCCCACAGGCACCGACCAGCACAGTCAAGCAGGCTGTTACAAGTGGTGTAACAGCTACAGGATGAAGCCTGGAAGCTTCCATACACCAGGGAGCTCCTGCCAGGAGAGAAATGTGGCTGTCCGGAAGGCCAGGATAGAAGGATCCTGGAAAAATCTGCTCTGGGAGCCAGAATTGGGTTCAAGATCATAGCTGCAGGGCTGCCAAGAAGCCAGCCTAACCCATCTCCAGGCCACACGTGTGTGGGGTGGTGGACGTAGGTGTGTGAGTATAAAATTCAATGCAACTGCTTTGCCCAGAGCACTGACGGAGAGCCAGCCAGGTGAGCTTGGTCAATTTCCTGTCTCTTCTCCTCCCTACCTCCCATGCCTTCCCCCGGGCCCTTGCTCACCCTTGGAGATACTGCAAAAGCCCCGGGGCCAGTCTCTGCCTCCAGTGTTCACCATTTAATCCTTCCTCTGTGGTGTCCAGATATGGCCAAGAGTGATGTTAGAGGTCAGTCCCTGCGGACTGCCGCAGTACTGGGGAGGGGAGGGGATCCAGCCCCAGAGCCTGAAGCTTCTCATTGTGGCTCTGCCACTACCTGCCTGCTTAGCACTTTCTGGGCCTCGGCTTCCCCATCTGCAAAATGAGCAGGTCAGATCAAGTGACCTCTCAGGCCCTTTCCGGCCAGGCGTTCTGGGATGGGAACAGATTTCCTTTCTCCCTTCCCCACGGAGGGGGTGGTTCAGGCCTAAGTGACTCAGGACAGGCCCTATCTCTCGGCAGAGCACAGGGGTCCTGCCCTGGGGGCGCCTGCTGTGCTCCTCAGGTTTCACCTCCCACCCTTTTAGAGCACAGGGGAGTGTGGGGCCTGGGCCCTGGGGAGCTGAGGGTCTGACCCGCCCTGCATAGGAAAAGGACAAAAAACATCTGGAGGACCCTCCCTTCACTGGGGACATGCGTGAGCAAGTCAGCAGGCCCCCAGCATCCTCACCATGGGGTGCCCCTGCCTGTCCTGCACCCTGACACTCAAGTCTGCCCACAAGGGAGCCTGCTCGGCGGGTGTGGAAGGTCAAACCACTGCCCTTACTGCCTGGCCCATGAGGAGGCCTGGGGCCTCTCCCCACCTTGCCCTGCTTTAGGGATCATATGGACCACCTACCCACTGTCATCTCCTCAGCAGCCAGGGGCACTAACCAAGGTCACCAGCAAGTGACGGGCATGGCCACAGTGCACAGGGCCCTCAGGGATAGCTGCTGGCCACAGGGGGTCGGGACTAAATGGCTTTGATTTTCCAATGGACACCAGGGAGCAGCAAGAGACAGGGTGACACATTCTGCTGGCATCTCCCAGGGATCGAACCACCCAGGAGCTCTTGCAAACCAGGCGCCAGGGATGCCCTCCTGCCCTTCTGGTGCTCCTGAGCAGGTCTTAAGGAAAGGTGGCTGACCCTGACACAGGCCAGGCTGCCTACAGCAGCTGGGAAATCTGCCCTTAGGACACAACAAACACCAGGGCTCAGATTGCATTTAGGGGTCAAGTGGGGCTACGGGCCCAGCGGGGCCCTGCAACCTCCCCCTTCTCGGGTCTCCCATACAAAATGTGAACAGACTCTGCGTGACAGGGGTTTTGCTGGGATTAAAGGAGACAAAGAACCTAAAAGCCCTTTGTAAAGGATCAAGTGCTAGATAAAAATAGCAGATCTTTATCAGCCGAGCCTTTCCTTTTTAGGGCTGCCTCTGTGGACAGCTGTTGAGGCTGCACTGTGGCCAGACTTTTGCTTCTGCATTCTGGAAAATCAGAGAAGCTAGCTTGTGAGATTGCTAACAACCAGAAAGACAGAAAAGGAAAAAATAAAAAAAAGTCAAAGCGCTACATGGAAGAGCCCGAGGGCCTGCTCCACAAATCAAATTCACCGACAAGGTGAGGCCTGCTAGCTTTATGGCAAAGGGCAGCCTCGCCTTTCCGCCTTTCGGCCTTCGGCCTTTCCGCCTTTCTGCCTTAATGCTGGTCTGCAGAACTCGAGCTGGGTCCCCTGTCTCCCTGTCCTGGGGGAGGGGCTGGGCTCGGAGGCCCCACAGAGGGAGGTTAGAGAAGACAGAGCAGGGAGAAGGTGAGGCTTCCATGGCCCCAGCTGAAGAGCAGCAGTGGCAGGTGTGGCTGAGAAGGGCAGGGGCTCCTGCCAAGACCCCTCACTGTGAAGGCTGGGGATCCCCCACCTTACCTAGACTGGGGGTGGGCATTCCTCTCTCACGGCCCTGCTGATGCCCCCAGCACACACCCAGGCTCAGCCACCCTGCCACCCTCCCAGCTCCCCTCCAGCCTGCAAAGCCAAACCCTCAGAGGCACCATGATGATCAGAAGTGCAGAAGGCAGCATTACAGGCTACCAGGAAGTAGACAGGAAAGCACAGATGTTCCCGCTTGGAAGCGAAGGCATTTCCTCCATAAAGCCCCACACAGAGGGAGAACCCCTAAATCCTGCCCCAGCGCTGCCTCTGCCTACTGCGCCCAATCAACACCGAGGCTCAAACCCCAAAGCCCTGGAGCCCTCACTGTCCCTTTGGCCCTCAAAGCAGCCTGTGATCTCAGGGTATTTACACCTGTCTGGGGACAGTGGGGTATCAGGGAGCCTGGGCTCAACCCAGAGCCCTGGCCCCTTGGGATCCCTGGTGCCCAGCTCACTAAAAAGATGGCCGAATGGCCCGCCTTCCTGAGACCCCAGCTGCTCCACCTATCATGCTGGAGACCCAGAAAAATGTTGCTCCCCATAGGAAGCAGTTACTGACAGCGAGGCATCTGGGGAGGGGGGCTCCCATATAGAAAGTAGGAAAATATTGCATATTGTTTCCAAGACAACAGAGCTCTCTGAGCAAAGGGTGCATGAGCCGGAAGTCCAGGGACCCAAGAGAGGCCTGGGCCTCTCCCTGCCGGCTTAAACGGAGACCCACAGGGGCACTCCTTAAATGATTTACCAAAGCCAGGGCCAAAATGGTCAGGGGGAAACCAGCCAACTGTAGCATTAACTCGGCAGACCACCACAGCTGGAGGGGAGCGCTCCCTGGCCCCATCCCCCAGTAACAATGTCCAAATTAACTGCAAGCCGATTTAACTATGATTGCAGATTGCAGCCTGCCTGGAGGGGTTCGGCAGCCAGAAATGCACTCCTGAGGCCCAGGCTGAGAATAGGGAAGATGGGGTTTGGGGAGGCAGTCTCATCTCACCTCTCCCACATCTCTCCTGGTCCTCAGCAGCTTTCTTTCCCAGGCTCCAGACCACAGAAGCCGGGGTACCCATTGAGTGTGTGTGTCTTGTATGTGTTCAAGACAGAGCCTAGCTGGGGGAGAAGAGAGTGGGCAAACACTGTCCACCTGAGCACACAAAGCCCAGTGGTCCAGAGGCACAGATGCCATCTGCCAACAGGGTCAGGGGTCCCCATCACTCTCCTGTCCTCCCTTCCAGACTGCAGGCCCCACGGGCAGCATCTGTGCAGATGCACTCTTGGCTTGGCTGGGCCAGGCGAATTCCCTCTTCTCTTCCATCCCTGATAGTCAAGGCATCTCCAGACAACAAAAGCTCATTGCTGGAAGAGCCCTCATGGGGAGAGGGAACTTGGAGAGAGTGGGCTGGGGGACAGAGGGGCTGGCCAGGTTGTGCCTCTGTGATTTCACCATAAACATTTTTTCTCCGCACTAAGAGAAACTCATCCTCACTGGCAATCTGCTGACGGTCTTGAAACATGCAAGGACTGCTGAGAAAAGCGAGCAGAAATGAGGGAATGGAGAGAGAAGTGGCAGGAAAGCAGAGAAGCCACCGTAGGGCCTGCCGGGGCACCAAATCCCAGGAATGGACGACAGCCCTGAAAGTCCCCACGCTGCCACAGGGAAGGAACTGGATGGAGCAGGGCCGCTGCTTCACAAAGTCCTTTTGGGCCAGGCCCTCTTGGCCAGCGGGCATCAGGACACTGGGGTAGGGCTCCAAGCTGGCCAGATTTGCCCTCCTGGCTGGCACGGGACCCTCCCCCAACCGCTCCAGGAGACCTGGTTCCTCCTGCCAAGGGCCTGAGGCCAGGACACACAAGGAAAGTGAAATCTGATCCCCAGGTATGCAGGCTGGGGAGGGGGTGACACAGGACCATTAATCAAAGGCAAATGCCAAGGAGAAAATTACAGAGGTAAGAAGATGATTGTATTTAACTTGTTTTTCTCCCCTTGCAGCCCCCAGCTCGTGAGCCTCTACATGCCCACATCTGTGCGTGCATGTGTGTGCATAAGTGTGTGTGTGTGTGTGAACGCAGGCACAGGCAGGGTGTGAGGAGAAGGGGCGGGCTAAGAGGGGCACGGCCAGCCAGTGGGCCCCCAAAGGGGAAGAGGGATCCAGTTGGTGCTGTGAGGGGGTGCTTTGCTGTCCCAGGGGGTGCTTCCGGTCCAGCCTACTTCCCAAGCTGGCAGTGTCCCAGCAGCACATCAGCGCAGGTTCCTCATTATCTCAGAGTCAAAACACCACATGGGGAGGCTGGGCAGCTGGAAGCCCGGCTGGCCCCCACCCCCATCCCTCCCTGGCCCACCGAGGCACTTCCTTCCAGCCTCAGGTCCACAGACAAGATCCTCCTTGTGTTGCAGTTTTTGCTCAGAAGCAGGGGCAGTGCCCACGGAGAGGGCGCTCCTGCCGCCTCACCCTGCCCCCACCCCGCCCTCACTCCGGGCCTGGACACAGGTCAAGAACTGCCCCAACGCACAATCATCTGTTCACCGAGTGCTCCTCCCACAGATCACTTTTTAAATCTTGTTTTGGGCCAGGCGTGGTGGCTGACGCCTGTAATCCCAACAATTTGGGAGGCTGAGGTGGGAAGATCACCTGAGGTCAGGAATTTGAGACCAGTTTGGCCAACATGGTGAAACTCTGTCTCTACTAAAAATACAAAAATTAGCTGGGCATGGTGGCGCATGCCTGTAATCTCAGCTACTTGGGGGGCTGAGGCATGAGAATCACTTGAACCTGGAAGTGAAGGTTGCAATGAGCCAAGATCGTGCCACTGAACTCCAGCCTGGGTGACAGAGTAAGACTCTGTCTCAAAAAAAAAAAAAAAATAATAATAATAAAATAGATAAAATAAGTCTTGTTTTGGAGTCCAGTCCAGACACCAAGGAGGGTTCTGGGGTCACTGCTAGACAGAAGAAACGTTTTAATAAGCTTTCCTGGGCATCCCCAACAGTACGGGACAAAATCTACACGCCCTGCCCTGAGAAAGCAGCCTCCTGGCTGCCATCTCTTTCGGCGCGCTGAGCT
This sequence comes from Hylobates moloch, assembly GCF_009828535.3. Taxonomy (NCBI): domain Eukaryota; kingdom Metazoa; phylum Chordata; class Mammalia; order Primates; family Hylobatidae; genus Hylobates; species Hylobates moloch. Next base: position 10,896,717 of record NW_026652276.1, read on the forward strand.
ACAGCTGAGAAATAGGCCTCCTGCCTGCTCACTGCTGGGGGCAGGAGAGGAGGCCTGGCTCCTTGCCAGAAACTGGGTGAGGAGGAAATGTGCCTGTTGGCCAAGTGGGGCAACAGGAGGCCCGCAGAAGTGAACTGTTTCCAAGGCTCCAAATCTAGCAGGTGATGGGCAGAGCCAACTTGCAACACCTAAAGTCCCTCTGCACCACGCCAGGGCCTCGGGAAGCTGTAAAAGTTTACTAACATGCAGTTCTGTCCTAAAGGTGCCAGGATTCTAATTCTTTCCTCAGATCGCATACTCCTAAGCTCCCCCTTGCCAATTAGAGAGGGAGGGGACCCTGTTCAACTAACAAAGTTTGTGGGAGGAGGTACTCAGCAGGCTCAAGGCCATTACCAACAGCACGCAGGAAGATGTTGATATTTCCATTTCATGCTGGGTGAGGGGGAAGAAACGACGCTCAATTTCAGAGCCTGATGAGAAGCAAGAAGCTAGGATGTCGGTTATGCCCCGAGACGCAGGTCTCTGTCAGACTGCCCAACCCCATGCCATCAGCAGGCTGCGGCTGGAGAATGTGCCGCTCCTGCAAAATCTAGGGGACCTTCTGATGGAATTGGAATGACACCCTCCCACTGTCTGACCTGGTCCTCCCTCCTCAAACATCTCCAGGAAGAGGTGGCTAGGAAAAGAGATGGGCAAGCATGCTGCCTCCTGCCCCCATCCCTGCCCCTCCCCAGGCTGAGTGGAGGGCAGCGTCCCTTCCAAAGAAAAGGAGTCTTGAAGAACCCCTTGCAAACTTTTAAAGCTGCAGAACCATCTTCTTCAAATATGGAGCGCCCCCTCCACCTAAGCTTCAGATGAAGGGGGGAGCTGCTCTGATGGGGTGCACAGCAACCCCCAACCTCGCCTAGGTGGTTGTTGAACTCTTGTGGCTCTGAGCCACTGGTTGCTGCAGTGACCACCATAAAAGGGCAGGGGGTTCTCAGTCTCCTGGCATTCCTCACTCAGGGTCTCTGCCCAGGCTGACACCCAACTCTGACGGCCCTCTCCAGCGTCCCCTCCTCCAGGGTCCAGGTCATCCTCTGCAGGCCCCTTAATGCCCCAGGCAAGACTGAATCTGAGCCACAAAACCTGGGGAGGGGGCTAGGCGTTCAGGAAGACTCTTCAGAAGCCTGCAGCGGGAAGGGGGGGAGGCAGTGGACAAAGACTTTCTCAGTCCTGCCTCAATGCGGGGTGGGGAGGCGGGGAGGACATGGGCTTGGTGCGCCACAAGACCGCTGGGGGCGGCGCCCACGTAGACACCTTTACCGGGCACAATAAAACCTGGCTGGGCCAGCTCTCTCTCCCTCCCTGTCCCTGCCCGCCACGCGTTCTGCCCCTGCGGGCCCTTCCCGGACACAAGGCACGCAGCTCAGTTTTCCACGGCGGAAATGCCTTCTCTCCCCCCGGCCAGAGGGAAAGCGGAGGAAGCCGGGGTGGGGGAGGGGGTGGCAGGGGTGGGGGAAGGCGCACAGAGCCCGGGGACCCAGGATACAAGGGCACTGGGGCAGTTGGGAGCCCTCCCCGCGGGGTCGGGGGACAGCCCAGCGAGAGTCTGGGAATGGAGAAAAGAGAGAGGAGCAGGGAGGCCCAGACGGCAGGGCGTGGGGTGGGAAGGGGGCGCCCGGCCTCGGACCCCCGACGTCCAGAGGCCGCAGCCCCGTCGGTTCTGGCTGATTTCCATTTCATCACGTTCTGTTCTGTCAATTCCGGTGTAGGCCAGCAGCACATCCTCTGTTCCTCGCAGCCCCCAGTTTCGGAGGAAATCAACGGCCCCACCCTCTTCGTTGGTACCAGACCCCCCCCCCCACCCCCAATTCCCCAGCCAATCAGGTCCCACCGCCCTACTTTGGAAAAACTACGTCTAACCCTCCTCCCATCCCCCACCTGGGGACTCGACTCGCGGCTTTCCCCGTTGATTGGAACCAGACGCGTACCCCCCACCAACATTCCTCGAACTTCTTCGGACCAGCCCTCTCCCCCAATAAGGCGGCGAGGGGGCCCCCACTTTTGGAAGAGACCTCGAGCACTTCTCCACCTGAAGAGCAGAACCAGACGCCTCCCACTCTTCGGACGTCGGCTTTTGGCTGCCGCTTTAGTACGGGACTTAAGCCCCCTCCTCATTTTGGGATAAGCAACCCATTCGAGACTTCCCAACCCTGCTCTACCCCGGGTTCTGGGGCCCTGACGCGCCTCGGGCAGTCCCCAGGGCCGACGGGGCGCGCCTGGGTCGTGCGCCTGGGTCCCCCGCCCCACCGCCTGAGCCCCAGACCCTCTCACCCTAGCCGGCGTCAGCAGGATCTCGGTGGCCGAGGCCGGCGCAGGAGCCGACGCCGACGCCTTGTCAGCCTTGTCGCCCTTGATGCCAGCCACGGCGGGCTGGAAGCTAATCTTCACCATGGCTGCGCCGGCACGCGCGTCCGCCCCGCAGCCTCTGCCGGTGCAGCCTCGGTCTGTGCCTCCGCCGCTCCGAGCTCTGCAGGCACCGGAAGTTTGGATCCCGCTCGAGTCCCTCTTTCTAACCCCACCCCCAGCCCTCCCCGCCCCGTCCCCGCGGGAGGGCCCCGGCGCCCGCCGCGCCTGCGCCCCCTTCCCGCCTGAGGGGCCCGCAGTGACCCCTGCCGGGCGCGCCGCTCCGCACCTGGGGCGGGTCGGAGTTCCCTCTGCCGCTCGCTCGCACAGTCACTCACTCACTCACTCTCTCACTCATTCATTCGGCCGTCACGCTCGGATCCGTTCTCCGTAGCATAATCCCTTCGCATTCCCTGTCCAAGGCCAGCATCCCCGCAACGCAAGTCTTTGTTAACCCAGTGTTTGCCAGGCAAATGCAGCTTCCAGACAACTCCCCCGTCTCTCCTGCCCCACTTCAGATCTTCCCCTTTAGAAACGCTGGAGCAGCCGCTGTACCTGTCCTCACGCCCCCCTCCTCCGACCCGTCCTTGGCGCGGGGAGGAGGCTTTGAGACAGGCGCCTAACTGCTGCCTCCTTCTTGCCTTCTGAAGCCATCCACGCCTCCTTCGTCCTCCATCTTGCTTCTGCCTTCATTCTTTATTCCTGCAAAACCTTCCTGGGGGTGCACGCTGGAGCCGCCAGGAGTGGAGAAGGGAAGCCCGCCCCTGCTCCCTGGCTCCGTCGTGCTGCTGCGACCTCAGTTCCTGGGTGACCTCCTGAACTGCCCTTGTCTCACTCATCCAGGAGGACCCTGGCGAGAGTGGTGGGAAGACCCCCAGGGCGGGTGTCAGAGGCTCGGGTTCCACTCAACACTCTGCTCCTGCCAAGTATCACAGGTACTGGGGAGGCAGGGGCTTCTGTTGCTGGGATGGCTGCTCTTGCCACTAACGCCCTGAATCTTTCCTCTTTGTTCCTGGTCCAGACTGGGCCAGGGACAGCGCCCAGCAACACACACAGGTTGTGCTGAATGGTCCGCTTTTGTTCTGCTGTTGGGCTGCCAGTGGAGGGCAGGGGAGTCCGCCCGCTTCTTGAGGACAGTCCGGGGTCCTCCACTGATCTCTCTTCTTATCTTTCAGGTCTTTTGCAGCTGCCTTGGGCCCTTAGCGCCCACGTCCCAGACCCGGACATCTTGGCTCAGATCTTGGATGAACCTAGCAGCCTTGAGGACAGACAGGTGGGGAAAGAAGAAAGTCTAACTGATGCTAAGGCCACCAGCCTGGGGAACTGGGGGAGGGAATGGGGAGGTGGAAGAAGACAGACGGTTTGGAGGAGACGAGGAGGAATCTGGTTTGGCACAGAGCCAGAGAGGAAGGTGTTATGGACTACCCTTCATCGCCTGCTCCAGATCCGATGTGAACCCTCGTGTTTGGAGAAGGCAAGCTCCATGTCTTGCTTAGGCCACACCCCCAACATGCATTCCTTCACTCAGTGTTTTCCAAGCACCCCTGTGTGCCAAGCATTGTGTTAAGCTCTGTGGCAGAAAACAGAGATGCCCAAGACACAGCCCAGCCACCAAGGATGTGGTCATGTGAAACCTTCTATGAGTGGCATTCTTTCACGTGCATTCAATTGTTTAATTTTCATCACAGCCTCTGTGACCTACACATTAGCCTCATGTTAATAGTGACAGAAGGTAGCATGACTAAACCCAGGGTCGCAGAGCTGGTTTGGCACAAATCTCTGGTCAGCAAGACAGGGCCACCTGGGTGAAGCATCCACATGCCTGAGATTGGCAGGTGAGCACCCCACTTCCCCTGGAAGGCCCTCCAGGACGGGCTGGGATAAGTCCCTTTCCTGTGCACCTTCAGCACTGTGCACATCACCCTCGGGCCTCTCCTTACCCTTGACCATGGGCTCAGTGCCTGCCAAGTGCCAGGCGCACAACCTAGCGCAGTGATTCCTAAATTTTTTGGTTTCAGGACCCCAAGAGCTTTTGTTTAGGTGGCTTATGTCTATCAACATTTACCATATTAGAAACTAAAACTCAGAAAGTTTTAAGACACAAGAATACATATATTCCATTGGGCATCAAAGCTATGTCATCACACATGTAGTCTCTGGAAAACTCCACTGCACACTAATGAGATAATGAGAGTGAAAACGGCAAATAATGTCTTATATTGTTGCAAAAAATAGTTTTGACCTTGGAGACCCCCCTGAATGGGTCTTGGGGAGCACCATGCTCTGCAGATCACCCGTTCAGAGCTGCTGCTCTGGTAGATGCTCAAGAATCCATATTCCGTGGATTCTAAGAAACGCATTTCTGCACATTTTAACATCTTGAGAATCAAGATATCTTTTACAATTATAATTGGCAGTGATTAAGTAATGTCTTTCACAAGCGATAGCATCTTATATTTGATGGAGTACAGTATAGCCAGTCAATAATCCAAGGGGCGCCAGGAGGCTGCCAGAGGTCCATGTCACATACTGAGTTTTGTGGGCTCAGGGAAGGACAGCAGGGTGAGTGGGGTCGTCGTGCAGCCCAGGCTCCATGCAAGACAGGAGATTTGGGTGGGAACTGGAAAGACACAGGGTGTGGACAAGTGACAGGGAAATGAGAGTCCGCACTGGGAGTGAGGAGAATGACTCTGGGCCAGGGGCCCTCGGCTCAGTCTGACAGCCATTCTTGCCAGCACCTGAATCCTCTTTGTTCTGTTCTTGCATCTTACCCAAGTGGCAGAGCTTCTCCTGTCCCCCTCTCTGGTTCCAGGTTCTGCTCAGGGACTGCTAAGTTCTGTTGGTGAAAGTGATGCCATCATGCCCCTTGGGACCACCATGCTACCTCCTCTTGGAGCGGCATGGTGGCAGCCATGTAAAGCGGTCCCCTTGGAGCTGCGGGGTGGACAGCTGTGGCTTCTTTAGCCAGTCATTCTCCAAGCAAGGACCTCGGCCAGCAGCCCCAGCAGCACCTGGGAACTTGTTAGGAAGGCAAACCCTTGCTATGTCTATTCCGAAACTCAGGGTGTCTTCTGTGCCCACCAAGCCCTTAGCGATTCTGACGCACACTCAGGTTTGGAAACTGCTGCTCTGTCACTCTGTCCACACTCTCGACGGCCACCTCTTGCCCTGTCCAGACTGCCGCACACCTCTCAGCAGCTGAGCTGCTGAGAATCTGGGAGCCATGGCTTTAGGTGGCTTATGTCTATCAACATAAGAACGCCCTCCTGCCTGCCAGCACATCCGCCCCCATCCACAGCTGCCCTTCTGCCCACTGCTCCTCCTGCCACTCGCCGTGGAAGAGGCGTCTGTCTTTTCTCTCCAGCCACTCTCTAGATGAGGATTCCACCCCTCCCCTCATATCAGACACCTGAGACATCCATCAGCCCCCACCTCCTAACCTTCCAGCTTTTCCTATCAGCTCTGAAACATGCTCATATTAGCCTTAAAACAAAAACAAACCCCTTCTTTGACCCCACATCCTCCTCCACTTGATACCCTGTTTATCTTACTTTCTTCTTAGCCAAACTTCTTGAAAATTTGGTCTCCATTTCCTTATCCCTCCCCACACTTATCCTAGCTCAATCTGGCTTCTATTCCTCCACCTCCACCTGGCTGAAATCTCCAAGCGGCTTTTCAGTCCTCATCTTCCTTGCGTTGATTTTGAGCCTCTTGGCTGAGCCCTCTCCACTAACTCTTTCCTTCCCTCATCAACTCCGGTGTGATTGGCTCCAGTGGGAAGGGCTGTTGGAATCAATCCTGCAACAGTTCACTTTGAAAATAAAATCCCAGGCTGTGCATGGTGGCTCCTGCCTGTAATCCTAGCACTTTGGGAGGCCAAGGTGGGCAGATTGCTTGAGCCCAGGAGTTCAAGATCATCCTGGGCAACATAGCGAGATCCCCGCCTCTAGTTAAAATAAAATCAGAAATGTGAACTTTTACATGTATTTGCCTCCTTCTCAAAATTTAGAAGTTGAATGTTGTTTGCAAAGATACCTAGTTTATTACAATTTAAAGCACTGGTTCTGTAAGGCTTATGGTTGTAATGAATCCATAGAGGGTCAGTAGATTAGCTTTCTGGAAATGTAACAGGCTCAGACAAGACTGTGCCCATTGTCCTCAGAGTTCTTCTCAAGGAGAAGTGTGCTGCATCAATTACATGCTCTGAGTAAGGGAGTGGATGAGTTTGAGATCCTGTTCTTCTGACAAGAGCTACAGCTATCTTCAGCTCCACCTCCCCTACCTCCACCTGCCCCGCTCAGAGGCCCCTCTTTTCCACTGAGGAGCTAGCTGAGCGCTAAGTGTTGAAGGTAATTAAAAAAAAATTTTAGGTAAAATTAAAAACTATTTTACAAATATATATATTCATGTATCCAACCAACCAATCAAGATATAGAACATTTCCATAATTCCAGAAAGTTTCTTCCCATTCTTTTCCAGTAAATCCCCACCACCACTGGCAACCACTGTTCTGGTTTCCATCACTATAGATTAAGTTTTATCTGTTATTTAATTTCTTTTCTTTTTTTTTTTGGAGACAGAGTCTTGTTCTGTCACCGAGGCTGGAGTGCAGTGGCACCATCTTGGCTCACTGCAACCTCCGCCTCCTGGGTTCAAGCAATTTTCCTGCCTCAGTCTCCCGAGTAGCTGAGACTACAGGTGTGCACCACCACACCTGGCTAATTTTCTTAAAAGAGGTTTTTAGTAGAGATGGGGTTTCACCATGTTGGTCAGGCTGGTCTCGAACTCCTGACCACAGGTGATCCACCCACCTCGGCCTCGCAAAGTGCTGGGATTACAGGTGTGAGCCACTGTGCCTGGCCATGTTCTTGAATTTCATATACTGTACAACATGTATTCTTTTGTGTCTAGTTTCACTCAATATGTTTATGAGGTTCATCCACAGTAGTTTGTTCTTTTTACTTGCTGAGTAATATTCCATTTTTTAAACACACTACAACTTGTTTATCCATTCTCCTGACATGGACACTTGGGTTGCCTTCAGTCTTCCACTGTAAAATTGCCATGGACATTTCTTTACATGTATTTTTGTTTTAATTTCTCTTGAGTAAATAGCATCAGTGAGGATGAGGTAGAAATGGCCCCCCCTACAAGATAGACATATTTTATCACTGACATTGTTTAGAAATGTGAATGCATTGTGATAATGTAAAGTAGATCAACTTTTAGTTAGTTTTATTATCATTTTTAAATTCTGTGCAGAAATTGCACTCCCTTATTGCCTGATCTGGACAGACCATTCACATGACTCTCTCCCCATTTCGGTACAGCCCTGCCAACATTATCTGTGCTATTTTACACTCCCACCAGCAATGTATGAAAGTTTCAGTTGCTCCACAACCTTACCAATATTTAGTGCTGTCAGTCATTTTAATTTTAGCAACTCTATTTAGTAAAATTTTATTTTATTGTGGTTTTAATTTATATTTTTCTGATGACTAATGATGCTGAACATCTTTTTGTGTGGTATTGGCCATTTGTGTATCTTCTTTTGTGAAGTGTCTGCTCAAGTCTTTTGGTCATTTAGATTGTCTTTTAATTATTGATTTGTAGGAATTCATCTTATATTGTGGATACAAGTCTTTTGTCATGTATATTCATTGTGAATATTTCCTTTCAGACTGTGATATTTCACTTTTAAAATTTTGTCTTTTCGTGAGTAGAAATTTATAATTTTGATCAAGCTCAATATATAAATTTTAATTTTATTGTTAATGCTTTTAATGTCCTGTCTAAAAATTCTTTAAACACCCATGTTCAAATTTTGAAGATATTCTCATGTTCTTTCTTTCAGAAGCTTTATAGTTTTAGGTGTCATATATAGGTCTGTGATCCACTTTTAATTGATTGTTTAAAGTGTGAGGTAGGGATTGAGGTTTATTTCTTTTCCATATGGTTATACAGGTGTTCCAGCACTATTTGTGTAAGAAATTTTGTTTTTCTCATTTAATTGTTTTGGCATCTTTGTCAAAAACCAATTGACAACGTTTAATGGATTTATTTCTAGACTCTGTTCTGTTACATTCTTTATTTTTTTCTATCCTTATGCCAATTTCACACTATCTTGATCGCTTTAGATTTCTAAGTATTAACATCAGACAGTATGAGTACTCTGACTTTTTCAAGACTGTTTAGCTTTTCTATATCCTTTGAATACCCAAATAACCATTTGAATTGGTTTATCAAATTCTACAAAAGAAAACCTGTTGGTATTAATTGGGCTTATGTTAAATCTATAAACCAATTTTGGGGAAAATGATATCTCAACAATTTTGATTTTAAATCCATGAACATGGTATATTTCTCCATTTGTTTAATTCCTCTCACAAATGTTGTGTTCTTTTTAGTATAGAGAATATAGAGGTCTTGAACATCTTTTGTTCAATTTATGTCCAAGTATTTTATGTTTTTCATGCTGTTGCATTTATTTGTTTCATTTTATAATTCTTTATTGGTAATGTATAGGCATACAATGGAATTTGGAAAATCGACCCTGTAGTCTTTTTTTTTTTTTTTTTTTTGAGACGGAGTCTCACTCTGTCACCCAAGCTAGAGTGCCGTGGCGTGATCTTGGCTTACTGCAAGCTCTGCCTCCCAGGTTCATGCCATTCTCCTGCCTCAGCCTCCCAAGTAGCTGGGACTACAGTGCCTGCCACCACGCCTGGCTACTGTTTTGTAGTTTTAGTAGAGACAGGGTTTCACCATGTTAGCCAGGATGGTCTCGATCTCCTGACCTCGTGATCCACCCGCCTTGGCCTCCCAAAGTGCTGGATTACAGGCGTGAGCCACCGCGCCCAGCTGACTTTGTATTCTTTACAACCTGTATATATTGATGTTTTAGTCATGGTATTTTAAATAGGTTTGTTGGGTTTTCTATATACATAATCACATCATCTGAGAACAAAGACAGTTTTACCTCTTTTCCTCAATCTTTATGCCTTTTCTTTCTCTTGGCTTACAAGTAAGGGCTCCAGTACAATGTGGTATAGATGACGGTGAACATCCTTACCTTGTTTCTGATCCTAGAGAGCAAGTGTTTGCTGTTTCACTAGGAATGTAATTAGTGGCAAGTTTTTCATAGATGTCTTTTCTAATAGTTTCCTAGGGCTGATGTAACAAGGTACCCAGGTCAAGCGTCAGAACGTTAACAGATCCACCGATGGCCCCTCATTCCTCTTCCTGTCACCACTTCTTACCCATGAGTAACCACTATCCTAATTTCCTGTTCACTGAGGAGCTTTCTCTATTTTTTAAAACTTCACATTCATGAGTCTCACGCTATGTGCTGTCTTCTGTCTGGCATCCTTAACACTATGGTTGTGAGAGTCTGTGTTGAAATATATTGGCAGTTGGTTCATTCCTATGATTGTAGGTATTCTTTCATGTACTACAATTTGTTTATCCATTCCACTGTGGATAGATACTTGGATTGTTTCCAGTTTGGGGCTATAACCAACGGTGCTGCTACAAACATTCTGGCACGTGTTCTCAGTGAATATATGTGCACCTCACTGCTGAGTACATACCTATCTGGGAACTTAGTCTCATTTATTTTCTTTTTTTAGGGATAGGGTTTTGCCATGTTGCCCAGGCTGGTCTCTAACCCCTGGGCTCAAGCGATCCACCTGCCTCAGCCTCCAAAGTACTGGGACTACAGACATGAACCACCACACCTGGCCTTCAGAATCTTATTTTCTTTTTTTTCTTTCTTTCTTTTTTTTTTTGGATCAAGTCTCACTCTGTTGCCCAGGCTGGAGTGCAGTGGTACAATCTCAGCTCATTGCAACTTCCACCTCCCAGGTTCAAGCTATTCTTGTCCTTCAGTCTCTGGAGTAGCTGGGATTACAGGTGTGTGCAACCATGCCTGGCTAATTTTTTTGTATTTTTAGTGGAGACGGGGTTTCACCATGTTGGCCTGACTGGTCTTGAACTCCTGGCCTCAAGCAATCCACCTGCCTCAGCCTACCAAAGTGCTGGGATTACAGGGGTGAGCCACTGTGCCTGGTCCCCAGAATCTCATTTTTAACGTGTCATGTTCGCTTCACAGATGAGGAGGTGAGATTTTCATAATGGTAGGTCGGATTTCATATAGGAGCTACCATGGGTGATAGGTGTGGCTGACAGAAGGAGGAACAGAGTCCTTCATTATCAGCTCAGAAGCTTCTGTTAGACCTTTCGTTGATTATCCTGCTGCACATGTGGTCTCAGGGTGAGCCACAGAGCTAGATGTGATGCTGAAATTCTTTGGTGGAAAGAGCTTCTTTGGAGAGAGGTGATTTAGTGCTTGGTTCTGGAGAGAGAACCCTCGGGACTGAATCTCTATCCCCACCAGTTCCTACTCCCAGGGGCTTCTTCACATGAGATTCTCACTCTCTCCAGATACCCGGACTGCAGGAAGGGGAGGCTGACCCACAAGGACTCTACTAAAATGGCTGTCTGCAAACAGCCCCAGCCACCCAGCTGCGGGGACACCCACCATCACAAAGTGCAGCTGGAAGCACGATGATGGTAAATTAGCCCTTTCACAAGAGCAACTACAAATGTAGCATTCCTAGGAACAAGTTTGTAAACGATATAAAGGAAGGGACAAATTCTGCTGAGGGGAAGAAGCTAAGTAAGTGGGAAGACAAACCATACTTCTGGATAGGAAGATTATGAAAATGTCAATTCTTGCTCAAACTAAAGTAAATCCAATCAAAGTCCTAATATACTTTTGTGGACAAGTAGAAAAATCATGCTAAAATTTATTTTGAAAAGCCAATACTTTGCAGTTGCCAAGAATTTTAAAATAAAAGTAGTGATGACTGAAGATTTCAGTGCAATGGAAATAGCAGTGCTAGAAGAAAACATTGGTGAATATAAAGCAGGCACTTTCTAAAGGCAAGAAATCATGATGGAAATTTGATATATTTACATATCTGAAAACGTCATGAATGAAATACAGAGGCGGGTCAAATGCGGTGGTTCACACCTGTAATCCCAGCAGTTTGGGAGGCCGAGCCAGAAGGATAGGAGCCCAGAAGTTCAAGACCAGCCTGGGCAACGTGGCAAAACCCCGTTTCTACAAAAAGTACACAAATTAGCTGGGCATGGTAGTGTGCACCTGTAGTCCCAGCTACTTGAGAGGCTGAGGTGGGAGGATCACTTGAGCCTGGGAGAATGAGGCTGCCGTGAGTCATGATTGCGCCACTGCACTCCAGCCTGGGCGACAGCATGAGACTCTGCCAAAAAAAAAAAAAAAAAAAAAAAAAAAAGCAAAAAGAAAGAAAGGGGCAGATGTCAAACTAGAAAAATTATAGAGCTCAAGATTGAGAAATGTAGTCTTTTAAACTAGGTAGCAATGAGTGCAGTTAAATCAGTTCCTATTACTAAAGAAGAAAGGGAAATGGGTAATGGGACTCAGCAATCCTTGTGAAAATCCGGAATTTAGCCAGGTGCGGTGGCTCACGCCTGTAATCCCAGCACTTTGGGCGGCCAAGGCGGGCAGATTACCTGAGGTCAGGAGTTCAAGACCAGCTGGCTAACATGGAGAAAACCCATTTCTACTAAAAATACAAAAAAACAGCTGGGTATGGTGGTGCATGCCTGTAATCCCAGCTACTCGAGAGGCTGAGGCAGGAGAATTGCTTGAACCTGGGAGGTGGAGGTTGCAGTGAGCTGAGATCATGCCATTGCACCCCAGCCAGTTTGGGCAACAAGAGCAAAACTCCGTCTGAAAAAAAAAAAAAAAAAGAAAAAGAAAAAGAAAATCCATAATTAAAAAAATAAGAATGTATAATTAAAATAATAAAAATAAAGCAAATGACTTAAGTATTGACAGCCAAAAACCCAGGGAGGGAACAACAAAACAAACCTAAGGAAAACAGAAGATTTGAGACTAGCCTGGTCAACATAGTGAAACCCCGTCTCTACTAAATATACAAAAATTAGCCAGGCGTGGTGGTGGTCGCCTGTAATCCCAGCTACTCGGGAGGCTAAGGTGGGAGAATAGCTTGAACCTGGGAGGCGGAGGTTCCAGTGAGCTGAGATCACGCCATTGTGCTTCAGCCTGGGCAAAAAGAGCGAAACTTCCCTCCAAACAACAACAACAAAAAATACAAAAATTAGCCGGGCATGGTGGTGGGCACCTGTAATCCCAGCCACTCGGGAGGCTGAGGTAGGAGAATTGCTTGTACCCGGGAGGCAGAGATTGCAGTGAGCCAAGACTGCGCCACTGCACTCCAGCCTGGGTGACAGAGTGAGACTCTGTCTCAAAAAGAAACAAACAAACAAACAAAAAAACAAAACAACAAACAAACAAAAAACAGAAGGAAGAAAATGAATGAGAAAATAGAAAATCTAAAGAACTGATAAGTATATTGAAGAGGCAGTTCTTCTGAAAAAAATCAGTAGAAAGAGACAAATCTCGGGAAAATATAATGAATAAATAAGAGAAAAAACTATAGATAGAGTGGATATGACAAATTATAAGGTATTTTTCTATACAGTCCTATCTAATGAATATAAATGCCCTGATGTGGGTGATTTTATGAAAAAGTATAAATGGCCAAAATGGACTCAAGAAGAAGTAGAAAATGATAATACCCTGTAATCAAGGAAACTACTGGAAAAAGTTCTCAAGCAATTATCTCCAAAAAACAGCTCTGAGCAGCCCAACCATTTAACTGGATGGTTCTTTCAAACAAAAGGCACTGCCAATTCCATTGATGCTTCAATTAATTTTAGCATAGATTTTGTATTCTGACACAAAAATCTGACAAGTAAAAGAAAAAAAATCACTTAGTTATGAATAGAGATTTTAGAAACCCAACAGTACATTAGAACTGCAAAGTGCTATCAAGTATCACTTCTCCTAGGAATAAAAACATAAATTTCGTGTTTGAAAATCTATTTGGGGCGAAATTGCTTTGTGAAATAATGCTTACAAGTAAGAGCTATTCCAACCTGAAAGGCCAAGAAAAGCAGAAAGAACAAAAAACAACTATTATGACAAAACCCATGATAACCACTATTCATATTTTGTTATTTTTCAAGAGTTTGTACTCTACGTATATACGAGCATGCACGCATGTGCGTGTGTGTGTTTGTGTGTGTGCTGTTTTTTTTACAAAATTAGGACCACACTGTGTGTGTGTGTGTGTGTGTGTTCCCAGTTGGGGGCGATTTTGACCTTCCTTGACAGGGAAATTTAGACATATTTTCAGTTGTCACAACTGGAGGGTTGTGTGTGTCACTGGGCTCTAGTGGGTAGAAGCCAGGGCTGCTGCTGAACATTCTGTAATGCACAGGACAGTCCCCACAACAAAGAACTATCCAGTCTAAAATACCAATAGCTCCAAGGTTGAGAAACCCTGATTAATATCCTGCTTTTTTTCTCTTGAAGATAATTTCAACATTTTCTCCTGTGGAAGGCAGAATGCCTCCTTCTTCTCTCAAGGACATCCATATCCTAATCTCTGGAACCTGTTACCTTACATGATAAAAGAACTTTGCAGATGTAATTAAGTTTATGACCTCGCCTCTACAAAAATACCAAAATTAGCCTGGCACAGTGGCAGGTGCCAGTAATCCCAGCTACCCAGGAGGCTGAGGCAGGAGAATTGCTTGAACCGGGGAGGCAGAGGTTGCAGTGAGCCAGGATCATGCCACTGCACTCCAGCCTGTGTGACAGAGCCAGGCTCCGTCTCAATAAAATAAAATAAAATAAAAACATAGGAAGGACTCAATGAAAGTCTCGATGCAGTGTTCCTGGTTTCAAGATGCTGGAGGAGGGCTCGTGACAAGGAAGGCAGGTGCCCTTGAAGAGCTGAGAAAGGGCCAGTTTAGGTGGCTTCTGACTGTAATCCGAGTGCCTCTGGGAGGCTGTGGTAGGAGGATTGCTTAAGACCAGGAGTTTGAGGCCAGCCTGGGCAACATAGTGAGAAGCCCATCTCTACAAAAATAAAAAATAAAAAATTAGCTGGCCATGGTGGCACGTGTCTGTAGCCCCAGCTAATCGGGAGGTTGAGGTAGGAGGAGCACTTGAGCTCAAGAGTTCCAGCCTGCGTAAACATCTTTGTGTACAAATGTTCGTCCCCATATACTAGGCTTTTTATAAAAGTTGCTAAATTCCTCTCCAGAATTTTTTTCAATTTATCATCAGCCATACTTGCGAGAACTGGTGACACCATGCTCTTATCAACAGTTAGTGAAGTCATTTAAAACATGTCCTTTAATTTCATGAGAACATATACCTCAATATTGTAATTTTTTTGTTGTTGTTTTAATTCAAAAAAAGTGGAAGTGCCAGATATTTGCTGATTATGTTTTTTTTTAATTTAAAGAACCAGCTTTTGGATGTATCTATTATATTTTTTGTTTTCTGATTACTTTATTTCTGCATTTAAAACAATTCTTTAATTTAAAATAATTTCTTTCTCTTCTATTCATATTGTTCTGTTCTTCTTTTCCTAACTTTAAAACATTGCTAGTGAAGATGAACGCCTTTTCTCATATTCATGATGTTTCTTTCTACAAATTGGGGGAAACGTTATCTATTTCACAGGTAATAATGGCTAAATAAGAAGATTAGGATTAAATGAGGTAAATGGCATACAGCTGGGAGGTGCTGTAACCCAGAGAACTTTCAGCTGCTGGTTGTTCGGATTGCGTCCAGTTGTTCACTGTTATAAACAACACTGCAATGGATACCTTCATTGCTCTTCACAAAGGTCTCCTCGGTCAAACCAAACAGCACTGCCACTACTGCTACCTCCTTCTGACAGCCTCCCCAGCAGGGTGTTGAATTTTTTTTTCAATTTAAAACATTTTTTAAAACAATAACATTGTTTTACCTGAATTTTTCAGAATACCGCTCAGAAAATGAAAATGCCATCAACAGGAATACAAATTTGAAAGTTGTTTATACCCAGATAACTTAATTGTTAATTAAATTTTCTATTTAAAATGAAAATACTTAGGTTTTCTGAAGATAAATATATTGCGTAGTGTGGAAATTTCAGATGAGATAGCGAGTCAGCTGTATTAGTTTGCTAAGGCTGCCATAATCAAGTACCCCAGTGGAGTGGCTCAAACAAGAAACATTTACCGTCTCAGGGCACTGGAGGATCTGAAGTGCAAGATCAAAGCGCCAGTAGGGTTGGTTTCCTCTGGGGGCTGTGAGGAAGAATTGGCTGCCTGCCTCTCTCCCAGCTTCTGTTGGCTTACTGGCAATCTTAGGCATTCTTTGGTGTGTATTTGGTATTGCCCTGATTTCTGCCTTTATTTTCTCACCATGTTCTCCCTGTGTGTCTGTATCTAAATTTCCCCTTTTAATGAGGACATCAGTCATCTTGGAATAGGGCCCACCCTAACGACCTCACCTTAACTAATGATATCTGTAACCACTCTATTTCCAACACATTCGGAGGTACTGGGGATTAGGACTTTAACATACAATTTTTTTTTCTTTTTCTTTTTTTTTTTTGGGGGTGGGGGCGGGATGAAGTCTCGCTTTGTTGCCCAGGCTGGAGTGCAGTGGCACGATCTTGGCTCACTGCAACCTCTGCCTTTTGGGTTCAAGCGATTCTCATGCCTCAGCCTCCTGAGTAGCTGGGATTACAGGTGCGTACCACCATGCCTGGCTAATTTTTGTATTTTTAGTAGAGATGGGGTTTCACCATGTTGGCCAAGCTGGTTTCAAACTCCTGACCTCAAGTGGTCTGCCTGTCTTGGCCTCCCAAAGTGCTGGGATTACAGGCGTGAGCCACCGTGCCCAGCATCAACATATGAATGTGGAGGAGAACACAATTCAGCCCATAACATCTGCCTTGACCATAATTAGACTTTCCTAGGATAACTGCTGTTATCCAGCTCAATGTGCAATCAATGTATATTTTTCCAGGTTTTCTCTACCTACATACGCACACCTACAAAGCTGATTTTGTAAAAAGTGAGATTGTATAATTTTCTGATCTGCTGTTTTTCACCTCGAATTTTCTGACCACCTCCCCATGTCATCCAGGGCAGATTATATTTTAATGGATATATAGGGTTCTATCTTTTGATGCACTGAATTTTATTTGATTGAAAATATTTATGTTTTTCCAAACGTTTGCTTTTGCAAGCAAAGCAGCCTTGAAGATATTTATATGCCCATTGTGCTTCTTCGCTTCCTAGCCTGCTGTTTTTCTAAGATAAATTGCTACAAGTAGGTTAGCTGGTTTAAATGGCCTGCACCTCGCAAAATATTTGACAAATATTGACAATCTGCTCTTCTAAAAAGCTGTGACTCTGTACATTCCCGCCATCACAGTACGTTCTCTTCCAAACCTGCCCCTCTCCCAGCCTTCTCCATTCCAGCCAGGACAACTCTGTCCCAGCAGCCCAGGCCAAAACTTGAAGCCATCCTCGTCTCCCCTCTTTGTTTCACACCCTACACCGAATCTATGCGGAAGTCCCCAGGCTATTCCTCCAAAGTCTGTCCAGCTGGGACCGTTTCTCCCACCGTGGTCCACGCCATCCTTTCGTTGGGACCATCTCATCTGGTCTCTCACCTGGCGCCTCCACCGCCCCCGCCAAGGCCGTTCTCCCCGCAGCCGCCAGGGGGCGCACTTGATAACATAAATCAATCCTGCCAGGCCCCTGCCAAACACCCTCCCCGGCTTCCTCTGTCATTCCGAATTAACCCCAAGCCTGGCCAGGGGGCTCCACACCCTACTCTACCAGGCCCGGGCCGGCGCGCTGGTCTCCCCTCTGCCACCTCTCCTCCCCTCTCTTGAACACACTTGCCCCGCTCCTGCATACAGGCTTTGGCCCCTGTAGCCCGGAACATCCTTTCCAGCACCTGTGCGTGGTTGACTGACGTCATCCAGGTCTGGGGGCCCCTCGGCACTCCTGCCTTCCCTGGCCTCCCCATCGAATGGTACACCCCTCACTCTTTGCCCCTACCGCGTGATTTTGCTTTATAGCACGCATTGCTCGCTAGTGTGTGACGCATTATCTGTTTTGTCGCGCATCTCCGCGTTCCCACCTTTGTCCCTGGAGTGTGGGCCCCAGGACAGCAGGAGCTTTGCTCAGCGTTTTCACTGCGCATTGCCCGCGTCTGGGAGCGAGCCTGGTCATGGGAGATGCGTGGTAGAAACTGGCTGGAGGAAGGGATCTCCCAAGTTCTGGGGCCATCTTTTTAGTTAATATTTGCCTGTTTGGAGGGAGAAGAGAGCGTCATGAGTTTTTGGCGGGGGCGGGAGGTTGTTTTGTTTTGTTTTGAGACAGGGTCTTGCTCTGTGGCCTAGGCTGGAGTGCAGTGGTGCAACCTTGGCTCACTGCATCCTCGACCTCCTGGGCTCAACCAATCCTCCCACTCCAGCCTCCTGAATAGGTGGGACTACAGGAGCATGCCACCACGCCTGGCTAATTTTTGTTTCTTTGTTCGTTTTTGTGTTTTGAGACGAAATATCCCTCTATCGCCCAGGCTGGAGTGCAGTGGCACGATCTCAGCTCAATGCAACCTCCACCTCCCGAGTTCAAGCGATTCTCCTGCCTCAGCCTCCAGGGTAGCTGGGATTACAGGCACCCGCCTCCACCACACCCAGCTAATTTTTGTATTTTTAGTAGACACAGGGTTTCACCATGTTGGCCAGGCTGGTCTCGAACTCCTGACCTCAAGTGATCTGCCCACCTCGGCCTCCCAAAGTGCTGGAATTACAGGCATGAGCCACCATCCCCAGCCTTTTTTGTATTTTTTGTAGAGATCGGGTTTCTCCGTGTTGCCTAGGCTGGTCTCGAACTCCTGGCCTCAAATGATCCTTCCACTTCGGCCTCCCAGAGTGCTGAGATTACAGGCATGAGCTCCTGCACCCGGCCATCATGTTGTTTTAATTTGCACCTCTCTGATTACTGGGAGGTCTGAAATATTTTCCTGTGTGTTTATTGGTCAAATAGTTCTTTCTGAATAGTCTGCCTGTGTCCTTTCCCAGTTTTCTATTTGTCTGTTGATCTTCATAAAAAACAGAGAAGACCCCTCTGTATATTAAGAATATTACCTGTGTCCATCAGAAGTCACTGGTATTTTCCCATTTTGACATCTGCCTCTTTATTGCATTCATGGGCTCTTTTGATACATAAATCTATCAGACTTTTCTATTATGGTTTATTCCTTGCTTGTGCATACAGAAAGTTCCTCTCCTCCTTATATATTCACCAATATTTCCTTCCAGCACTGATAGACACATATAATCAAACATCAAAATTGTTGGTCATCGTTACTTTTTTTTTTTTTAATGATCTTGACTATTGTAATGTGTTGGCTTTTCCAGACAAATTTTAGAATGGTTTTGCTACTTGTTTGCAAAAACCTATTGGGATTTAAAGTGGATTTGCTTTAATTTTGGGGAGAATCAGCATTTTCATAATCTTCCCATCCAAGAATATGGTTTGTCTCTCCATTTACTTTAAGCTTTATGGTCCGCAGTAAAGCTTTGTGCCTTTCTTTAGGTAGATTATAAATTTCTTCCTAGGAATTCTGTATTTGTAGTTGCTGCGAAGGGAATGTTTTTGCAGCCAGCCTTCTTCCTGTGAACGCCGTCGCGGGCCGGGCCTCTCTTCCCGCGGTTGGAGGAACCTGCAGAGGGCAAGAGGCACGTTCGCGGACCGCAGGCCTGGAGGTGGTGGCGCCTAGCTGAGGGCCCTTAAGGCCTCCTGGAGTCCCCGCCGGGCCTCGCTCGGGGCGAAGACCCCGAGAGAAACTGGATTCCGGCGGCGCCCCCTTGTGGCAGTCTGCAGGGCCGCGCTTCTGCTACTGTTGAGTTCCACCCCGAACTCCCCTCCTCCGCCTTCCTTCCGGGCTACAAGTTTGAGTCACCGCCCGGAAGGAAGGCAAATGATTTTTAACCACTTTAGACTCAGAAAAAGACAAATACAGTTTGGAAGGTGAATATGAAAAAGTCACTTGAGGCCGGGCGCGGTGGCTCAGCACTCTGGGAGGTAATCCCAGCACTTTGGGAGGCTGAGGCGGGCAGATCACTTGAGGTCAGCAGTTCGAGACCAGCCTGGCCAATATGGTGAAACCTCGTCTCCACTAAAAATACAAAAATTAGCCGGGTATGGTGGTGCATGCCTGTAATCCCAGCTACTCAGGAGGCTGAGGTGAGAGGATCACTCAAACCTGGGAGGCAGAGGTTGCAATGAGCTGAGATCTCACCACTGCACTCCAGCCTGGGTGGCAGAGTAAGACCCTGTCTCAAAAAAAACAAAACAAAACAAAAAAAAGTCACCTGAAAGTCAAACTTACTCTTAAAAGTGCAGCAGTGTCTTATTCATTCATTCAATGCCTATTGATTGAGCGAGGTGTCTCATGCACCAGGCCGTGGGGATTCAGACTTGAACCAAGACAGACAAGGGCCCTACTATTCCCTTTCATCTATGTTGTAATGAAAGGAGACAGGCAATAAGCAAGTAAATAAGTGTGATTATTTCCAAGAGTAAGTGCTTTGAAGAAAATAAAACAGTGACGTAAGAGGAATGAAGGGTGGGGGGTGGCCAGCATTGGCTAGGGTAGTCAGGGTGGGCTTTTCTGGGGAGACATCATTGAAGTGATGAGCTGATGAACAGGAGTCAGCTGGGGCAAGATGGGTCTACTAGAGATCACCCACTCTTCTCAAATCCAGAGTCTATTTGTTGTAGAAGTGAAAATTCAATCAGGAAAAACTGTAGCATGTGCATCTGGTTGCCTTTCTGTTCTTTCATATTCATGTTTCACAACGCAGTTGTGTTTCACCCACAGGATTAAAGTTCAGGTTTGTCCACACGGATAAGGGCATGTGGGGCCCCCTAGCAGTTTGTACTTGTTTAGGGAGTGTGGACATCTTTGGCCTGGGTATGGGAGGCATTTCTTTTTAGAACTTGAGCTGTCTTTTGGGCTATGCTTAAGGACATTTTTTCGTCTGTAATTATTGTTGTCAATAAAAAAGTGTAAGTCTAGGAATTGGTGACAGTTTAATGGGCTAAATTGTACCCCTATCCTCAATTCATATGTTGAAGTCTTAATCTCCAATACCTCAGAATGGGACTGTATTTGGAGATAGGGTCTTTCAAGAGGTAATTAAATTAAAATGAGGTCATTAGAGTGGGTCCTAATCCAGTGCTGGCCACCCCCCTCCCTCTATTCCTTTTACATCACTGTCCTTATAAGAAGACGAGATTCGGACACAGACACACACAAAAGGGGGACCACGAGACCCCTTGGGAGAAGAGGGCATCTACAAGCCAGGGAGAGAGGCCTCTGGAGGAATCAATCCTGCAGACACCTTGGTCTTGGACTTCCAGCCACCCAGTCCACGGTACTTTGTTATGGCAACCTTAGCAAACTAACACATTTAGATAATGTGATCCTTAGAATGAAATTAAGAAAAATCAAAGTATAATGGTTGAAAGGAATGGCCTACTCTAAGACATTATTTGTAAATAGGCCTTAGGCAAGCTGAGGCCTAACTAGTCATGCTGTACCTGATGTGAGGAAAGAATGTGTTCAGAGAAGGAGGTGGAACAGGGAGCTCAAAGGATAGGGACTTGAAAGCTTTCAAAAATTCATTCATTCAACCAGCAGTGAATAAGCACCAGCTGCTTGCTAAGGGGTGGAGGTGAATCAAGCCCAAGGAAGGGACACGTGAAGTTCAGAGCGAACTAAACAATAAATCAAGTCTGCAGGTCTGGGGAAAGTCATTGCGTATTTCCGTCATCTGCTGAAATAGTCCTTGAGTCACCCCCTCCACTGTCCTGCCTGCTGCCCTGTCGGATGCCTACTAGAGAACCTTTTGGTTTCTAATTTCGCATGACTTAGGAGAGGGGTGTTCACCACCCACCTGAAGTTTCACTTAATGAGCACCTACTGTGTGCCAGGCACTAGAGATAACAGTGAGGGATTGACCGGGTCCCTGCTTTTAGGGAGGCTTTATATTCTGGGATATAGAGAGAAGTGGGTGGAGTTGCGCTATGTTTGTAAATAGAGTCAGAAGAACTTGGAGAATAATTGGATGTGTGGGGAGGTAGGAAGGAAAGAGAGGACTCCAGGATGACTCCCAGGCTTTTGGTCTAAAGAACAGGGTAGATGGTTGTGAAATGGAAGCCCGTGGAGAGGGGAATGGGGGAGAATTATCTCAGTTGTGTTGGGTTTGAGATGTCCCTTAAGCATCCAGGAGACATTAAGTAGCAGTTTGATACGTGGATCCTGGGAGGAGGCTGGGCTGGAGGGGTTCAGCCTAGGTCCCGCTGCTTGCCACACAGAAAGCCAGTCACTGAAACAATGAGTATTGCCAGGGAAAATGGCTTTATTACAGGTGACGTCAGCTGGAGGGATGGGAGGCAAGCCTCAAATATGTCTTTCCCTCGCTAACTAAAGTTAGGGGTTTATATTATAGCAGGGGATGGAAAACAGGTGAGGCAAGGAAGAAGAGTCGCTCAGCAGGTGGTTAGATGAGGGGTCTAGCGTCTGTCTCATAACCACGTGCAGGAGAACAGGAGTTAGGGAGGGGTGAGGAAGAGGAGCTGGTCAACAGGCAGCAGGTGTGACTCACTGTACAAATGGAAGTTTCTCAAGCTTCAGTTCCATGGGCATCTGGCTTGTTGGAAAATTGAGCCTGTCTTTCCTCTGTTACTTCTGCCATAATGGCCTCCTTCTCTTCATGAATGACTGGGTCAGGGGTCCCTTACTGGACCCTGGGGAGAGCAGTTGCTGATGAACTCTTACTTTATGATATGATGTTCCATTCCATCCCATTGCTTACTGTTTTCTTATCTTCCTTTCTGCATGTAGAGACCCCAGTGACAGCAACTTTGTCTTCATTATCTCCATACACCCAGTGGTTGTTACAATGCCTAACTCAAGAAACAGTTGTTCAGTAACTGCTAATAGTAGGTTATTGTGCTTTATCATCTTTAGTGCTTACTAAATTCAGTTGAATAAAACAGGTATATACAGCAAGTTTCATGCAGCAAGTGTAAAAATACTTCCAAGTGTTTGACATATTATTTCTCTTAATTTGAACGTATCCCTTATGTAAAGGTACCATTTTTATCCTGGTTTTACAGACAAGGAAACTGACATACAAAAGGTTAAGGTGGCCGGGCAAATTGGCTCACGCCTATAATCCCAGTACTTTGGGAGGCCGAGGCAGGTGGATCACCTGAGGTCAGGAGTTTGAGACCAGCCTGGCCAACATGGTGAAACCCCATCTCTACTAAAAACATAAAAATTAGCGGGGCATGGTGGCACGCACCTGTAGTCCCAGCTACTTGGGAGGCTGAGGCATTAGAATCACTTGAACCCAGGAGGTAGAGGTTGTGTTGAGCTGAGATCACGTCACTGCACTCTAGCCTGTGGGACAGAGTAATACTGTGTCTCAAACACACACACACACACAAACACACACACACACCGTTAAGGTACTTGCTTGAGGTCACACATTTAGCAGATCAGTCTGTCTGGATGCATAGCCTGGAGCTCTTACTGTGCAGGCAAGGACTGTGGGAAAGGAGCTGTGGAGGACAATTAAAATGAAGGGAGGTAGAAAGTTGGGCAGAGATGGCTGGGCGCGGTGGCTCATGCCTGTAATCCCAGCACTTTGGGAGGTCGAGGCGGGCGGATCACCTGAGGTTGGGAGTTCGAGACCAGCCTGACCAACATGGAGAAACCCTATCTCTACTAAAAAATTTTTTAAAAATTATATATATATATATTTAGCTGGGTGTGGTGGCGAATGCCTGTAATCCCAACTACTCGGGAGGCTGAGGCAGAAGAATCACTTGAACCTGGGAGGCAGAGGTTGTGGTGAACTGAGATCCTGCCATTGCACTCCAGCCTGGTCAACAAGAGTGAAACTCCCTCTAGAAAGGAAGAAAGGAAGAAAGGAAGGAAGGAAGGAAGGAAGGAAGGAAGGAAGAAAGAAAGAAAGAAAGAAAGAAAAAAAAAAAGAAAAGAAAAGAAAAGAAAGAAAAGTAAGTTGGGCAGAGATAACTAAAATCCAAATATGGATAAGTCTTTAAAGACAGCTTTAAAAGATAGTTAGATTTTTTTCAATAAAGATCAGAAATAGCCCAGTGCAGTGGCTTACACCTGTAACCCCAGCACTTTGGGAGGCTCAGGCAGGAGGATCGCTTGAGCCCAGGAGTTTGACACCAGCCTGTACCACAAAGCGAGACCCCATCTCTACAAAAAAAATTAAAAAATTAGCTGAGCGTGATGGTGCCCGCCTGTAGTCCCAGCTACTCAGGAGGCTGAGGCAGGAGGATGGCTTGAGCCCAGGAAGTTGAGGCTGCAGTGAGCTGTGATCGCACCACAGCACTCCAGCCTGGGTGACAGAATGAGACCCTGTCTCAGAGAATAAAATAATAATGATAATTTGTGTAGTATGAGTCTGTCAAATTTAGCTGGGTGTCCTGTGTTTAATGTGGCAGCCCTGCCTGGTGCTTCTCTTGGCCTTGGCCATATGCCCATTTGGAACATGAGGGTTGCAGGCATACTCTTGAAAGCATTGACATTCTTCTCCAATATTTTTTTTTTTTTTTTTTTGAGACGGGGTCTCGCTCTTTCGCCCAGCCCGGAGTGCAGTGGCGCAATCTTGGCTCACTGCAAGCTCCGCCTCCCGGGTTCATGCCATTCTCCTGCCTCAGCCTCCCGAGTAGCTGGGACTACAGGCGCCCGCCACTGCACCCGGCTAATTTTTTGTATTTTTAGTAGAGACGGGGTTTCACCGTGTTAACCAGGATGGTCTCGATCTCCTGACCTCGTGATCCGCCCGCCTCGGCCTCCCAAAGTGCTGGGATTACAGGCGTGAGCCACCGCGCCCGACCTCTTCTCCAATATTTTTACTGAAGTATAATTTTTCTTAAGTTTCTAAGGTTTTTTTTTTTTTTTTTTCAGCCAACAGAGCTCTCAGCCCATTATCGTGGGTTTTTTCTCTCACAGGAAATAGGCTAGCTTGAGTAACAGCTTATGATTCTTCTGCATTTTTCTGACAGAATTTGGGCTTGTACTTTATAAGTCTCCAGCATGCTTGGTCTTGCCATCTGCTTCGGAAATAGTCTCCTCTATCATTAAAGGGCAAATTCTCTCTAAATTGGCTATTTGGTGCACACTGATTTCTTTTTCTTGATGCAATTCAGGAAGGACTTGGAGTTCCTGCTGGAGCTGTCGCCTCCCCTTTCTGTGTTCGTCTGACTTCAATGAGGCTGTCTCAGTTTGTAGATTTTAAATCTGAAGGCATCGATCATTTCATCTCCTTCAGCTAATTTAGTGTACATTTGATTTCTTTTAAGGTGTTTTAGCTGGGCTCAGTGGCTCATTGCTGTAACCCCAACACTTTGGGAGGCTGAGGTGAGTGGATTACTTGAGCCCAGGAGTTGGAGACCAGCATGGGCAAGCTAAAAAGACCCTGTCTCTACAAAAAATACAAAATTAGCCAGGTGTGGTGGTGTGCACCTGTAGTCCCAGCTACTTGGGAGGCTGAGGTGGGAGGATTGCTCAAGCCCAGGAGGTCCAGGCTTCAGTGAGCCATGTATGTGGCACTGCACTGCAGCCTGGGCGACCCTGTCTCAAAAAAATAAATAAATAAATAAATACATACATACATACATACATACATAAAAAAAAAGTGTTTTATAAGAATCCTTTGAGTTGCCTTCACTTCTTCAAAACTCCTTTTGAATAATCTAGGAGCCGTTGGTTTTCGAATGCAGTTGTTCTACCCAGTTCTGAGCTCCTACCATCCACACTGCCTTCTCCCAGGAAGGCTGCCCAATCACTCCTCTTTAAGCAAGTGGCCACCTAGAGGCTTGATCTGATCTCCTTTAGAGTTTTCTATATTTCATTCTGCTTAATATGCTCACTCACTCTTCCTTCTCTTCTCCGGTTTCTTGCGAAAGCAGCCTCACACACCCCTGAAGACCACCATGGTCATCCAGGTCATGCTTCATGCTGTCTAAAGGTACTCTGTTTCCTTTGATGTATTCTGAAGGCTGTTTTGGTTGCAGATACTTGATATCGGATATATTTTAGTGCATCTTCTAAAGACTGAATGTTTCTTGCAATGCCAGCCGTCAACTCAACTTGTTCTGAATGTTTAGATTTCTCTTTACGTCCTCTTCTAAAAGCCTCTATTTTAAGCCCAAATAAAGAGTTGGCACTTTCCAACTCTTGATTAATGGCCTCCAGTTTTTATATTTCCATGTGGCTGAGTTTCCAAAAATGTGATGTTTTCCCCCTAGAAGGACAGTAGCCAATCTGTCTCTACTTGCATAAAGTAGGCTCTCAACTAAACTCTATGACCAAAACCGCCCTCTTGCCCAACAGTCCTTGGGGAGCTGGGCTTGGTCCTGGGCATTGCTCCCACTACCTGGCGTGGGATCTCTAGCACCAGTGTGACACAGAGCATCATGGCCATAGCAGACCCTACACGGCCCTGACGCCACTGTGAAGTCCCTCAGGTTGTCAGGACCCTGCCAGTTACACCAAACTGAGGAAAACACACAGATTGAACCAAACCAGCCTTGGCAACCAGGGCAGACTCCAGTGGAGGTGGGGCAGGGGACAAGTTAGTAGACCTGGATGAAGTTCTTTCTTGTAAACCTTTCCTTCTGAGGCCCTGAAGGCTTCATCTTGCCCATAAAAAGTTACACAAAACTCCTGATGCTCAGTCCCTCCTTGGTCTGGGTCTGGCCACCCTTGAATGTGTATAGGGAGGGGTTCAGGAGGGGTTACTGGGGGTCCTGCAATGAGGTTTGGCTTACTTCACTAACTTCATCTTTAAACAAGGAGGAGGAAGTAAGTGGGATTTTTTGTCCTAATACTATAACTGCCCAAGGGGTTCACCTTGCCTGCCGCCTAGACAGAGCCAATTTATCAAGACAGAGGAATTGCAGTAGAGAAAGGGTAATTCACATAGAGCTGGCTGTGCAGGAGACCAGAGTTTTATCATTACTCAAATCAGTCTACTCCAGCATTCGGGGAGTAGAGTTTTTAAGGACAACTTGGTGGGTGGGGGGAAGCCAGTGAGCCAGGAGTGCTGATTGGTCAGAGATGAAATCATAGGGAGTCGGAGTTGTCTTCTTGCGCGGAGTCAGTTCCTAGGTGGGGGATGCAAGATCAGATGAATCAGTTTATCAGTCTGGGTGGTGCCAGCTGGTCCATCAAGTGCAGGGTCTGTAAAATATCTCAAGCACTGATCTTAGGAGCAGTTTAGGGAGGGTCAGAATCTTGTGGCCTCCAGCTGCGTGACTCCCAAACCATAATTTCTAATCTTGTGGCTAACATTAGTCCTACAAGGCAATTTAGTCCCCAGGCAAGAAGGAGGTCTACTTTGGGAAAGGGCTGTTATCATCTTTGTTTTAAGCTATAAACTATAAATTAAGTTTCTCCCAAAGTGAGTTCAGCCTACACCCAGGAATGAACAAGGAGAGCTTGGAGGTTAGAAGCAAGATGGAGTCTATGAAGTTAGATCTCTTTCACTGTCTCAGTCATAATTTTGCAAAGGTGGTTTCAATAGTTCAAGAAATAAGCTGGCCAACATGAGCAAGGAAGACATGACATTCAACTCTTCTTATAGGAGTGAAGTGTTTGATGAATCAGAAGCCCTTAGAAGGTATTAGATGCTGGATAGAATGTGTGGCAGGAGGTTTGGGCCACCTGAGCGCTTCTGCAATGTAGAATCTGGTCCCTGGGCTATGGGGCAGACCAGCCTTGTCTAGCTTAATGAGCAGCCGGGTGTTAATGATGAGGCTGCAGGTCAGCTGGAGGTTGGCTGATTTGGGCTGGGCATGGCTGGGAAGTTCTGCTGACCTCAGCTGAGCTCACTCCAGTGTCTCAGGGTCAGCTGAAAGTTGGCTGAGCTTGACAGCCCTCTGCCTGACTTGCTCATATGTCTCAGGGGCTGCTGGGGGTTGACGAATTCTGAGATTGGACTGTGGGGGACATTGGTGATCTTGGCTGGGTGCGCTCCTGTGTCTCAGGGTTGGCTGGGTGTCTGTTGATGTAGGCTGGGCTTAGTGGGGTGCTCGGCCCTGCCCCACATGTGTCTTTCCTTGGAGACGTCAGCGATTGTTTTGATGACCGTTTCCTTTCTCTTCCTGAAGTCATCCTTGTCAGGAAGGCTGTAGGTGTCCAAAACCAGGAAATAGAATAGGAGCAGGTGTAGTCACCCATTGCTTATTTTGTTTCTATGGCTGGCTTTACCTCACCAGCCACTGAATAATAGAAAATGTATGGAAAAAAATCTCAAGTCTGGTAGGGCCCCGTTTAGTGTGGACAGTACATGCTTGGCAGAGCTGATGGAGCTAAGTTTCGACCTCTGTAGGGTTTTCATGAAAGAATAAGCCAGAATCCATGTCATATGGATGCACCAAGTCATTTCTCCTATGGCCTTGTTCAAAGGCCATGAGCTTTTAATTCTTGGTCTGGAAGAACAGCTGCAACCAAGAGCTCCAAAATCTCAGTCAACTTGGCATTTTGCTCTTCATCTCTCATTTCCACCTCTGAGAGCCACTGGCCCTCCTGCTCCTTGGGGACTTCTGTGACTGACTCCCTTGGGCTGGGCAGTGGCAGCAAAGTGCAGGGGGGTATCCAGAGGAAGCTGCTGTCTTCACTGGATTTTGTCTGCTTATTCCATTAATGACAGAGAAAGGCATGTTTCATTGATAGATTGCTGCATAGCAAACCACCCCAAAACTTCATGGCTTAAAAAAATTAATTATTCCCCATGAGTCTGTGGGTCCACTGGGTCATTCTGCTTGCTGAGATCTCAGCTGGTGTCATTTAAACAGCTGCAACCATCCAGAAGCTCAGCTACTGCTAGCTTCACTTATGTGTTGGGGCCTTGGCTAAGATGCATCAGTTCCAGTCCATGTGGATTCTCCAACTCCACGTGATCTCCCAATTCTCAATAGTCTAGTCCAAGGTATTCTACATGGCAACTGGCTTCCAAAAGAGTGAAAGAGAGTCTTCCAGCCTCTTAAGGGCCAGGCTGGAACTGGCCCAGAATCATTTCTGCTACATTCTGTTAGTCAAAGCAAGTCATAAGGACCATGTTGATTTAAAGAGTAGGAAAATACAGCTGGGCGTGGTGGCTCACGCCTGTAATCCCAACACTTTGGGAGGCCAAGAGGAGTGGATCACTTGAGGTCAGGAGTTCGAGACCACCCTGGCCAATGTAGTGAAACCCCGTGTCTACTGAAAATATAGAAATTAGACAAGTGTGGTGGTGCATGCCTGTAGTCCCAGCTACTCAGGAGGCTGAGGCAGGAGAATCACTTGAACCCAGGAGGCAGAGGTTGCAGTGAACCGAGATCACACCACTGCACTCCAGCCTGGGTGACAGAACGAGACTCTGTCTCAAAAAAAAAAAATAATAAAAATAAATTAAATAAATACAGAGTAGGAAAATAACTCTTGTTGGGAGGTGTAGTACGTGGTTGGATGATGGTGACATTGTTGGTGGCCATCCTTGGAGACAATGTGACAATGATTACAGATTCATCTATTTCTCCATTTAGTTCTGTCAATTTTTGTTTCATGTATTTTCAAACTGCCATTAGATACAGCCACATTTAGGGTTGTTATCTTCCTGATAAATTGACTCGATTATCATGAAGAACTATGTCTCTTTATCTTTGGTAATGTCTCTGGCCTCAAAGTCTATTGATATTAATATGGTTACGCCAGCTTTCTTGTGATTAGTGTTTGCATGTTTTTCTTAATCCTTTTACTTTTTATCTTTGTATCTGTATCTTTACATTTAAGATACATCTATTGTAAACAGTATGTAGTTGGGGCTTGTTTTTTATTCAGTTCAACAATGTTTTTTGTTCTCTCGTTCTTGCTGTCATCTTAACAGTTTTTGTCTTCGAAATGGAGTGGTTACCCTGTTTACATTTAATGTAAGTATTGATATAGTTGAGTTTTAAGTCCATCATTTTGCTATTTGTTTTCGATTTATCCTATCTGTTATTTGTTTGTGGCTTCTGTTTTTCTGTCTTGTTGAGGATTAGTCAGGTACGTTGTGGTATTTTATCTTATCTCTTCTGTTGGTTTTTCAGATACACATCTTTGTTTCCAGTTATTTGATTTTTTTAAAGTGGTTGCTTCAGGCAGTCAATAAAGCATGTATCCTTAATTTATCACAATGTACATTGAATTAATATTAAACCACTTCTGTATAATACAAGAACATTACATTAGTATAATTATTCCTCGGTTGTCTTTGATCTATCTGTGTCATAGATTTTGCTTCACATTTGTTATGAACTCTGTATTTTTTTTTCCCTTTTAAAGAAATGAAGAAAAGAGATAAAAATTGTCTTTTATATTTACCCATAAATTTGTATTTCTGGCTCTCTTCATACCTTCCTGTTTTCATCTGTATCATTTCTCTTCAGCTAATGAGCTCCCTGTAGCATCTCTTGTCTGGTGAGTCTATAGGCTATGAATTCTCTCAGCTGCAATTTCTTCAGAAGTATCTTTATTTCACCTTCAATTGAAAAATTTTCTAAAACTTTGGTGTGATGGAAATTATTATTATTATTATTTTTTTTTGCAGCATCTCATTCCCATGGCCCAGGCTAGAGTGCAGTGGTGTGATCATGGCTCACTGCAGCCTCGACCTCCCAGACTCAGGTGGTGATTCTACCACCTCAGCCTCCCAAGTAGCTGGGACTATAGACACACGCCACTATGCCTAGCTAGTTTTTTTGTATTTTTAGTGAGATGGGGTTTTGCCATGTTGCCCAGGCTGGTCTCAAACTCCTAGGCTCAAACGATCCACTTGCTTTGGCCTCCCAACATGCTGGGATTACAGGAATGGGCTACTGTGTCCAGCCTGGAAATTATTATTTATTTCCATATTATAATGATATTTTACCACTACTTTGTGCTAAGAAAAATGTATTAGCAATTATTACTTTATTTATCAATAGATCATACTTATTCAATAAAAAAATACAAACTTTTTTTTAACAATAAAGTGTTTCTAAACTTTACGATAGCTGGGGCCAGGCGTGGTGGCTCATGCCTGTAATCCTAGCACTTTGGGAGGCCGAGGCGGGCGGATCACTGGAGGTCAGGAGTTTGAGACCAGCCTGGCCAACATAAAGTGAAAAAAAGCCCTGTCTCTACTAAAAATACAAAAATTAGCCGGGCATGGTGGCACGCACCTGTAGTCCCAGCTATCTGGATGGCTGAGGCAGGAGAATCGCTTGAACCCGGGAGGCGGAGGTTGCAGCGAGCCGAGGCGGCACCACTGCACTCCAGCCTGGGCGACAAAGCGAGACTCCGTCTCAAAAAAAAAAAAAAAAGATAGCTGGATAGAAATAAAACATTGTCAAATATCATTTTTTGGTTAAATGATACTTTTTTCATCATTTTGGTTAACTGCTACTTTTTCATTATTTTGGTTAATTGCTACTTTTTTCAATTCAATTATTTTTAGTAAATTTATGGAATTGAGCAACTATCTTTATAATCCGGTGTTAGAACATTTTAATCACCCCAAAGTGTTCCCTCATGTCCATTTGCAATTAATTTTTGCTCCATCCTCAGCCCTAAACAACCACAGATCTGCTTTCTGTTCTCATAAACTTGGGACAGTTCATATAAATGGGATCATCTAATAGGAAGTCTTTCGTGCCTAGATTCTTTCAGTTGGCATAACGTTTTTCAGGTTCATCCATGTTGTAGTTGGACCAGTAGTCTCTTTCTTTTAATTGTTGAATAGTATTCCACTGTATGAATCTATCAGACTTTGTTTATACATTCATTAGCTGTTGGACATTGGATGGTTTTAAGGTTATAGTTATTATGAATAAATAACACTGCTCTGGACATTCGGGTACTGGCTCTGTGTGGCATAAGTTTTCACTTTTCTTGGGAATATTCCTTAGAATGGAATTGCTAGGTCATACGGTAAGTTTTTTTGGGAGGTTGTTTTGCTTTGTTTTGTTTTTTGAGACAGTCTCATTCTGTCACCATGCTGGAATGCAGTGGCAAGATCTTGGCTCACTGCAGCCTCCACCTCCCGGGTTCAAGCAATTCTTCTGCCTCAGCCTCACAAGTAGCTGAGACTACAGGTGCACACCACCACACCCAGCTGATTTTTTTGTATTTTTAGTAGAGATCGGGTTTCACCATGTTGGCCAAGCTGGTCTCGAACTCTTGACCTGTGATCCACCTGCCTCGGCCTCCCAAAGTGCTGGGATTACAAGCATGAGCCACCACGCCTGGTGCTATTATTATCATAGATAGTAAATCTATATATTATAGACATAACACTACAGCTATATTTGTTGCTTTATACAAACTTACGTCTTTTGGAAGTTAAAAGAAGAAATAAAAGCAAAACATGTTTATCTGTTATATAAATGTATATATGTATGATTTCTGGTACTATTTACTTGGATTTACCCTGCGGATTCAGCTTAAAACATCTGGTGTCCTCTCCTTTCACCCTAAAGGACTTTCTCTAGTATTTCTTATGAGTCAGACCAGCTAGCAATCAAGTCTCTCAGTCTTCATTTATCTGAAAATATCTTTATTCAGCCTTCATTTTTGAAGTGCAGTTCTGCTGGATATAGAATAGTTGACTGACAGTTTTTTCCTTAGCACTCAGAATATGCCATTCCACTGCCTTCTGGCTTCTATAGTTGCAGATGAGAGAAGCCAGCCAGTAATTGTATTGTTGTTCCCCGATGGATGGGTGTTTTTCTCTTACTGCTTTCAAGATTTCCTCTGTTAAAAGAAAAACTTCGGCCGAATTAAACTGAAAGGAGTTTAATTGAACAATGAATGATTCATGAATTGGGCAGCCCCCAGAATCACAGCAGATTCAGAGAGACTCCAGGAGTGTCTCATGGTCAGAACAAATTTATAGACCAAAAAAAAGTAAAGTGACATACAGAAATCGGAAGTGGGGTACAGAAACAACTGGACTGGTTACAGCTCAGCATTTGCCTTATTTCAACACAGTCTGAACACAGCCATGTATGAGTGGTTGAAGTAGGGCCACTAGGATTGGCCAAGACTCAGCTATTGTTACAGGTGCATACTCCTAAGTTAGGTTTTCAATCTTGTCTACCTATTAAGTTAGGTTGCAGTTCATCCACAAGGACTCAAACATGGAAGTATGGAGTCCTTCTCAGGCCATAGTTAGTTTGCTTTAACAATTCTTGGTATGGCCGGGCGCGGTGGCTCACACATGTAATCCCAGCACTTTCGGAGGCCGAGGCAGGTAGATCATGAGGTCAGGAGTTCAAGACCAGCCTGGCCAACATGGTGAAACCCCGTCTCTCCTAAAAATACAAGAATTAGCCGGGCATGGTGGCACGTGCCTGTAATCCCAGCTACTTGTGAGGCTGAGGCAGGAGAATCACTTAAACCTGGGAGGCGGAGGTTGCAGTGAGCCAAGATCGTGCCATTGCACTCCAGCCTGGGCAACAAAAGCAAAACTCCGTCTCAAAAAACAGCAACAACAACAGCAACAACTCTTGGTAGGTTCAACATATTTGAGGACCTACCATGTGGATCTCTTTGCATTGATCATACTTGGGGTTCGTTGAGTTTCTTGGATGTGTGGGATGATGTTATTTCACATGCAATCATAGTTGTTGATGGTAAGCCTTTCCCCCCATCTGGTGCAGGGATGGATCTTTCAGATTCCTTCTAGAGCAAGATGAGTTTGACTGGGCTGCAGCTTTAATCGGGGGCATTCTCTATGGGGAGCCCAGTCCCTAATCTACTGAGCCACTGCCTTTTGATCTTATAGACAAGGAGCTGATTGTCTTCGATTTCAGCTATTTTTGGTTCACCTTTGGATTCAACGCAGGCAGAGCCCCAGGATCCAATCACTGCAAGAATGTTTCGGATTACACAGTTTCTTTCTAGTTATCATCCTTTGCCCTATTGCTGTTTTCTTAGCAAAACTCAGAGGAGGATATTTCTGGGCCAAGTGATCTGTTCTTGTGTTTGAGGCTTGTCCAGACTCCAGTCTGTTCCACAGCCCTGTTTTCCAAGATCTGACTGATTTCCCCTAAAAGTCTCTCCATCCTCAGCAGAACTGCTCTCACCCAAATGAGGCATCACCTCCCCGTATGGAAGCTGCCTCAGCTTCCCATTCACCTACAACAGCCTCAGAATGCTCCGGAATTTACTTCTTCCAGGTTCCTTGTTGCTACCACTTTTTGCTAGCTTCATAAGAAGCACACTGTTTCTTATTTTGCTTGTTTTCTTCTTGTTACCACAAGACTGAAGTCTCTTGTGACCTAAATCCTAGCTGGGAGCAGAGGCCAAATCGGGAGTGCTTTCTTGCGTGTCCTGAACTTCAGGGTGACTGTTCTTGAAATCACCATTGCAAAATTATAACTGAGACACTGAAAGAGATCTGACCTGACCAACTCCATCTTGCTTCTAACCTCCAAGCTGTCCTTGTTCATTCCTGGGCGTAGGTGGAACTAACTTTGAGAGGAACTTAGTTTATAGTTTAGAGTTTAAAACCAAGATGATAACAGCCCTTTCCCAACAAACCCCTTTCTTGCCTGGGGACTAGACTGCCTTTGTAGGATTAACAAATTAGCCAAAAGAATAGAAATTATGGTTTAGGCGTTATGCAGCTGGAGGCTACAAGATTCTGACCCTCCCCAAATCGCTCCTGGGGATAACATCACTATTGCAAAACCTAAGATCAGTGCTTGAGATATTTTGCAGACCTTGCACCTGATGGATCAGCTGGCACCACACAGATCGATAAGCTGGCTCATCTGATCATGTGGCCACCACCCAGGAACTGACTCAGGGCAAGAGGACAGCTTCAACTCTCTATGATTTCATCTCAGACCCAACCAATCAGCAATCCTGACTCACTAACTCCCCACCCACCAAATTATCCTTTAAAACTCTGATCCCAGAATGCTCGGGGATACCGATTTGAGTAACAATACAACTCTGGCTTTGTGTGAATTACTCTTTCTCTGTTGCAATTCCCCTATCTTGGTAAATCGGCTCTGTCTAGGCAGTGGACAGGCTGAACCCGTTGGGCTCCTACCCACTGTGCTTCACTGTCCTGGCAGTCCTGACTTCACTGTGTGAGGGTGGAAGGACCGAGACACAGCCACACTCAGCACCACCTGGGCTGGCAGCAGGGTTCAGCACGCACTAGCTGTGACAGTGGCTACAAAGCACAGTGACCCAAGCAGGGAAGGCACCAGGATGTTTCTAGCACAGTAAATGCCAGTGAGTGGCTGTGCTTTCATCCATCAAACAGGGGTGAAGAGTCAAGGCAAGCAGTGTCCTGAAGGTCATGCTACACACGTGACACCCAGTGCTTTTTCCAAGCAAGCATGTGTTAAGCCGGGTACTCTCCGAGGTCCTCACAAACTCTGGCTTATTTAGTGCTCACAGAATGCCTAAGAGGTAGCTCTTACTCTCTCCGGCCTGCACAGAGCTGAGGAAAGCAGGCTGGGGACGGGGAAAGCACATGTCCTGCCATTGCACTTGGCTTCAATGCCTGCATGAACTTGACATTTCGTCTCTCACATTTTCAAAATGTAGTAATATTTAAACTGACGGGATCTTTCACTGAGACAGTTTTTAACACTTTGTCCTTCACAACTGCAGGTCTGGGTCAAAGGCCCACCTCTTACATGAGGAATAAAGGATTTGCTGTCTTCCTGGCCTCAGCGACGTTCCCATGTATGTCCATAGGGACAGCCACTGGCCCAGGCTTCCTCCCTCGCACCTAGCATGGCCAACGGGGGTCTTGGGGATCCTTTCCTCAGGAACTGTGCCTCGATGCAGGTGACAGAAGCCATGTGGCAGTGGCATGGGGTTCTCCTGACTTCACAAACACTCCCAAGTGGGGAGTCCACGCCTGGGCCGGGCCGTGTCCAGGTGGGCACCAAGCCTCTAGGATGCTTTCAGCCCTGCCCAGCACCCCCAGGCCCCAGCAGTTGTTCTTCTGGCCCTGTCTCCACCCCTGGCTGGTGGTGGTCTGGGGCGGACTGAGCAGGGCGACACCACGTGTATTGCTTCTTCCCTTGACTCTCTCAGGGGGGCCGGCCCACCAATCCCTGTACTGGTGTCCCTTAGAGTCGCCCAGTGAACTGGAAAGAGTGCGTCCTCGTCACCACCTCCCTGGGCACCAGGCTCAGCCAGCAGCTGCCTCTTGCAGAAGCGCCTCCCATGCTTTCCAGGGCTCAAGGAGAGTCCCCTTCTGCACTGCACCCCAAGCCAGGAAGAGCTGAGTCCTGCACTCAGTGGGGGAGGCAGAGGCTGCTGCCGCCATAGGAGCAGAACAGCTTTCTGGCAGAGGGACACCAAACATCACCTGGGGACTCTTGAGTGTCCACTTTCCAGGCCTAGGCCCTGCAGCAGGGACAGGCCCTCGGGGCAGCAAGGACAGGCCCTCTGAGTGGGAGACGGCCTCGAGTCCCGCACAGGCCTTCGACACAGCAGGGACAGGCTCTGGGGCAGCAGGGACAGGCTCTCAGAGCAGGGCTCCAGGGGTAGGACCTCGGGGCAGTAGGGACTGGACGTCGGGGCAGCAGGGACAGGTTCTCAGGCCGCAGGGACAGGCCCCCTTGCGAAGTCTGAGGAGGGCTGAGCCACGGTCTTGGCTGTGGGCGGGCGCCGGCCCTCAGGACTCCCCAGGGACCCCCTGTTGCTTTCCCAGGTTCCAAGGCCCCAGCCCTGGGGCGCCGCCGCCTGGCTCCCGGAGAGTCTGAGGCTCCGGGCCGCTGGGGGTCTCCCTTGGGTAGGGACAGCCCGGGGCGGTCGCGGGCCGGAAGGAAAGGGCGGCCTCCTCCCCAGTCGCCGGGGCCCTCTGCAGGGACGCGGCCCAGTGAAAGCCGCAGACCTGGGAGTCCAGGCCGGCCGCGCGCGCTGGGCTGAGCCCTGGGTGGGGCCGGGGGTGAAAGGCGCGCTACGCCGGCTTCCGACCTGGTCACGCCCTAGCTCCGGGTGCCAGGACGCGTGGACAGGCCGCGGGGACGCAGGCGAAGCCCACAGCCCAGGCTTCACCCAGGTGGCCATCGGCGTGGCCTCCGTGAGCTCCCCGGGACCTGGCATCCCAGCGACGCCGCCATACGCCCGGGCGCGCCCGGGAGACGCCCACCTCGGCCCGGGCACACCTCGGGGCTGTGCGCCCCGTACCTCCAGGAGCGCGCGCCTGGCCCTTCTCCTCCCCGCGGCTGAGGTCGCCCGCCCCCCACGGCGCCTCCCGGTGTGGTCCTCACGGCAGCCTAGTCTGGAGTCTCGGGCCCCACCCTAGACCGCCGGACCCCCGATGGGTGGCGTGGACACTGCAGTTTGAGAAGCCTGCTCCGATCCTGGCCCTGGGCCCAGCAGGGCGGAACGTTCTGGTTCTAACGTGTCAGGGGACGGTGGCAAATCGCCTTTCCTCGTCGGCTGTCCTGTGACTGTTGATCAGAGCAGATGGGATTCCGGAACCCTTGGCACTGCTCCTCAGGCCCCAACAACGTGCTCTGGAGGTCCTGGAGGAAGCCAGGCGTTTGGAAGAGGGCACAGAGGGCTGGACTAATGAAAAGAAATGTCAGCTGGGCGCGGTTGCTCACGTCTGTAATCCTAGCACTTTGGGAGACCGAGGGGGGCGGATCTTCTGAGGTAGGGAGTCGAGACCAGCCTGGCCAACGTGGAGAAACCCCATCTCTACTAAAAATACAAAATTAGCCGGGCGTGGTGACGTACGCCTGTAATCCCAGCTACTCGGGAGGCTGAGGCAGGAGTGAACCCAGGAGGCGGATGTTGTGGTGAGCTGAGATCGCGCCATTGCACTCCAGCCTGGGCAACAAGAGCAAAACTCTGTCTCAGAAAAAGAAAAGAAAAGAAAGAGAGAGAGAGAAAGGAAGAAAAAGAAAAAGAAAAAGAAAAGAGATGTCACAGCCACCTCTCTGCTACCTACTGCTGTTTGGTCTTGGCTTAATCTCTCTGTGCCTCTGTTTCCTCCTTTGCAAAATCAGAATAGAGCAACCTTTGCTTCTGAGTGGCCTGAGGACTGAGTGAATTATCCCTCGCAAAGCCCTTGGTAATCACTCTCCAAGCATTAATGAGGATTGTTGGCTGTTAATGAAGAACTCGAATGAATGGGGAATCTGCTGTCATGGGTGCTTTAGGAAGATGTAGTTGGATTTCTCAGATGAATAAGGACAAGGTTAGCAAAGATTTACCTATCAGTTACTAGAACACTTAAATGAAATCTGTACATATTCTGCATGGCTTCCTCGTAAAATTGCATTTCTGTTTCCTAAGAAGGGAAACGAACTTTCTTGTAATTTTAGAAGGCTTGCTCTAATAGTTGCAAGGATGTTTGACTTGCAACCTTGAAACTAAAGCGTTTTAAGGCAGGACATGATTTGCTTTTGATTGGATGGGGGAGGAGGCCAGGCAAGGGTGATTCCCACATTGCTAGCTTAAGAAACCAGGAGGCAGTGGCGCCCTGAGCTTTGGGGTCCTGATGGGTGGGCCTCCATCAAGTTCTGTTTTGGACACAGTGCGGGTGAGATTGTTGTTGACATCTGTGTGCTGCAGCCGCTGGGCAGTTGGTGTATTAGTCTGTTCTCATGCTGCTAATAAAGACATACCTGAGAATGGGTAATTTATAAAGGAAAAGAGATTTAGTGGACTCACAGTCCCACATGGCTGGGGAGGCCTGACAATCATGGCAAAAGGCAAAAGGCACGTCTTACATGGCGGCAGACGAGAGAGAACTTGTGTAGGGGAACTCCCCTTTATAAAACCATCAGATCTCGTGAGAACAGCATGGAAAAGACCCACCCCAATGATTCAATTACCTCCCACAAGGTCCCTTCCACAACACATGGGAATTATGGAAGCTACAATTCAGGATGAGATTTGGGTAAGGACACAGCCAAACCATGACAGTGGGGAAGTGAATTCTGGAGAAGGTGCTGCGTGTGCTGCTGCATCCCCAGACGCCCCTGAAACCCCCATGCCCTTGTACTTGGTAGCATGTGCAGGATGTATATCATTGTCCCCACCCCAGCCATTTTTTCCCACCTTTTCATTATGAAATATTTCAAGCATACAGAAAATTGAAAGAATTTTACAGGAAAAAAAACATATAATGGAAAAGAGACAAATCTTCATGCAAAAAAATGGTAAATAATGTATGTAGATACTCCATTCTCAGGAAGGTGGAGCATAACCCCCTACTTGGTAGGTGTGGGCTGCACATAGTGACTTCCTTCCTCAGAGTACAGAACTGAAAGAGGGAAAATAAAAAGCAATTGTGGAGAAACCTGACAAACACAGCCTCAGCCGGGCGATCAAGGTCAACAGCAACAGGGAGCAGTCATGTCCATAGTGTGTACCCCTGATATGACGTGATGAAAACAGCACTTTAGGCTGGGCGCGGTGGCTCACGCCTGTAATCCCAGCACTTTGGGAAACCGAGGCGGGTGGATCGCTTGAGCTCAGGAGTCTGAGACCAGCCTGGGCAACATGGCGAAACCCTGTCTCTACCAAAAGTACAAATCAGCCTGGCGTGGTGGCACATGTCTGTGGGCCCAGCTACTCGAGAGGCTGAGGTGGGAAGATTGCTTGAGCCTGGGAGGTGGAGGTTGTGGTGAGCTGAGATCGCACCACTGCATTCCAGCCTGGGTGACAGAGTGAGGCCCCATCTCAAAAAAAAAAAAAAAAAAAAAAAAAAAGTCCGGGCGCGGTGGCTCACGCTTGTAATCCCAGCACTTTGGGAGGCCGAGGCGGGCGGATCACGAGGTCAAAAGATCGAGACCACGGTGAAACCCCGTCTCTACTAAAAATACAAAAAATTAGCCGGGCGTGGTGGCGGGCACCTGTAGTCCCAGCTACTCGGAGAGGCTGAGGCAGGAGAATGGCGTGAACCCGGGAGGCGGAGCTTGCAGTGAGCCGAGATTGCGCCACTGCACTCCAGCCTGGGTGACAGAGCAAGACTCCGTCTCAAAAAAAAAAAAAAAGAAAGAAAGAAAAAGAAAAAACAGCACTCAATCTGTATGGTCTTCCTCCCAAACTCCATAATCTCATCCTAATCATGAGAAAAAAGGCAGACAAATCCCAGTTGAGGGAGATTCCACAAATACCTGATGAGTACTTTTCGAAACTGTCAGCAAAAACCAAAGTCTGAGAAACTCTCAACTAAATAGAACATAGGAACCTGGATGGGATCTGGGAACAGGAAAAAGACATCAGGAAAACATAAGGAACTCAGAATAAAGTATGGACTTTACCTAATAATAGTGTATCCATATTGGTTCCTTAATTTTAACAAATATAACACAGTCATGTGAGATGTTAATAACAGGGAAGATGGGGTGCAGAGTATATGGGATCTCTCTGTGTCATCTTTGCAACGTTTTCTGTAAATCTAGAACTCTTCCAAAAAACAAAGTTTATTAGCAACCAAGACAACCATATATCTACAACCTAAACTCTATCTTTCACATGTTACTCTCACGCATCTGTCCTGCCCTCTGTCACTCTTTTCTTCTTTTCCTTTCTTTCTTTTTTTTTTTTTTTTTGAGATGGAGTTTTGCTCTTGTTACCCAGGCTGCAGTGCAATGGCACGATCTCAGCTCACCACAACCTTCGCATCCCAGGTTCGAGCGTTTCTCCTGCCTCAGCCTCCCGAGTAGCTGGGATTACAGGCTTGTGCCACCACGCCCGGCTAATTTTTTGTATTTTTAGTAGAGACGGGGTTTCTCCATGTTGGTCATGCTGGTCTTGAACTCCTGACCTCAGGTGATACGCCCACCTCGCCCTCCCAAAGTGCTGGAATTACAGGCTTGAACCACACCGCGCCCGGCCTCTGTCATTCTTTTCATAACCCCTTTAGACTGTCCCTGCCTTTTTGCTCAAAACGGCGTCCCGGAAGCCCAGGGCAGTTGGGTCCACGACATCCCAGGTTCTCTGCTGTTGCCCAGATTTGCCCTAGGAATGCTCCATTCCCTCCAGCTCAGCGCCTGCTAAAAGCGAAGAGCTCTACTGCCACCCAGTGGACATTTTTAAAAAATGAAAGCAAGTTGACTGCAGAAAAAGCTCATGGGGACCCCGCAAGGCAGAGAGGCCCCTTCAGGCGTCTTTGAGCTGCCTCAGCACCATTGGGTGGGCTCTGCCTCCACACAGACCCTAGCCCTGTCTCCACTGTCCCCATCCAAATTCTTATCTCAGCCTGGACGTTTCCTAAAATTCTGGCTCCAATTCCTAATTGTGCAATCATTTTGTTGGGCTAGACTGTATCTTTCAAGTCTTTTTTTTTTTTTTAAGGGGGCAGAACATGAGAAAATCTGGAGTTTTCCAGTTTTGCTAGCATGTTTGATGACCATGAAGAACTATTTGGGGGCAGATAGTGTGTCCTATCCAGCTGCTTTTGAAAGAATAAGAGTCAGGGGGCACTGGCTGACTGGGGGACAGCAAGCCTGTGTCGGGGGTCTCAGAACAGCTTCTTCAGTAGGAACTGTGGTCAAGAGCGGCTCTGCTGAGCTGGGCTTCTCCCTACCTGGTGTCAGGCTTTGATGCATACTCAGGGGCCAGCCTCTCTTAAATATTGAGGCAAAAGAGACAAGAAGGATGCTTCCAGAAAGGCGGGCAACCCTGTTTGCTGTCCCACTGGCCTCTTCTTTCAGGAGAGAGCCCTCTCACCTGGCTGACCAGGGGCATGGCTGAGTTAGAAGAAACAAAATGAGCATGTCTTAGTTTGGGTTACCCCAGAAGCACACCCTCGGATAAGGGTTCCAGTGTTGGTTATTTATTTGGGACTTGATCCCAGGAGATACTACAGAGTGGGATGTGAGCCGGGGATGGAAATAATCTGATATAAGGTTTCTAGCAAGCTGGTTAATGCAGTGGGCATCAGAGCTCAGCCCTGCTGGGGCTCTGGAAAGCAGGAGTGCAGCTGTCCCAGCTGAGGGCCAAAGACACTGGCAGCTGAGGGCTGCTTCTGGGGACAGTCATTTCTGCATTTGGGGCCAGAGGAGAGTGCCGAGGCAGAGTCACAGGTATTCACAATAAGCAGAAGTGGGTGTCAAGGACAGGGTGTGGGGCACTGACAGGGCCTTCTTAGTGTGTTCAGATGACACAGGTTGGCACCCAACCCTACCTCACACCCCGGATCTTCAAAGAAACGAGTTCTCAGAAACCAGGAGGTCCTCAATGGCTTAGGGAGAGCCCAGGACCACACAGAGATTCAGCTAAGCGTGAAAAGGTGCCCCTTGGGTTAGGAGGGGACTTGGTGCAGAGGAACCCTCACCTCCTTTTTCTCCACACAGGTGAGGACTTTGTTAAGATGACGGGATATATGCAAATGTCCCCATGAATGTGTGTGAGCAGTGTTTCTGGGGAGGGGTATTTGCTCCCTAGGATTGGTTTGGGCTAGAGGGGACTTGAGGTCTTCATGCTGCAGTCCATGGGAAAGAAAGAGGGAGCCACCAGGGGTGCAGTCTTGCCTGGAAACTTCCTCTGGGCAGAAGCCTCCCCAGCTGGCCTGAGGCACTTCCTGCCTTTGCACGCCAGTTGCGTCTCAAGGAAACAAGACTCAGCTACCAACACTTAGAGCTAGACCATGCTGTTTCCACGGAACACCAAGATTTAGGTGATAATAAATTATTACCAAGGGAAAGGGGCTCTTATGAGCTAAAGCTCATCTGTAAAACCTGTCAATCTTGTGCAGAATGTTGAAAAAATGTCACTCTTTTCCAGAAATCTCTGGGGTCTGTCTTACTACTGAAGTGCTACCTAGAAAAAATAATAAAAATTTAACAAATTGCAAAGGATGAAGTCTTCTGCATAGAAACGGTCTGGCTGGGGCGGTGGCTCATGCCTGTAATCCCAGCACTTTGGGAGGCCGAGGCGGGCAGATCACGAGGTCAGGAGATCGAGACCAGCCTGGCTAACACGGTGAAACCCTGTCTCTACTAAAAAATACAAAAAATTAGCAGGCGCCTGTAGTCCCAGCTACTCAGGAGGCTGACGTAGGAGAATAGCGTGAACCAGGAGGCGCAGCTTGCAGTGAGCCGAGATCGCGCCACTGCACTCCAGCCTGGGCGACAGAGCAAGATTCCATCTCAAACAAAAAAGGCCGGGCGTGGTGGCTCAAGCCTGTAATCCCAGCACTTTGGGGGGCCGAGGCGGGCGGATCACGAGGTCAGGAGATCGAGACCATCCTGGCTAACACGGTGAAACCCCGTCTCTACTAAAAAAAAAAAAATACAAAAAATTAGCCGGCCGAGGTGGCGGGCGCCTGTAGTCCCAGCTACTCGGGAGGGTGAGGCAGGAGAATGGCGTGAACCCCGGGGGGTGGAGCCTGCAGTGAGCCAAGATCGCGCGCCACTGCACTCCAGCCTGGGCGACAGCGAGACTCTGTCTCAAAAAAAAAAAAAAAAAAAAAAACCCCAAAAAAACAAAAAAAAAAGAAAAAAAAAAACCAGGGGGGCACCGTCCTTGGAGATTTAGCTCCCAGCAGACGTGCCCTCAGGTGGAACCTGCCCCACCTTCCAGCCACAGTGGGGACGGACACTTGGCTGCCAGTTCTCAGACAAGAGCAAGGTTTTAGAGGACACTGTAAGGGCACACACAGCATGAAGGCCTCACATAGCTGTGCAGTGACACAGCCTTGTGCAACCACCACCATCCTCTTCAGTCAGCGTGAATGCTGGTGGCAGGATTCCTGGAGGTTCGAAAGCCTAAGGTCCTTATTAGGTACTTGTTGGGTCTGAAGTGCTCAGTGGCGGAGGTGTGCTGGTTGACCGCAAGCAGACCGTCAGCGGGTGAAAGCGGATGGTATTCGCAGTGAAAAGCTCCAGTGGGTCTTTCTGCAGGACTGAGATTGCTGACTGGGGAGAATCTTACCCTGTACTTAACGTCTTCTGGAAACCAGATGGTCAGTGAGGACACAGCCACGGCCAGGGAGAAGATTCCTGACACATCCGGGAGTACCTGAAGGGCGGTGTGTGCTGGGCTGCCCGCTCTTCCCCTGAAGGACAGCTTTGGCACATTGGCAGCTGCGCTTTCTCATGACCGTGAGTGGCTCTAGCCTCCAGCATGAACAAGGTTCCGGGCAGACTGCAGCCTCAGAGCACTTCCTGATCAGGACCTTGTTGGAGCCTAACTAGGAAGGCTGGGTGAGAACCGCACTACTCCTGAGCTGCCTGAAGCGCAATGTTCTGGGCTTCTTTGGCAAGGGGAGGAGGGCATTTGATTGGTGATTGTGGTAGGAAGTGGAATTTGAGCTGAAGCGTGAATCCAGTCCTCAGCCTGGTGATCCTTGGAAGTGGCCAAGTCAGAGGTTATGACTTAATGCACCCTTGTCACCTTTGGGGAACTACACCATACAAGTAGACTGAACTACTTGACAGGAATAACAAATAGGACATTGCTATTCGGATGACGTGTTTTTGGCAAGAGCATGTCCCTTGCCTTCACTCCAGAGAATAAGAGTTCATTTACTGACAGGGGTTAAACTTGAGGGCAGGGTTGTGAACTACGGATTACGAGGCACCCTGGAAGACAGACGAGGTACATTCTTTATGGTGCCAGTTCTTGTTCCTGCTTCCACGGTCCCCTCGCCTTCATGATCATTTCACGTCAGCAACCTGTGAATACCCCGGGCCAAGTGCTCTAGTTTAGCCTCGCAGTGTTGGTAACAGCGAGAGGATCTACTCTTCAAACGTTAGGGTCTAAGAAATGGTGCCATTAAAAGGTGTAATTTTACTCAGGAAGGGTAAGGAAAATATGAGCACGGGGGTGGTGGGGGGGCGGGGGGAGCGAAGCCCCTGAACAGGGAAAGAGGCAGACAGGAATGGGTATTCACTGTCCCTCCGCTTTCAGTTGGTGACAAAATTGGGGCTTGTGTGTCTCCTGATGAAGC
Source organism: Hylobates moloch (assembly GCF_009828535.3). Taxonomy (NCBI): domain Eukaryota; kingdom Metazoa; phylum Chordata; class Mammalia; order Primates; family Hylobatidae; genus Hylobates; species Hylobates moloch. Next base: position 10,941,047 of record NW_026652276.1, read on the forward strand.
TGTTCACAGTAACACAAATGCAACTGTCTACAATACATCATGAAGACAGATAATGCTGTTTCTCCAAAATTTTATTTTAATTTAAATTACAGGGCCAGCCAGATATTCTGATAAGAAATTCACTTTTCCTTAGGAGAAAGAAAATGCTTTCATGGCATTGTTAACAAATGTATACATCTCCACTTTTTTAAGGGTTAAAAATCACATTAAGTAACTGCCTTATGTAAAATTAAACCTTTATAACACAAAAAGAAACCACTTCCAGTATAATAGTCTTGGTAATATGAATATATTAAACGATCATAACTTCAAATGCAACATTTCAAACTTAAATGTTTTCACATTGTTTTGCTTAAAAACAAAACCCAGGAAGTCTGAACCACCTTCAGATTCCAACGCAAGAGTAACACGTTAATGTCTCTGACACGCTGCACCCCTCACTGTCTTCCACCTAAAAGGCTACAACATCATTGCCAAAGTGGAAGCTGTTCTATACGTGTAGGTTCTAAGAATGAGCTTGGCAAGAAGACATTTCTTCCACTTGGTGTAATCCATGTTTTTACACTAACTCCATACACACAGCACTACACCACAAAGCCAGGACACCACATGACGGCCAAGTCTTCCTTCCTAAACATCCAAGAGATTTCCTTTTCAAGGAGACTAGATTGCCTTATTTCACACAGATTCTGGTAAAGACAGTCTCAGGAAATGCCAATTATGATGTAGACTGCCATTTTAATAAAAATAAAATATATCTATATTTTCTGGAGCTATTTTCCTAACTGGTGTTCTTGAAGGTTTTAAAACCTGCTGAAACAGCAATTGGGAGGCCCATTTTACTGGCCAATATATAATTCCATTAGTAAGAGAGGCTAGCAAAGAATAATCATATCAATTTCTTAATCAGCTGCAGCCATGCTGAATTTGAACTGGCAAACTGATTTGTAAGTTGTTAGTTGTGATCTTCATATCACTAACATGAACAGATACCATTCTAATAACTTTACACAGATATAGTCTAGAAGACATTGTTCTGCCGTGGTCACAGTAACAGAAAAGTGGTGCAAAATCAGTTACTTTATAAATACTGATAATTTGCGGCATTAAGGAACAGGACATTAAAAAAAATAAATTTCCCCATAGGACACCTATGACTAGGAAGTCATCTTTTCCTAAGAGAAGCCAAAGTTTTAATTATTCAGTTCACAACTATTGTACTGGGTTACTTAGTCTAAGAAAGAAAAGGTGCTCTATAGAGGTTTCCCACACACACAAAGAATCAGCATTAATTTAGCATAATCTCTATCATTCACAGATCTGGCAGATTCATTAACTCATTTTAAATGAATAAGGCCAATAGGATGCAGGAAGGTGTGGCTGACTGAGCTCCAGGGCTGTATCGCAGCTTATTGATGGCACCCCATTAGGTAACCGAATACAAAGGATTGGTTTACTTTTTTTTCTTTTAATGCTGTGATACTTAAATGTTAAATCAGCATTTTCATGTGATCTGAAGTATTTCAATTACATATGAGCATTCATTGTTTTTTTGCAAAAACTCAGTATTAGGTAATAGTTACATACTACTACAATAACATTCCTCTGCTGTACAAATTAAACCATTTAAAAGAAATGAGCATTCTAAGAATTATATACAAAAGAAACCTTTAAGCAGTGTTGAAATGAAATGCAAGGTGTCACTGCTAGCTCTACTGTTTTAAAATATCTTCGAAAAGTAAAATTAACAAATACCTTCAACATATCCAGGTTTACAAGTCTCAAGAAAATCAAATGTCAAAAAATTCTAGAAAGCTGTGAAAAGCATATATACATTTTCCTTATGATCTTATGAGGCTTCTTTACACTTTTAAGAAGTTGCTAAGTTTCAGTATCAATTTATTCGCATGTCAACTCTATCTGCCCCCAAACTCCCATTTTGGATAGCTCCCCTCTGATTTCAGATAAAGCTCTGCGTCATCTTCCTTCAGCGAAGGTGCGCGATCTGACGCAGGGATGCCAGGTGTGCACTTGCCACACTGCACTCAGATCGCCAACAAAGATGGGTGCAAACACAACACATAGGTCTCATCTGATATCGATGCCCTCTTTCCTAAACTACACTCTCATCCATACATTTGCCTTCATGAACCCAGCCATGTTCAGAACTCCCATAGCACAGAGTCTTTGAATTCTGAAATGACACAAAGATCAAGAGAAAGCCCACATGTGCCCTAGTGTGCAAGCAGCAGCAGCTACGATCTCCAACCTGGACTGAAAAACAAAAGGGTAAAATGAAAAACCGTTCACTTAACAGCAGATTAGCAGTAATGTTCCTCATGAATCAATAAGAGTGCCTGATGCTGAATAGCTAACAGCAAACGCTGAATTTGGATTTAACACAGATGTTTATTGGAGATTAAGCTTCTTGCTGAGCTGGTCTCTTCAAATCCCTGATCTGTTTAACTAAATAGGTCTTCTCGTCGTTAAACTGCTCGTCCTCCGTCCTGTCATTCTGAAACTTGCTGAGGAACTCTATGAGTTTGGTCTGGTTCTTGAGGAGGATGTCTAGGATGGGCTGTGTCTTGTTAGGATTGGCTACAAATACCTGCATGGAGAGAAATGCACGTGAGGCACAGAGAAAGAACAAAACGCAGCCACACCTGAGCTGCGGCCACAGCGCAGAAAAGCAGAGCTATGCTCTCCTGGGGTGGCGCTGAAGTCAGGGTCATCAGGTTTTACTTTAGAAGGCCTTATTTTACAATTTGGAAAAAAATTAATAATTACATGTTTTAACACAAATACGACTGATAAACTCATTCTGCCAGCCCTGCAACACAGTGTTTAGTATTAAATACAGACTTTGATTTTAGGATAAAATGGGCAGAAATTATTCCCCAGCACAAGAGGTCAGATTGGATTTTAAGAATGAAACCTCCACAGAAAGCATTAAGAAATGCTTTTGTTTTGTAGTTAATACTCTTCTAGGCCAAAGATAATGACATTCCTCTATAAATAAACTTTCTCGTTCCCAAATCCAAATAGTAACCCCTGATTCCGGGTCTACGTTTCTGTTTAAAAGTCATAGCACACAAATGTGAAAAGTGTCTGAATTTAATTAAGTCACCTGGATTACCAAAGTGAGGCTAATAATTTCCGTTATTTGCGAATGAAAGAAGACGAACAATTCTAGTGGACGGTATCATTGACGGTTCTAGTACTCTACCTTAAAAACGTGAAAGGCCTCAAACTGGATGTTGCGACTTTTGTCTCGCAGCAGGTTCATCATTAATTTGAGGTTCTCAGGTTTACTGATGTATTTTGTCATAATTGTGAAGTTGTGTCTATCTAGTAGTAGTTCACCGAGAAGCTGAGAAGACATTTAAACAATTACTCTTACCTTGTTATTAAAATTTAAACAAAAATCAAAGTTTAAAAAATTTATAATCATCATTAAGTATAGAGTATTAGTAGGCACTCAAAAGACCGAAGAACTGAACTGAATTACAACCTAAAAGCTATCAAGGGCCTTCTCTCTGCCACCTGAATGCCTTCCTACCTTTCCCTGAGGAGATGAAATCTATGGGAGGCCTGACACTTCTCTCTGCAGAGGATGTTCAAGATGCCCCCTTGGCCCCGAGTGGGAGACTCTCAAAGCCTCCCCTTTAAGCATGCATTTGTGTTAGCTCACTAAAAAGAAACTATTCAAGAAAATGGTCAAAAGTTACTGATTATTCCTGTTAATTAACCACAAACCTTAGCTTAATTTTAAAAAACTATTTTTAAATTTTATTTAGCGGGACTTCCCAAGATAAAGGGTTTTGTGTCCAAAGTTTTCCATATGTGTACCCTGCACATGCCACAGGTATCATTTTATCACAGCTAATTCAGAAAGGTTTACACAAGTGAGTATTTTTCTGCTCCTTCTTAGGTCTCCTGAAAATAATCCAGTGTTTTCTTACTGACCCCTCATCATCACTAATTATACCAATTACGCTAAAAAACATCTGTTTACTTCAGGGTTTACTAATTTCTGGAGAGTTGGTTATATCATATAAACTCATAACTTTTAAACTGTCACTGCTTACTCTTTCCTAAAACCAGCAGTCACTTCTTCAGGTCGTCAACATGCCAACAACCTGGCCAAGGCTGCGTGTGCAGAGCCAGCAGTGGGGCAGGTGCCAAGCTGCGGTCCTTGTGGACAGAGGCAGAGCAGTGGAAAGCTTGCTCCCTGGTGCCAGCCTGCCTGGGTTCCAATCCTGGCTCCCTACTTCTTGTGAGCTCTGTAATCTTGAGCACATTATTGAACTCCTCTGTGTCTCGGTTCCATCATCTGTATAATGGAACAGTGCCTCTATCTCAGGAGAGTGCAGTGAGAAACGAGCGTCAGTGTGCAAAGCACACATCAGGCCTGCATCTGCAGAGATGTGAGTGAGTGAGGGCTAAGGGAAGAAAAGGCGCAAATAGCGGCTCTGTGTCTTTGCTTTAATTGCTTTTGTTGCTTCCTTTCTGGGTTTCTGGCTATGTTCTAGATACTTGAAGTTTCCAGATAACTGATCTCTGGATAAGTAACTTGTCATCATATTAAATAAAAAATGAGCTGATGTACAAGAAAACAAATCTATTTTACTTAGGCTTTATAAGGAACTCATAGGAAGAACTCAAAGCTAGGCTTCATATCAACGTGAATCACAAAATCTATTCTCGCGGTGAGAAGCAACCAGTATCTACTCTTACAAAGACTGAAAAGTTAGTATTATGTGATTTATAGCTTTAGTGTTCTTTTTCTATCACAGAAACCAAAGAAAATCTGAAGGAAGATGACTTTAAATATGTAATTTTTTTTTAATTTTTGAGATAGTCTCACTCTGTCACACAGGCTGGAGTGCAATGGCACAATCTTGGCTCATTGCAACCTCCACCTCCCGAGCTCAAGTGATTCTCGTGGCCTCAGCCTCCCAAGTAGCTGGGACTACAGGCTTGTGCCACCAGACCTGGCTAATTAATTTTTGGGGGTAGAGACAGGGTTTCACCATGTTGACTAGGCTGGTCTCGAACTCCTGACCTCCATCCATCCACCTGCCTCGGCCTCCCAAAATGCTGGGATTACAGGCGTGAGCCACCGTACTCAGCCCAAACATGCAATCCTTTACTAAAAAACTTGGAGTCTTGCATAGGGAATATACATTTGCTGGCAACATAAATATGGGAATAAATTCATTCCAATGTGGCTACAAAAAAGAAAGTACAATTAAAATCCATCTTTAAAGTATGGCTGGTGCTGAAGCCGCTCCATGTGTTCACGGGGCACTCACAGATCCACCGCTAACATCAACTGCAGGAGCCAGCAACTTGCTTTATATCTTCCTAAGGGCTTGGAAATGGCAGTCTCAGCCTTTCTTTTCATGTTGTAATTCTGAATGGCAGAAGGGTCTTGAAGGCCTTTCTCCTTATCCAAACAGCCCAAGAATCCAACATTTGGTCAAAGTTTATGGATTTGCCAATAACCCACCTCCCCCGGCCCCCGCTTCCTCCCACAATGGCCCTAGAAGCTACTAACCTAGGCTATCCTGTCTGGCCTTTGTGGCCTTAGAAGATACTGACTCCAGTGAACTGTGTGCATCTGTGTAACCGCTGGCAAGAGTAGTATACCTCAGCCCTTTGAGGATCACAGAGCAGGAGAGGCCCCAGGCACCTCCACTCTCTCACACACTGACGTCCAGGGAGGAGAAACTTCTCCCACAGCTGCCAGGAAGTTCTGTCCAATCCCCCAAAGATGAAAGGATAACAAATGATCCTCTAGCCAGGGGAGGGGGGGGCCCAAGCAACAGCAATGAATGGAAAGCAAGGGGCCTGGCTGGACTGTGCCTGTTCCCCAGCTGTGGCTGTCACGGATGCCCTGCTGCAGGAATTACAGCCTTACACGGAAAGAAGGCATATGCTGTTCTGAAAGAAAGTGTGATTGAAAATGTGGACAGTGGAGTGTTCCTATCAAAGGACACAAAGTATTGCAGATGCTCCTAGTGTCGTTTAGTCTTTTCCATAGAAAGATAAGGTCTTCAAGGGAAATTTCCCCACGGTAGGAAGGGGATGAGTGGATGGAGTCTTGGTCATTATCGGTCCAGACACCCATGAGGGGAAGAACTCTGGGCAGAGTCAAATTTTAAATGGACCTGGCAAAAAACTGAATGGAATTATGATTTTCCCTCAAATCCTTTGTGACTTCATCTATATTTCCTGTCGGGACTGCTTACTGACAGAATGGAGGGTATGCACTTATTAACTGCTATAAGAACTTTCTACAGCAGGGGTCAGCAAACTATCAAGGGCCAAACAGTACATATTTTAGACTTTGCAGACCATAGGGTCTCTGGGGCATCTATTTAATTCTGCTGCTGGAGCTCAAAACAGCCACAGACAATATGTAAATAAATGAGCGCGTCTTTATTCCAGTAAAACTTTACTTACAAAAACAGGCAGCTGGCTGGATTTAGCCCATGGGTTGTAGTTTGCCAACCCTTGTTCTACAGTTTAAATCTTAAATTTAACATTGTAAACTCGCAAAGGATATCCTATTTTGATACAAAGCAGCCACGCCTGTCTATGGTCCACAGCCTCACACGCACATCGCCTCCCTCCACTCTCACACACCTGCCTGTGCCACCCAGGCCACAGCCCAGGAGCACAGCACCTGGAGTGCCTTCATCTAGCTGATATGACTACGGCTCAAAATCTCAAAGAATGCACGGCTAGGAGATGAAGTCTTCTTCAAACTGCCGTTCATTCCCTTTCTGTGTCTCCACCTTACTAGGAAGCAGGAAGGTGCTCCACATGGATCACTGTCCAACTCCATTCCTTTCCGCAAAAATCTTGACCCTCGGCAAAGGTATTTATTTCCCCCAAAGGTCTATGACCCATCCTGCACATCTCCCTTTCCCCAAATCCACATTTCAAACACAAGGTGCAGAAATAAGCTATACAAAATGGTCTGTCATACCTTCAGTGACTGTCTTTTTGTCACATAATTTTCTGAATGAAGTAACTTCTCATATTCACTGAAAAACTAAAAGATAAGAAAACATATATCAGGGTTATTGCAAAAAAAAAAAAAAAAAAAAAAAGACTGGTAGGTAACATTGTAAATTAGCTTTAAGGACACGCTTCTCACACCATGAAGGCCAACAGCTGCCCTGGCTCCCCTGCCACTCTCTTTCATGTCTTCCTCTGAGACTGTCAGGTGATCCCACCAATCCCTTCCATGAAGAGGGCTCCTGGGACTGAGCCCCTTCCCAGTTCCAGCCAGGCCCACAGAGAGAGCTTAAATCCAGGCCTCTCTGTCACCCCAAGCTCCCTATGCACAAAACCTAACTCCCCTACCCCTCACACTTCTGCTTGCTGAGTCTGCTCTCATATCTTGATGTTAGATTGAAAAACTAGTATTTTATATAAACAAGAATTCAATTTGTTCAAAGCACAACCACAAAGAGAAAAGTTATCTGCTCTTTCAATGTATCAGGCAAAGAAAGAAAGTAATTCAGAATAGAAATTAAGAGAGGAGAAATTCAGCATTGTGTTAACCAGGCCGACACCGAAGGTGGGGCTTAGGCTCAGACCTGGCGGATGGGAGGGATTTCACTCAGAAATGGAGGGGAGAAAAGAGAATCTGGGCGGAGAAAAAAGGAAGGGCATAGCATGAATGAAGCCCCGGGGAGAACAAAATGCCACAAATTTAAGAACTGACAGGTCCACTAGACCTTCAAAACAGCGGTCACTGGCAAGAGTGGCACTGCTGGAATGGTGAGGGCTAGAAGCCCATTAAAGCAGAGAGTTAGAAAACCGAAATGACAGGCACTCAGGGGCCAAGGCTATCCTTCAAAAACCTAGTAGACAAGGCCAGTTAGCCTTAAGATTTTCTTTTTTGTCTGTTTAAACCACAGATAGGTTTAAAACATTCTGAAAGTCTGCAGCACTAGTATGACTGTTGGATCTTGGTGCTTTCCTGAGACTTTCCTTTGGTCATGGCGAGTGCCAGGGGATGCCTGCTTTGTCATCTGTCCATGAGAGAACTACTGGTGTCCATGCTTTATGATGGGTCCTCATTAGCCATTCATCTGTGGTCTAGAGCAGGGGATGGCACTATGGCCTGCTGCCTGCTTGTGAAAAGTTCTTCTGGAACACATCCATGCTCATTTGTTTACTGAACATGAATTCACTGAAAAGTTTATGTATTATTTACAGCTGCTTTCACAGCACAATAGACAGGAGAGTCAAAGAGACCACATGGCTTACAAAGCCTCAAAAATTTGCTTTCCAGCCTTCTTGGTTTAGAGCTAACACAGAAATATACATTACTCCTTTTGTCTGCCTCTTGGCAGAGGTGAGCTGGCCATCTATTTGGTAAGTATTTGAGTTAGATTTCTCTCTTTTGAGAAAAAGCTGTTAAGTCTACCTTCTCAAATGATCATCAAACTGATGATCAAAACAACTGGACTTGCTTTTAATCAGTAACAAAATATATACATCTCAAGTTCTTGATAAAAAATGCAAGTTAAGATTTTCTGCTGCATCTTTGGATAAGCTTGGTTGCAAGAAACTTTTCATGGAGAACTGCCTGAAGAGAGCATGTATGTGGTCCCTGTTTCCTTCAGAGTATGTTAGATTTTCCTCTGAATTAGGACAGACAAAGAATAAGTAACAAACCTAGATACCTGTCCTCCCACCCACTTCTGGGTTCCTCAGAGACTTGCTTTCAGGGAACTGCATCAGAGTTGAGCATTTTATTTACTGCAATGCCACGGCAATGACTGTCCACTACATGACACTGTAACTTGACTCTCCTTTAAGAATGCCAAGGAGAGAAACCTGTTTCAGGTCCCAGTGCTAGGAAAGGCTACGTTTCTTTTGAGCAGCCAGCATGTATTTTACTCTACAAACACTGTCATCTTTTAATTGCTTTTATTTCTTTCTACACTTTGGTTATTAGAAAGCTCAGAGCCAAACTGGACCAGAATTTAGAGCATGCATTTTGGTGTAATAACCTCACCGGTGGCTTTAAATTACCCACATCCCCCACTCCTTCTCCCTCTGTAAGATCTGACTGCTTTCTATATATTTGTTGCCTCACATACGTTTTTCTAAAATCCTGTTAACTGATGTCATCTATTAACAACATGTAGGAAACTATTTTACTGCAAAATTAAATAGATTTCACTGTAGCAAATGTCTTGGAAATCAGCTAGTCTGTGTCTTTGGTAGGTCTTCAATTACCAGTATGTTGAAAAATCTTTGTGGTGATGATAAATGAGCTAACGTTTATTAAATGCTTCCTGTGTGCCAGGCACTGTGCCATGCACGTCACATACACGTTCTTATCTAATCCTCATGATAATCCCAGTGGACAGGTACTATGAAGAGCCTTCTTCAGGGTGGAAGACCCTGAAGGCACAGAGGGTGCATGAAGGCAGTTGCTGAAGTCTTACCAGCCCCTGGTAGGGCTGAGACTTGTAGCCAGAATCCAGGCAGTCCAAGGCTCAAGTCCATGCTTCTATCTACTGTAAAAAGGCCATGATGATGACAGGGCTGCCATTTTAAAGCAATAAATATACAAGAAGAAACGCACCCATATCCAAATATACATGAGCTGGAATAAAAATAAAAGACCAGCAATTTTTAAGCCATTTCTGAGGCTACTTACGAGGGACTTGTGTGCTCAGTGTTGTGTTATGTTCTTACTGGGAGTGGAGGGCAGGGGGAAAAGACAGGAAAAAAAAAAACACGAAAGAACAAGAAAGCATAGATTTTTGCCTCTAAGAATCTCGTAATGTATTTGAACAGCAAAGTGAATAATGAAGTATTAATAAGACTTAGGATTTCAAAAATTTAAATGAGTACTGGAAAAATTAAAATCTAAACCAAATCTTGCAGGATAGACAAGAATTTTAAGTGGATTGTCATTCTTCTAACCTCTTTACGGGCACCTATCAGAATCTTCGACGACGTGTGGTTAAACCAGTACATCACAACAGTGCTTGTGGGTGTTGTGGAAGATCCCCCTGAGGCTGGCAGAACTGGCAGTGGTGGAAGAGATCATTTCACGCGGCAGCCCTAGAGGCAGCTGTGCGAGTCTAGGGAAGTCAAGCTATCAAGCACTCTGGAAATCACCGACAAATCTCTGCGGGACACTATTACCAGGAACATCTGACATTGACTCAGTGCTGGAAGGGACCTTACCGACAAGCTAGTCCAATGTCCTCATTTTACAATAAGGACGGACTTCTAAGTCCCCAAGCGGTTAAATGCCTTGGCCATGGCCACAAAGGAGTGAGCAGTAGAGCAGGAGCAGAGCCGGGCTCCCGTCCCCTCTGGCCAGTGCTGCTCTCATCCTATCAGCTGCTGCCTCCCTTTCTCTCTATTTGTATGCAGCAGAAATGTGGGGCAACTGATGGAAAAGGAAGGAAAAGTTAAAAAGTCAGATAATTTTCCTACTATCTTTACTATCATTTTAGCAGCAAAATGCTCTATTTTCCTCTTTTAAAGCAATAAAAGCTTCAAAGGGCAGTATGTCAATCACAAAGATCTACTTCTGACCAAGTAATATTCTATAAGCTGTTTAAGTAGAGAAATAACTACAGCACCATTTATAAACATTACATATGCAAAATAAATATTCTAGTACAAAAACCCAATGTAAGTCTTTCATTTCTGGTAACAAAAGTTACAACTTATTATTTAAAAATAGTATTGCATATACTTACTCTATCATAATGCTGTTCCAAAAATTCTGCACTGAGCAATTTATGTCTTGTAAGTAAATCCTACAAAAAGAAAAAAAAATTTTTTACAGTTGTTCTCCAAGTTTTCAAAAAAAGAGAATCCTAAAACATTCCACACCATTTTACCTAATAAAAACTGTTGTTAAAAATCACCATACTTAACATTTGAGCATGAAATTGTATCAAAAACACTGATTCTATAAGAGCAAAATAAAATCATTAATTATTTGGAACTGCAATTTTAATGATTATGATAAGTCATGGATCTACAGCTCTTAGAAAAAATGATAAAGGCAATGGAAATATAAACTAAAGGAAAAGAATAAGGAATTGTAGTGAAATTAAAGTTAATGCTCCCCAAGTGGGCTGGTTATTTAAAAACAAAAACACAAAAACAAAGCTAACAGTAGTGGTAAACTGTCAAACAGCCCACTTAGCGCTCCTGGTGGAGAAAGAGGAAATTTCTTCTATTAGAAAAAGGATTAGAGGCTCTATTTTCTTCCTCCTAAGTTCAATCACATTCAGGTTCATAGCTAATGCAAATTTTTTAGAGGCAGAATGTGTTTTAGGTAAGCAGAATGTTGGTACGATAACGTAGAATTAACAATGACTGTGAACCTCCAGTCTGATTTTGTATTACCATGAAACAGAACCCTATCCCTCACCCTGTAGCTTTCCCAAGGATCAATCATTCAGAAATATTTACTATGTGCCAGGTAAAATTCTAGGTGCTAGGGCTTCAAAGATAAAAAGATATGATCCCTGCCTTCAAGGATCTAGAAGTTAGCAAAGGACTAGCCTTGGTCTCACTGGGTGGGAAAGAGAATGGGAACAAGTGACAGCAGGAAGGCCTGGCCAGTAGCTGGTAAACTAACGGATTGAGGTCCTTTGTACCTCTGCTAAAGAGGATAGTGCCAATCATTGCCTTTCTCCCAACCAACTTTCCTAGTTTTCGTTCCTGTTTATGTTTGAAGGTTGCCCAGGTTACAAAGAACTAGTGTTTCCTGAAGTATGTTGAAATGAAACACTGGTTCTGAGAAATGCTTTAAGAAATGTCCCATGGTCAAGCAAACGAGGGAAGTGCCACAGCTCACTCCAGATGTCAGGTCCTAGACTGCAGAGGGAGCTCTTTTGTCATCTACTTTCTGTGAAAGTCCTTCCCGAAACGGCCTCTGTACAGGCTTTCCCCACTGCGTGGTTACCTACTGTTCGTCTTTCGGACCTCAACTCCTCCTGACTGGTCACCAGCACAAAAGCACTGGACATAGCTGTGACTTTACACTGGTTTGTGGGATTATTTGATTCAAGTCTCTCTTATGCTACACTGTAAGTTCCATAAATACCAGGATCGTGTCTGTTTTTATTAACCTTTGAATCCCCAGCACCTATGCAGTGCCCAGAGCATAGTAAGAGCTTAATATTTAATAAATCAATGAATGAACCAATAAAATCAGGGCACATGTCTGGAAAAACATCACATTCAGCAATCTTCAAAGTATGCTTTTGAGAAGGTTTCTAACCCCACCCTAAAGATTTACAGTTGTTCAAACTGCTGGATGGGGTATGTGTTATATTTCCTGATTATAACAAGGATGGCCAGGAAGGACCTACCCAATTTTTCCCAAATCCTCCTTGAGGATTCAACAGGCCGTATTAGAAAACCTGGAGTTTATTCTGAGTACCCTCAAGAGTTTGGCAAGAAGTGCTACGTTTCCCCTCCAGGGGAAGGAGAAGAGCAAAGTGGTTAAGAGAATTTCTATTATCTTCGTACTGTGGTCCATGGGGTCACAGATGCAGAGAGAGGAACATGAGGACCTGAAGAGGAATATATCAAGTATGGACAGCACCATTTAACATGCTATTGTGGTGTGTTTATGGCTGGAGTTCCGCTGTGGAGGTGCCACAGGGCAAGGTTTGTCTGTAGGGTTCACTGCTGAGTCCCCCACACCTAAAGAATAGTGCCTGGCTGAGGTGGGTGGATCACCTGAGGTCAGGAGTTCAAGATCAGTCTAACATGGTTAAACTCTGTCTCTACTAAATACAAAAACCTAGCTGGGTGTGGTGGTGCATGCCTGTAATCCCAGCTACTCAGGAGGCTGAGGCAGGAGAATCGCTTGAACCCAGGAGGTGGAAGTTGCAGTGAGCCGAAATCGCACCATTGCACTCCAGCCTGGGCAACAAGAGCGAAACTTCATCTCAAAAATAAAAAATTTAAAAAAAGGAAAAGAAAAGAAAAGAAAAGAAAAGAAAAAAAGTGCCTGGCACAGAGCAGGCACTGACACTCTTGGTGAATAACAAATGAATATGTTAACTTAGGAATTCACGTGTCAGGATCCCTGTCAGACAGTGTTGCTTCTACCTTTTTGCAACTAAATCGTTCTGGAGGCCAGTGTGAGGAAGCACAGCAGAAGGAACCTGCTGCTCACTGTTCTGTCATAACCTCATGAAGAGAATGCCAAGCAGGAGGGTCCTGAGAGACACTGGCTCTCAACTGGGGTTGCATTCTTAGGAACAGGCAGGAAGAAAGTATCTACTCTATAAAGCAAAGGCCCTCTAGGTGTTGACATGTTGCACAACAGATTTTTACTGAAGGTTTGAGAGAAGCGAGTATTCACTCTGTAAGGTATCTCAACAGGAGCCAGAGGCTCACAGAAGGGCTACACAAAGGAGGACCTCTAACATCTTCCCATGTAGGGGAGATTCTACGTGTTACCATCTGGAAACTCAGGAAACTGCTGCCAACCAGAAATCAAATCTCAATGGCTTTGGGGTAGGAGAGATTGAAAGGGGCACTCAGAGTCTGCCCAAGGAGCAGTTGGACCCAGTAAGTAACAGGATGAAACCCCTTTGTTAAAAAGGGTCATTCAAAGGCCTGGGGTATGGGGTTGGGGGGGTAAAACACTAGTAGGAAAAGAGCAACTGTTAAGAGCCAGCACAGAGAAAAAGGTGAATACTAAGCTGGGAAAAGGAGGAGATGAGGACAATCAGCAGTGCCTCTATCTACTGAGAGATGAGAAGGAACCTTAGCCTAGTGACTACAGCCAGAAACTTCAGACAGCTCAAACTGGGGTGAGTGTGGGTGGGAGGGGGTGTGTGTAGACCAACAGAATAGAACATAATGGGCAAAGGGCATGCAGACCTGCAAAGCTTAGGGTGCATGCGACCCCAGACCAGCAGAGTTGCTAGGTCAGTCAGCAGAGGGGAGAATAAAAGGATTCCTGATCTTCCATCTATCTGAATTCCAGTCTATGCCATGCCCTCATATAATGGAAGAAAGACTAGGGATCATTTCCCAAGTCCAGCAGACTAAGCAGCCAACTTTTAGGGTGAGCTGAATTTAAAAGCTTCCTAAAAGCTTGAGTTTGGGCTGAAACATCATGTGACTAAGACAGCCCTGGGATCCCTGAAGAAATCCTGCTAACCCAGGGGGCTTATTTTCACATTCATCTTGGCAAACCATTTGGCCCCATTTCCTACTTGATGTTTGATTATGTCTAAGGACAAGAAACTCAATTTTTCCAGTTGTGTGGTTCAGCTCTGGAGTTCTTACAGTGAGAAAGTCCTTCCTGTGCTAGGGTCAGACCTATCCCCAAGTACTTTCCCAGGAACCATCAGAGCTGGCAGATGCATGTTTTGTCCATTTTCTATGGGACCCCACTTCAAATACAAGTAGTGCTCTCATGGCAGGTCCCTACCGAGTCTTCTCTTCTCCAGGCTAAATACGTCCAGTTCCTTTAACCACTCCTCGAATGACAGGGTTCTGAGTCCCCCTCACCATCTACTGTCTTCTGAAAGTCATCTATTTGTCTATGTGCCTCTTAAAAGTGTAGCGCCTGGAATGGAACACATTTATGTGTTGTTACCTGATAAGCTCATAGTGGAGTGAGACTATGAGTTAGCTCCTTAGGTTACATACTACGTGGTCACATGGAGCTCTGGGGGACACATTATCATACTGCTTAATTGTATTGGGGGTATTCAAAATTGTTAAGTCAAAGTGGGTTCTGGTAGCCTGCCTGCCTGGGTCTACAGTCTGACTTCCCCATTTATTGTCTGATTTCAATAAAAATCTCTAGGCTTCACTTTCCTCATCTGTAAAGTCAGTAATAACACCACTTCCTTCCTAGGGTTGAGCATGATATGAAATTATCTCCATTCTAGTAATTATTATACTTAGTATCTCATTTTGTATTATTATTGTGTTATTCCTCCATCCCATGTTTTATACAGTTAGGTCCTCAAGTGGAAGACCTCAGTTACCTGTATCTAACTTCATCCTGCTATATTCTGGTCTCTCTGACCTTTCTAAGTTTTAGGATCCTCTGTTATCTGCTGTCCTTCCCTTCATGGCTAACATCTACACATTTGATAAGTATGCCTTGTCACCTTTTATTTCAGTCACTAATAGAAACGTTCAGCTGGGTGGGGAAAGCCCCATGGAAATTCACTAGAAGTTTCTCTGCAGGGTGACGGCAATTTACTTGCCAATAGCATGTGGATGTAACATACAACTGGTTGTGAATCACTATACTGAAACTCCATCTAGCTCAGTTTTACTGTTTCCATGCAAACAGATTTGCAGAATTAGACAATATCTAGCATATCCTTTGTTGTGACGAAAGAGTAATTCTAACAGCTAATGTTTACTGCATAGACACTGTGTGAAGGCATAACAACTGATATGGTCATAGATGAAAGTTGAGGTTAAACAGCCGCAGACTGGTGTGACCCAGGCAGCCATGCCTTTTATCCCCAACCCCATACCTATGAGTCCAAATGACGAAATTCTTTAATGAATCCATGATGGTGTGGGTACATTTCCAATTCTCAAAACCATTTTTTTTTTGTATTTTTTTTAAAATTATATTCAATTTTAGGTACTGTCACAATGTCAGGTTTGTTACATATGTATACATGTCATATTTGTTGTTCACCCATTAATCATCATTACATTAGGTTTCTCTAATGTATCCCCCCCCCCACCCCACCCCACAGGCCTTGGTGTTTGATGTTCCCCATTGTTCAATTCGCACCTATGAGTGAGAACATGCAGTGTTTGGTTTTCTGTCCTTGCAACAGTTTGCTCAGAATGATGGTTTCAAGCTTCATCCATGTCCCTACAAAGGACATGAATGCATCCTTTTTAAAGGCTGCATAGTATTCCATGGTGTATATGTGCCACATTTTCTCAATCCAGCCTGTCATTGATGGACATCTGGCTTGGTTCCAAGTCTTTGCTATTGTGAATAGTGCAACAATAAATATACGTGTGCATGTGTCTTTATAGTAGCATGATTTATAATCCTTTGGGGATATACCCAGTAATGGGATCACTGGGTCAAATGGTATTTCTATTTCTAGAGCCTTGAGGAATTGCCACACTGACTTCCACAATGGTTGAACTAGTTTACACGCCCACCAACAGTGTAAAAGTGTTCCTATTTCTCCACATCCTCTCCAGCACCTGTTGTTTCCTGACTTTTTAATGATTGCCATTCTAACTGGTGTGAGATGGTATCTCATTGTGGTTTTGATTTGCATTTCTCTGATGACCAGAGATGATGAGCATTTTTTCATGTGTCTGTTGGCTGCATAAATGTCTTCTTTTGAAAAGCGTCTGTTCATATCATTTGCCCACTTTTTGATGGGGTTGTTTGATTTTTTTCTTGTAAATTTGTTTAAGTTCTTTGTAGATTCTGGATATTAGCCCTTTGTCAGATGGGTTGATTGCAAACATTTTCTCCCATTCTGTAGGTTGCCTGTTCACTCTGATGGTAGTTTCTTTTCCTGTGCAGAAGCTCTTTAGTTTAATTAGATCCCATTTATCTATTTTGGCTTTTGTTGCCATTGCTTTTGGTGTTTTAGTCATGAAGTCCTTGCCCATGCCTATGTCCTGAATGGTACTGCCTAGGTTGTCTTCTAGGGGTTTTTATGGTTTTAGGTCTAACATTTAAGTCTTTAATCCATCTTGAATTAATTTTTGTATAAAGTGTAAGGAAGGGATCCAGTTTCAGCTTTCTACATATGGCTGGCCAGTTTTCCCAGCACCATTTATTAAATAGGGAATCTTTTCCCCCATTTCTTGTTTTTGTCAGGTTTGTCAAAGATCAGATGGTTGTAGGTGTGTAGTGTTATTTCTAAGGCCTCTGTTCTGTTCCACTGGTCTATATCTCTGTTTTGGTACCAATGCCATGCGGTTTTGGTTACTGCAGCCTTGTAGTATAGTTTGAAGTCAGGTAGCGTGATGCCTCCAGCTTTGTTCTTTGTGCTTAGGATTGTCTTGGCAATGCAGGCTCTTTTTTGGTTCCATGTGAACTTTAAGATTTTTCCAATTCTGTGAAGAAAGTCAGTGGTAGCTTGATGGGAATGGCACTGAATCTACAAATTACCTTGGGCAGTATGGGCATTTTATGATATTGATTCTTCCTATCCATGAGCATGGAATATTCTTCCGTTTGTGTCCTCTTTTATTTCGTTGAGCAGTGGTTTGTAGTTCTCCTTGAAGAGGTCCTTCACATCCCTTGTAAGTTGGATTCCTAGGTATTTTATTCTCTTTGTAGCAATTGTGAATGGGAATTCACTCATGATTTGGCTGTTATCGGTGTATAAGAATGCTTGTGATTTTTGCACATTGATTTTGTATGCTGAGACTTTGTTGAAGTTGCTTATCAGCTTAAGGAGATTTTGGGCTGAGACGATGGGGTTTTCTAAATATATAATCATGTCATCTGCAAACAGGGACAATTTGACTTCCTTTTTTCCTAATTGAATACCCTTTATTTCTTTCTCTTGCCTGACTGCCCTGGCCAGAACTTCCATCACTATGTTGAATAGGAGTGGTGAGAGAGGGCATCCCTGTCTTGTGCAACTTTTCAAAGGGAATGCTTCCGGTTTTTGCCCATTCAGTATGATATTGGCTGTGGGTTTGTCATAAATAGCTCTTATTATTTTGAGATACATTCCATCAATACCTGGTTTATTGAGAGTTTTTAGCATAAAAGGCTGTTGAATTTTGTCAAAGGCCTTTTCTGCATCTATTGAGATAATCACATGGTTTTTGTCTTTGGTTCTGTTTATGTGATGGATTACGTTTATTGATTTTCGTATGTTGAACCAGCCTTGCACCCCAGGGATGAAGCCCACTTGATCGTGGTGGTTAAGCTTTTTGATGTGCTGCTGGATTCAGTTTGCCAGTATTTCATTGAGGATTTTCACATCGATGTTCATCAGGGATATTGGTCTAAAATTTTTTTTTCTGTGTGTCTCTACCAGGCTTTAGTATCAGGTGATGCTGGCCTCATAAAATGAGTTAGGGAAGATTCCCTCTTTTTCTGTTGATTGGAATAGTTTCAGAAGGAATGGCACCAGCTCCTCCTTGTACCTCTGGTAGAATTTGGCTGTGAATCCGTCTGGTCCTGGAGTTTTTTTGGCCGACAGGCTATTAACTATTGCCTCAATTTCAGAGCCTGTTTCTGGTCTATTCAGCGATTCAACTTCTCCTGGTTTAGTCTTGGGAGGGTGTACGTGTCCAGGAATTTATCCATTTCTTCTAGATTTTCTAGTTTATTTGCATAGAGGTGTTTATAGTATTCTCTGATGGTAGTTTGTATTTCTGTGGGATCAGTGGTGATCTCCCCTTTATCATTTTTTATTGCGTCTATTTGATTCTTCTCTCTTTTCTTATTAGTCTTGCTAGTGGTCTATCAATTTTGTTGATCTTTTCAAAAAACCAGTTCCTGGATTCACTGATTTTTTGAAAGGTTTTCTGTGTCTCTATCTCCTTCAGTTCTGCTCTGATCTTAGTTATTTCTTGCCTTCTGCTAGCTTTTGAATGTGTTTGCTCTTGCTTCTCTAGCTCTTTTGTGATGTTAGGGTGTCAATTTTAGATCTTTCCTGCTTTCTCATGTGGGCATTTAGTGTTACAAATTTCCCTCTACACATTGCTTTAAATGTGTCCCAGAGATTCCAGTAAGTTGTGTCTTTGTTCTCATTGGTTTCAAAGAACATCTTTATTTCTGCCTTCATTTCGTTATTTACCCAGTAGTAATTCAGGAGCAGGTTGTTCAGTTTCCATGTAGTTGTGTGGTTTTGAGTGGCAGAAACCATCTCTTTAGAAATACTTTCTAGAACCTTATACAGGCACAGTCTGGGGAAGCGACCTTCTTTTATTCTAGAACATTGGAAACATATTTTTGGCTTTCTAATGTCCCTCCCCATCTCCTTAATTCCTCAAAAAACAAAAATTAACAAATATTTGGCCATCTGGTTTACTATCTCAGTATCCATTTATTCAAGCTATGAATTTTGGACATATTTAGAGCATTTTTTTTTTTAAACGGAGTCTCACTCCATTGCCCAGGGTGGAGTGCAGTGGCGTGATCTTGGCTCACTGCAACCTGTGCCTCCCAGGTTCAAGGGATTTTTATGCCTCAGCCTCCTGAGTAGCTGAGACTATAGGCACACGCCACCATAACTGACTAATTTTTTGTATTTTCAGTAGAGATGGGGTTTCATCATGTTGGCCAGGCTGGTCTCAAACTCCTGACCTCAGGTGATCCACCCACCTCAGCCTCCCAAAGTGCTGAGATTACAGGCGTGAGCCACTGCACCTGGCCCAGAGCAGTTCTAATTTCCTTTAAAGACTCAGCACCTGTTCCAGGGCTATGGATTAGCCACACGTCTGGAAATTTTTGTGTGTAGAGCATGTTTTCTGGGAGGGCGCTCTTGCCACATTCTCAAAGGAAAGCACGAACCATAGATCTATTCTCCTTTTCCATTATAAGAATATGCTCTGCAAACAGGAGACTAGCAGCAAGATAGGAGAGGAGCAGCAACGTGTCCCTCCTTGTCAGCGCCTCTGGTGTGCAGCTGTAAGGCTGTTTCTGCTGGTCTTCCTTTCTTCCCTGACTGGAGTTTTTTTCAGGGAGGAGTAGGAAGGTGACTTCCGCCTGTCTGCTAGTTTAGCCACCCTGAGATTATGAGGGGAGGTCTGTCCTCTCTTTCACGTGTTGTCTTGGCTGTAGACTCTGCTTAATTTTGTTTCTTGGAGAACCCTCTTTTGGGGGGCCTCTCCTCTCAGCTCCTTCCTTTCCATGCAATCAGGAGCACCTGAGATGCACAGTCCAGGCCAGCTCCCCAGTGCTCTCTCTTCCAGAGCTCACCCTTAGGACACTACCTTGTATTACGAAGCTTCCTCTTTATCAAGTAGGGGTGACCTGCTTGGCTGCCCAGTCTCCCTCTCTGGCCACCATGACCTGACAGGGCTGCTTTACCCATGGTGATCCATCACTGCCATTTTCTCCTTGGTGAGAATTATCAAAAGAAGTAACCCTAACTGAAATGAAATTATCAGCCAGGCCAGACAAGACTCACTGCAAATCTCATTTCCAGCACGTAGTCAGTACATCTCTCTCACCTCTGAACCACCTTTGCCATCTGTGCCAGAAGCACGTCAACCACATCCTGACGGGGTCAGGGGTCTTGCTGCATTCCCCCACACCACTGCTGCTCAATCCTCTTCCCTCGCCCTCATGTGTCCAGAGTACTGCCACCCTCAGGCTCCTGGTTGTCCTTCCACACAGGGGAATCTCTCCTTGACACATGGTGCTGCTACACTGCCCTTCATGGCGGGTCTGCTACTTCTGAATGGGGCATACCCTTCCACCAATGCATTATAAGCATGAGTCCTAGCCCACCAACTGTGGCGAAACCTAAGACATCATACTGACCACTCTATGTTATAATCTCAAATTCATTTTGTTTTGCTTTGTACACCTACATACAAATATCTGGGGCCTCACCTGAGGCTTTCAACTCCCTCTTTAAGAGTTTTGGGAAATAAATTCCTGGGGAGCTCTCACACTATGACCTGATTCTCATTCAATAAATCCCTGGGGGCCTTATGACCTGATTCTCATTCAAGGTAAAACCCTAATGATCAGGTCCCCAGGTTTCATCCTATCTTTAGGGCATTCATTCACTCTGAGGTGGGACATATTTCACCCAGAGACCAAAGTGTGTGCTCATTATTTCAGGGGCTTTTCATAATCATGAAACTGAACCCTCACAAGAAAGGTGGCCACTTCTCACTGTGATAGTGTTCATGGTTTCAGAGCATGGTTGTCTGCATATCAGTATGCTAAATACTGGTGTGTGTATATATATATATATTCTTTGGTTTATGTATATATGTGTGTATGTGTGTGTGTGTGTGCGTGTGTGTATATATATATATACACACACTTTTTTTTTTTTTTTTTTTTGAGATGGAGTTTCGCTTTTGTTGCCCAGGCTGGAGTGCAATGGCGTGATTCTCGGCTCACCACAACCTCCGTCTCCCGGGTTCAAGCGATTCTCCTGCCTCAGCCTCCTGAGTAGCTGGGATTACAGGCATGTGCCACCACGCCCGGCTAATTTTATATTTTTAGTAGAGACGGGGTTTCTCCACGTTGGTCAGGCTGGTCTCGAACTCCTGACCTCAGGTGATCCGCCTGCCTCAGCCTCCTAAAGTGCTGGGATTACAGGCACGAGCCACTGCGCCTGGCAAGTACTGGTTTATATTAAAACAGCTCTAAATATTTACTCATAAAGTTAGGCAATTTATATAAGGGAATGTAATTTACAAAGGCCTGCTCTCATTGTAAAAGACTCCTGCTTTATTCATAGATTGTAAACAGCACAGAACCTTGTAACTCAAAACAAGAATCTGCATGTTGTACAGTGCTGTCACATCATGTATGTATTTAATTTATACAAATATACA
The DNA here is from genome assembly GCF_009828535.3 of Hylobates moloch. Classification (NCBI taxonomy): domain Eukaryota; kingdom Metazoa; phylum Chordata; class Mammalia; order Primates; family Hylobatidae; genus Hylobates; species Hylobates moloch. The sequence goes on from NW_026652276.1 coordinate 10,962,581, forward strand.
CCAAGGGAGGAAAGGTAGATGGGGGAGTGGGGAAGATACATTATGATTTGAATAGTGTAGGTGATTCTGTCCATGCTCTACATTTAATAGACATGATGCAGTGTGAGCAGAGATGGGAGAGGTGAATCCACTGTTTCCTCGGGCCTGTCCACAATGTGAGTATCTCTGTCCTGAATGTGGTCCTAATATTTCATGAAGTGTATATTCCAAATTAACATAAACCTGAACAGAAGCCAACTACTTCATCTGGTGCTTAACCAAAGAAACTGCTGCACAATGTTTCAACACAGGTAAAACCCGGTTGTTACGTACGCTGTACAGTATGCCATACTTAATTATAATTTAACAGCAAAGTAAAATTTTGACCACACAGGACTTCTGTCTTTTAGATAGACTTTAGAATCTAACTTTTCCACCCTTTTAAAGCTGTGACTTTACTGCATATACCTCTATCACACAAACACATATAAAATATATCTTTCTCTTCCCACTAGAGGGCAGCCACGTGTAGATTTAGGAGGGCAATGAAGGTTTAGAAAAGCAGCACACCTCTGACTTTCAAGGATATTTAGAATTCCAGTTTTTGTTACCTTGAATGTGGCAAATGCATCTGAAGCTATGTCAAATGTTGACATTTCGACATATCTGAAGAAATCATAAAACTGTTCCGACCACAAAATGATTTTTGCAAGTGGTTCATGTCTGATGCATTCTCTTAACATTATTCCACAATTTAGAGCTATTTCTGGAGATTCATACCTGCAAAAACAAAAAACCAAACAAAAAAACCAAACATGATTGTTCTTTCAAAACTCTAACACTGAACAGTTCAAACTTTCAGGGCAGAGAAAGTTTTCAGACATGTATCCTAACTAAATGACCATCGCAGATTACAGAAGGTATTTCTGTTGGAGCAGAGCATGTGCTCAGGTAAACTGACTCCAGAGTGCAAACATGCACTAGTTGGTGATGACCGCCTTAAACCAAAGAAAAATAGCCATACGAGTGACTGTGTGACTAAAGGTTCATTATTTAAGCTGAAAGATTTCATGAGAAGTATTTTGGGTCATACCACTCCATACAGGGGTTAGCTTTTACAGATGGTGCTCTTGACACTCAGAAAAACCAAAAGATAAATCAAAAAACAGAAAACAAAATATTTCTTCAAATTCAGAATATCTAAATAGGTCTATAAATATATAGAATTTATACCTTGTTGTTTCAATTCAATACTCAAGATAGTACTTGGAGACTCTCAGCCACATGTAAACACTACCAAGCTGATAAGCCTCCTCCTGAGGACTTCACAAAGTGTCCCCATCAGAAAGCCCAGAGGCCACAGAGCAGGCAGCCCCACCCATCAGCTCTCCACGCGAAGCCTTCCCTATGTTCATCTCCATGTCTCTGGATTCTTCCTTCCCCGCCATTACAGAGACACCTCTCAGCCAAGCAAGAGGCATTTCCCCTTCAGATGTGCACAAGCCCTCTGACTGGATTCTTCTGCCCCCTCAAACACATCGCTCTCTTCTATTTCCTCTCAAGCTGCATGCACTGGCTTTCTTTCCACTTCACATTCTTCTCTAGTCATATTCCATTTCCCAACACACTAGTGAAATAACGGGCCAGCAAAGATTCCCTCTTGGCTAAATAGTCTTCTACTCAAGTGTCCTGACAGTGCTATAAAAAACCAAACCAAAATAAAACCTTTCACGTTCTCCTTTCTATCTCTCTGACTGTTCCTATTTCTTGCCTGGCTGAGGTCTTTACCTGTTGCCTACAACCTGCTAATGAAAGCCCATACAATCTCATGGCTCCCACCATGACTACTAACCCCACCTCCACGTCTACTCCTGAATTAGTTAGGCATTTTCTGTTGCCTCTAGACAAGTTCCGTTAAAGGGCTACCATAAACTCAACATGTCTCAAATCAAATCTCATCCCCCTCCATAAAATCACCCCCACCCCCTGCTTCCTCATTTCTATAATTTGGCATCATTATTTTGTTTCAGTTACCCAGTTCTAAACCAGGTCTAACAGAAATTTCCATGTTCTGTATCTGTGCTGTTCATTATGGTGAGATTGGCCAGATATAGCTACTGAGCACCTGAAATTTGTCTAGTGTGACTGTGGGGTTGAATCGTAAATATTACTTAATTTCAATTAATTACATGTGGTTAGCAGCTACTATATTGGACAGCCCAGTTCTGAACCTTTCCTTCTTTACTCCAAATCTTCCCACCTTCAATGTCAGGCTTTAAAAGCCTTCAAAGGCTTTTAAAAATATTTCTCTGATTATCTTAGTTTCATTTCCTTTTATCCATTCCCACTGCTACATTAATTCATACCTGGACAATTGGAAATGATTCCTAGCCAGCACCTTTGTTCAAGCTCTGTCATAATAAATCTACCCAACACACAAGTGTATCAGCAGCATTTCCAGCTTGGGAGCTTAAAATGATTTCTTCTAGCTAATCAAATAAAGACAAACTTCTGGACTTAACTGTCCAGTCTTCCCCTCATTAGATCTCCTGTTCTAGCACAATGTCACCTCCCACCCGGCCATACAACTTTCAAATTCTCTCCTTATTGCTGCCAATCATGTTATGTTCATTCCTGCCCCTATACCTTTGTTCCCAGTCATATGCCATTAGGATGCCTTCTCTCTCTTTTCTGTCTATGTAAATTCTAAACTACTAGGAACTCCCATCTTAAGTCCTATTCCTTTTATCAACCCTTGCCTTATTAACCCAAACCACATTTTATCCTCTGAGATCCTGTAGTACTCATTTGTTATCTAATAGTGGTGTCCTCTTACACATCATAGATCCTCAACAAGATAAAACCACACTCCTTGGCATCAGTGGAGACATGCAGCTAGAATGTTGACCGGCTCTTACTTGATGGAAATATCTGCTCACAAAATGGCTCATCATACAATTCATCTTTGCTGAGCTTTAGTAGGCAGGAAAGACAAGGGTAAGACAGTTTGGTACAAGTTGAACAGGTTTTGATGGAGGCTTGTCAAGCTTGTCTAAATGATTAAACCATAAACCAGTAAATACAAGGCAAACAGTTATGCTGTATAACCTGTGAGCACTAGAGTGAACAGCATATTAACATGTAAATTGCCAGTAAAAAAAATTGCCTCCAAATGTAGTCTAACACTAGCAATACAACTTCAAATGCATGCTAATATTAGCAGCATGGCCCCCCAAATAAATATCTAACATAGAAGTACTTACAGCCTAAGAAGATAATCACACTGTATGGAAGCAGTCTAAATTAATTAACAAAAGTACAAAAATCTTAAAATGCAGTTCACAGCGCTCCTTGAAGAAACGGCTGTTTCCAGGTCTGGCAGGACTCGTACAAAATGAGTAAGATGGTCATCCTACGCAAGAAAGCAAGGAAGCAATCACAGACTGATGGGGTCTTGCCAAAAGAACACAGAAGGCAACTTGAAGGAGCTCCCAAGGGCCAAAGATGGGGTAATTTGGACACAAGAGAGTAATGACTGGAATGGACTGAGACATATCAAATATAATCTTTAAAAAGACAAAAACGTGAGTTTATAATGATCCTTAAAACAACTCAATACTTATCTAAGGAAGTGGTCAGGTCACCAACTGATTATACTAAAAAATAATACCTGATCATACTTAAAAATGAGACTATTTTGGGATAACTAAGTCATCAAGGAAGAAGGGTTCTTCTTTACAGAAACAATTTAATTATATGAAGAAGAAATAACAGAATCAGGAAACTGCCATTCTGAATCTAGGCAATGATTCTCAATGGAAACTAAAACCAGGAGGTGAAAGGTCAATGAGAATTTTGTAATGGACAGATTACAGACTGAGAACACCTGCATCCACCGGTCAATCCGAACATCACCAGAAATGAGATAACCAGTGCCACTCAGTATGAAGCACACAGCACCATCCATGAACTTTTGTCCCCCTCAAAGTGAATCTGAATCTAATAAAAAAAAGCCAGATCTAACTATCCACCACTTAAATCACTAGTGGATAGTGGAACATGTTACAGAAGCAACAGGAATGCCAACTCTAAGATATATGATTTTTCTACAAAACAAACAATCCAGGCTTCAACAAAGAAATGGCATAATATTAACTATTATAGATTAAAAGAGAGCTCAGAGTTATATTAACCAAATTCAGTTTGTGGGCCTTGTTTGGAACTTTTTTTTTTTTTTTTGGAGACCAAGTCTTGCCCCGTCACCCAGGCTAAAGTGCAGTGGCGTAATCTTGGCTCACTGCGACCTCTACCTCCTGGGTTCAAGCTATTCTTGTGCCTCAGCCTCCCGAATAGCTGGGATTACAGGTGTGTGCCACCACACCTGGCTAATTTTTTATTTTTAGTAGAGGCGAGGTTTCACCATGTTGCCCAGGCTGGTCTCAAACTCCTGGACTCAAGTGATCCACCCGCCTTGGCCTCCCAAATGCTGGTATTACAGGTGTGAGCCACCATGTCCGGCCTGGAAGTAATATTAAATAAACTAACTGTAAGATGCCATTTTTGTGAAAATTGAGGAAAACTGCAAATTGGGCATTAGCCATTAGGTTTGCAAATGGTATCATAACTGTGTTATACTGTGTCTTGTACTGTGTACTAGGGATGCATATTGAGGTGATGTCATGTGTCAGAGGAAAAAGGGGGCAAGGACTAGAGGAACAAGAATGACAGAATATTCATAACTGTTGAAGCTGGGTTTAGGGTAGGAACCGGTATGTTACATATTCCCTCTAGTTGTACGTACATTTTTCACAACAAAGGAGGTGGGCGGGGGCTTCTGGTGGATCCACCAGTTGCATTCTCCACGCTACTTCCTGGCTGGAAGTGTCTGCTCTGGCCAGCACAGGTGAGAGCTCTAAACTGTAAATTGTATCTCAAAAGTCTTTCTTTACATGCCATTTAACAACATTCATATCATGCCTCTGATGTGAAAAATGTCAGCAGAGTTAACTAATGTATTGATTTTAATAATCCTTGGTTTCTATGGAAAAGGAAATATGGGCTTTAAAAACACACAAAGGCACCTGAAAGCTGCTCTAAGATCACCAAAATTTCACACTGCTCACTACATGTTTATACATACAACTCTGAATTGATACAACAAAAAATTAGATGCCAAAAGTTCTGTATCCCAAATCTGAAGAAGTAACGCAGATGGTTAGAAATAGAAAGAGGGAAACAGAATGCTGGCGTGCAACACAGGCACTGACTCACACTTTGTCTAAACAAGTTTGAACTTGGGGGAAGTGTTAAACCGCAGAGACGTGAATCAGACTGAGGCAAGCTATAAAGCCAGGAGGAGTAGAGCAAGCTGATTCACACCAACAGTCATGCCAGGAACATGCCTGCCCAGCAACTTAATAGAACAGACCACCACCAATGCTGGGACAAACAGATGCACACCATACCCGGGGCTGGCACACAACTCTGGTGTGAAACTGCAGGAGGTTACCTTGCCAGTCAATGAGGCTCGGGGATGAGGGAGAAGGGCATTTGGTTCTATGGTTCGGTTTTCAGGCTTTTTTAAACTGACAAGACTACCCAAACATTAATGCCTGCTTAGACCAGTAGTAATTTCAGGAAGATGCACTGTGAATTACCAAATTATATGGATTAGTAAGTGGACACAGAGAGGTAAAAATCAAAGGACACTACTTCATAAACATGTACTTTGCTGACTCAACAAAGTAAAGCTGTGGAGAATCCATGCTCCATTTAAGAGGCAGCTTTTACTGCCTTACAGCGTGCGTATTATGTCCAAAGGAGATGTCTTTCAATATATAACTTAACTGATACTTAAATGAAATTCAACTTTTTTAAATCCTAGAGAACAGAAATAAGACCACAGAGAGTTATTATTTTTTCCTTCAGTCATGCTGGATTTGTGAATTTAAAAGCTCAGAATTCACCTAATTTTAAATTCCCACCTGTAGCGCATTTTCAAATTCAATTTAGCTCACAGGTTGAATTTCAAGGAGGGAAATGTGTTCAAAATCTATGGAAAAATTATCTAACTACAGAGAAAATGCTTCCCACATTCAGCATCCTGTTTTTTTCCCCAAGGCAACCTTTCCTTTATGTTCAACTGAGAATACAAATTTTATTACATTGTACATACCCTTTCAATAACATGAACAAAATATTCTGTTGGGTGCAGATGTATTCAACAGTAGGAGTTCTCGTACCAATTTGTCTTCTGAGAATATTGTTGAAAATTTGAGCCACGTCTTTTTTGCCCTATTAGGAATACAATCATTAACATATTTTCCTGACTAAACATCAAAATGCCCATTCACCCTCCCAAATGAACTCAAATAAGGCCATTGTACTTATTGTTATGACTGAATATCTGACTTCAACACATTCATAGACATTAAATTATCTCTTCATTTGTAATTCCAAATTGTAAGTTTACTAGTGTACTATTTTTAACATGAACAATGTGTTGACAAAAACAACAATGGGTTGACTATATTCCACATATAATTTCCACCATTTCTAAGTCTCAGGATCATGCTGACTCTGACATGAGAAACAAAAGCCTGCAATATGTTAACAATCTAAGGGATCTGAATTCCACCCAAATGGAACAAGCAGCTTCAAATAAGATGCTTACATTGGGAACACTATATGTGCTTTCCTTTCACAGTGATGGAAGGAGAGGAAAATATACTCTGCCGCTATATTAAAAATGGAGTAATTCTGTATGAAGCTGGGCTTTAATGGAAAGTAGAACTATCTTTCAATTAAACTAGGCCTGTTTAGGGAAGACTTTATATAGATTAATAATGAAGGTACTAAGTATCACATGATACAGTAGTTCAGAGATTAGAACTTCATTACACTACTGTACAAAACAGATCTTTCCAGTGAATCTTACAATCAGAAAGCTGCACAAGAAATCAACAAATGGAGAACTGGACTCCAAGTGGCATTTCTGAACAGCCACTTGTTACAAGGCTAACAAGCCCATAGGAGAGTGAGTGAAATGCTAGCTTTCCAGGGTATACCTAAAGCGCAAACAGAGAGATTATCCTGGGCCCCGCACTAGCTCAGGAGCAGTAATGGCAATCTCTAAGAACCAGCCTTAAGGGCACACTTTTCTTTTAAGTTGATGTCTTCAAAGATCCACATAAATATTAAATTCAGTGTCCAGGTCGGGTGGAGGCAGACAAAGGAGAAGGAACCTAGATGTTCCACTACATCCCCAACTTTGCAAAGGAAACAAAAATTGTTGCTGTTGGAATTTGATACATTATTAAAAATACATGAAATCAGCTATAAAATGGAAACATTGCAGTTCTATCTGCTCTACAGTAGGGCAGAAATAAAATTTTACTTTATTTTATTATCAGTATTATACTCAACTTATGAACCATACCCTCTCATCCTTTTCCAAAATTTAATCTGGCTACACGTCTGTCATTTTCTCCTCTGGAACATGTACCTGTCTTTCAAGCACCTGTACAGATATCCACTCACTCAGGCTGACAAACACTGGGGCTTAAAACAAAGCACACTGATGACAAAGAGTTAAAGAGGCATGGCCACGCCATAGCGCTTCATTAGCTTCATTACCATATATGCATCACAAATATTCAGATGGTATCTAGGATTATTATTCTCAGTGTTAAATCCACTAAATATTTAACATAGCATGATCCAACTGTATTAACTTGGGCAACAATGTCAAATGCCTACCAGGGCTGGGCAGGAGATGCAAATGGGCCCTGAGACAGGAGGAGCAAGCTGTGCCATCTACAGCAAACCCAGGTGTAGATGCCCTGTGATGCTACTCTGCTCTAGCTGAAGGGCCAAGTAGGACTATATACCCAATATTGCTAGAATCAAGTTTTTCAAGAGAAGCCAGAAATTCAGACCGTGTATAAATGTCCTGTCACTTAAATGTTATACTAATTTAAAATTTGAAAGCAGTGCTAAGCAAACAAAACACATGGTCTCTGACTGTAATGAATTAACAGGTAACGAAGACATAACTGGATGTTCTCTTAAGACTGTATCTTCCTCTGAAATTCTAACATTCTATAGCCGTCTTTAGATTGTTTATTCCTTGAAAGTCAAGGGCCAGTGAATTATTAGAGCACTAGAGTGCTCTAATGAGCAGTTGTTTTTTAAAACAACCTAAATGAAAGGGCAATGAATATGTAAGAAACTCCATGTCCAATGTGATGAAACAGGGAAGAACCCTGTCCCAAGCCTGAAACACTCCTGGGTTCCTGCCTTTGCTCTGCTCATCAGGCAGGCAGCCCAGGCATACTGACAGAGGTCAGTAACCCTGAGCCAAGAGCCCAACAGGAATCTCACGATGTTCCAAAAGAGAGAACGTATGGAAAAGAATGCACAGGGTATAGTTTTTTAAAAATAAGAAACTGATTTCTTACCTCAAAGTCAATGAGCTGTAAATCAGCTACCAGGGTGCTAAGGAGCCCACTATTATAGAGTTCTTGAGCAAGTTGAGCTACTGCTTCTGTCTGAGGCTCTTTTTCATTTGTGCCATACAGAATTTCTTTCATGGCAACCAGATTTTTGGAAACTTCTTCTGTAGCCTAATTTTAGAGAGAGGAGTTGGGGAAGAGGAGAAAAAACAATTCATTTTAACAAACATCTAACACGTCAAAATTTGTCAAATCACCTCTCTATATTACAGACCCATGGACCTATGAACAAGAAGCAAAGTGGGCAAGCTCCATCCTTGCCCTCAGGAGCTGGGCGCTATGTATGCGTGCACATGGGGACCAACATGCATACACCACAGGAAGGCCAGCATGTGCACAACACAGACACCCAAACACTGAAAACCACGTTTATGCATGGCAGAAACAAAACAGGGAGAAGGGTTCACTTCCTCAAGTGAAAGGGAAACATCACCAAAGAGGCAACTGGGCTGATCCCCAAGAATGAAGAGATTCTGACAAGCAAGTATGGAGGATAAGGAATGGCATGAGCTAGGGATGAGGGAGAAGGGAAAGTACAAGTCCTATTACAGAAAAGGTGTGGAGGAAATGAGAGAGCAGAAAATGGGTGAGTGCAAAGCTAAGGTGTTAGTAATACATATAAAGTCACTAAAGAGCTTCTACTGCTCGAGATAGAGAAGGGCCAGATTTACCTTTCCCCATGAAAAAGACTAATGAGTAGGATAAGATACATGAAACGACTTTTTTTTTTTTTATCAGACAGGGTCTTGTGCTGTCGCCCAGGCCTGGAGTGCAGTGGTGGGATCACAGCTCACTGCAGACTCAACTTCCTGGATTTAAGCGATCCTCCTGTCTTAGCCTCCTGGGTAGCTGGGTTTCCCACAGGTGTGTGCCACCATGCCAGGCCGATTTTTGTATTTTTAGTAGAGATGGGGTTTTGCCATCTTGCTCAGGCTGGTCTCAAACTCCTGGGCTCAAGCGATCTGCCCAACTTGTGCTGGGATTACAGGTGTGAGCCACTGTGCCTGGCCAAAACAATGACTTTTAAACAGTGGACTTCAGGCAGTACAGGACAGTGATCCCTGAGAGAAGGAAACAAATAAGGGGAACTTCATAATTACCCTACCTTCTTGCTAGCCACAGCACAAGGAGGGGGGAGCCAGCCAGAAGAGGTGTTCTCCATTAGTTGAAGAGGCAGAGCTGGCAACCCAGGGAGGCCAAGAAGACTAGAGTTTACAACAGGGCAGAGTGGCAGAGAGGAAAGAGCTGCCCAGAAAGAGCATGGCAGAGACCTGTAGAGCCCACTCATGTCTTCAACTGAGTACTGATAACCACACGTGGGTAAGGAAAGTAGCCAAGGCTAGGAACCAGAACTTTGGAGCTCACATGGGGCTGGAAATAGCTCCCGTTTCCTACCAGCCTAATGGAAAACCTCATATTCACTAGTCATCAAGCAAAGTACTCAGGGGGTTTTGCCTCAGTAGGCATACAAAATTAATCCTAGGCCAAACTCTGATCTGGTCCTGCCCAACAAAGCTTAACAGCAATCCTGGAAAGGACCAAAACCGGAAAACACGACTAATAATAAGAACTAATCAACAGAAACAGCTGTGGAAATGGCACAGCTGGCAGAATTAACAAGGACATTAAGATAGTTACTCAGTAAGGACCTTAAAATAGTCACTACAACTACAAATAGTTATCTATCACTAACACGTACCATGTTAAGTAGAGGAATGAAAGGCATAAAAAACACCTGAATGAAACACTTAGAAATAAAACTACAAGGTCTAAGATAAAAATTATACCAGATGGGATTAACAGCAGATTAGACAGTAGATAAGAATAGGTTAGTAAACACAGACAGCCTAAAAACTATCTAAAATGAAACTTAGGGGGAAAAAAGGGACATCTCATTAGTGAGCTAGGGGATAACTTTAAGCAATCTCACAGATGTGTAACTGCAGCCCCCAAAGGAGGTGGAAGGGCAGACAAAATATTTGAAGACATAAGGGACGAATGTTTTCCAAATTTAATAAAAACTGTAATTCCATAAAGCCAAAACATTGAAAAATCCCAAGCATGAGAAACAAGAAGACAATATCAAGGCATAGAGTAATCAAATTGCTTAAATTCAGTGATAAAGAAAGAATCTTAAAAGTAGCCAGAGGGAAAAAATATTATGGACAAAGAATCAAAGAATGACAACAGACTTCTTGACAGGAATGATGCAAGTCAAAAGATAGTGGAGGAACATTGTTAAAATACTGAAAAACACAACCAAACTGTCATTCTAAAATTTTATACCACAGCAAAAATACCTTTCAAAAACAAAGGCAGAATCGTTTTTGAGACACAGAAAAGTAGAAATATTTCACCACCAGAAGACTTGTACTTTGTGAAATATTTAAGGAAGTCCTACTAGCCGAAGAAAAAGGATTCTTCACAAAGGAATGAAAAGCAACGAAGATAGTATTAAACAAAACTTTCCCTTTTATTTAAAAGAGAATTGGCTCTTTAAAGCAAAAATAACAATGTATTCTGGGGTTATAACATATGTAGAACAAAAAATACAGCAACAATAGCTCAAAGAGGTGTAATGGAGGTATATAGGTATACTGTTGTCAGGTTCTTATAATAACTGAAGTAGTATATTTCCTGAAGATAGACTATAGTAAGTTAAAGGTGTATACTATAAGCCCTAAAGCAACCACTTAAAACAAAAAGAACAACCCAAAAACAAAATCAAAGATTTATAGCTAATAAACCAACAAAGGAGACCCAAGTAGAGTATTAAAGAGACATAACATAAAGGCTATAAACACTTACATAAAGTGAAGCATTTATGATCAGAAGTATACTTCAAGGAGATTACTTTGCACAGATTCACAAAACCTCAGCATTTAGCAGTACTTAGAGGATCATAGAGTCTCATGGTATTCAGTTATGTAAACTTCTAACCTTCCTACCAATCACATGACTTTACCTTAAATATTTCCAGTGTCCAGTAATGCAGGATTAGCTGAATTCAGAATCAGATAGCTGTTAGACAAATTTATGAGACAAACATTGCTTCATTACACTGTCTACTGGCCCTGGGTTTGTAGTGCAGATCAGGCAATATTTTAACTTCTCTTCCACATAAATCTCTTGAGGGCAGCCTGCGTATCTTCCCTAAATTGTCATCTTCTCCAGAAAACCCCCCGTCAGGTTCTTTGATTAACCTCCTAAGAAAGGCAGAGCTAACATTCAGCCCTATCCAGAATGGTACAATGCAGAAGACACCAGACCATCACTTCTCCCTTACAAATGTTAGTGCAGCCGAAGGCTGCCTTCTAAGAATTTTTGCAATTATATTGCATAATTGACTCAGACAGAGCTTACAGTGAACAAAACGTCTCTGGCTTTCACAGGTACTGCTTGGTAAAGACAGGTCTTTCCAAATGTTATTCTTAAACTGAGGCGAATGACACTGCAATGAAGACTTTAATTTTTCTATTTAATTTAATCTCATCAGCCCATCATTCAAGATTATGGCAGTAACTCTGGATTCTGATGGACATCCAATGTATTAGCTAAATGCTCTCACATACATATGAAAATCTCGTATGTGTGTCTCCCATGACCTGCCTCAATCATTGACTAAAATGCTGGAAAGGAATGACGCATGAATAGAGCCCATCATGTCTTTGAATCATCATGCTCCTTTCAGTAATGATCTACTACAAATCTTGGAGCAGGGCTGCTCAGTCATGTACATATGCAACAATTTCCAAGTTATATTCAAAAGGTTTTTTTTGTCAAATACCTTGATAAAATTAAATTATACTATTTCTTCCCTATTTCCTGACCATGAGAAAATGAAGTTATTTGGTCTGACCTTTTTACTATACCTACACTAATATCTACTGACTACGACGTTCTTTTCTAAATGCTTGTAAGTCATCCTCCTAATAATCCCATTATGAAACCATACTCAGTATCAATGCTAAGCCGAGTCTACCTTTTCCAGCCTGCTGTTACTACTTCATTATTGGTAATGCCTTGGAGATCTCTGATGGTAGTTCATCATCCCATATGCAAATTCAGTAACCCAGAATGTAATTTTTCTGGGCCAAGAGAAAATCATTTAGCAATAGTAGGTGTTCTCTTACAATGTATCTGCATGTACTGCGTTTTCCACTCCATTTTACTATCTCTATTCTTCAGATAATTCTTTTTGACAGGAAGAATCTGATACCTAATAGGTTTTGTGAATGCATTATCTATTGATTCTACGCCAGGGACCCTAAGTAGGAGGCCTCAGCCTCCTTTGCTTCTCTGGTTAGATCAAAGTTTTAAAGCTTTTAACAATTTTTCATGTACCTCAGTTTATACTTTTCTTTGAAATCATTTTATGATTTTTAAATTTGAATTCAGACCATATTCTATTCTGACAGCAAAAGATGAATAAGAAAGAAGGGAGGTGAATAACTAAAGGGTACAGGTTTGTGAGGTGACAAAATGTCCTAAAATTGACTGTGGTTATGGTTACACATATTTGTGAATAAACCAAAACCACTGAATTGTACCCTTCAAATGGGTGAACTATACGGCATGTAAACTATATCTCAAAAAAGCTGTTGCCCCCATCCCCACCCCCCTCCCCCCCCAAAAAAAGGAAGGAAAGAGAGAGGCAGAACATAATTAGAAAGCTATTTATGGCTGGGTGCAGTGGCCCACGCCCACTCTGGGAGGCTGCAGCAGGTGGATCACTTGAGCCCAGGAATTTGAGACCAGCCTGGGCAACACTGTGAGACTCCATCTCTTTTTTTGTTTTTTTTTTTTTTTGAGACAGAGTATCGCTCTGTCTCACCCAGGCTGGAGTGCAGTGGTGCAATCTCGGCTCACTGCAAGTTCCGCCTCCTGGGTTCACGCCATTCTCCTGCCTCAGCCTCCCGAGTAGCTCGGACTACAGGTGCCCACCACCACACCCGGCTAATTTTTTGTATTTTTAGTAGAGACGGGGTTTCACTGTGTTAGCCAGGATGGTCTCGATCTCCTGACCTTGTGATCTGCCTGCCTCGGCCTCCCAAAGTGCTGGAATTACAGGTGTGAGCCACCGTGCCCGGCCGAGACTCCATCTCTTAAAAAAAAAAAACAAAAGTTAGTTAGCTGAGTGTGGTGGCATGCACCTATAGTCTCAGCTACTCAGGAGGCTGAGGCTGCAGTGAGCTATGATCGCACCACTACACTCCAGCCTGGGTGACAGAGCGAGACCCTGTCTCAAAAAAAAAAAAAAAGAGAGAGAGAGAGAGAGAAAGAAAGCTATTTGTTGTACTTCTGAATTGAATGGCACTGTGGACTCTGTATAAAGCCCCCTTCTCTTTCAGAAGGAATTCCCTCACCAGCTGATACTGCACCTGCCACCTACATTAATCCTCACCTGCTTTTGGATCTCCCCACCCCATGCCTTCTTAGGAACTCACCCTGCCTGTTACCTCATCTCCTCCTCACAGAGTCAATCTCCCCTCCCCTAATTTCTTCCTATCAGTTTTAAACCTGATTAAGACTCCACTTAACAAAATCGAATAGGCCCTCCTTAAATTCCACGACTGCCCCCTGCCCCCCTGCCCCCGTGCCCCTGCCCTGCTACTACCCACACCTCATAATTAAACCTCTCAAAACATTTGCCTGTATTTACCATAGTCCAAGTCTTTTTCCTCACTCACTCTTCAGCCCAATCCTTTGGCTAGTCACTGACCTGCATGTCATTAAATACAATTTTGTGTCTTTATTACTGTGAGAAATGGGAAAGTTCTTTTTCAAAGATTATGAAAAGTCACAATTTCTTACTATAAGATTGCTATGCACTATTAGTGAGTATATGTATGTATTCCAAATCAGCTCTCCTAGCTTGCTCCAGCATGCCTGGACAGAACTAGGCACACCGGAGCCCACAGTGCATGCCATTCCTTATTTGGAGATGCTTCCTTAACTAGCCCTGGACAACTTCCTTTTCTTTGTTCTGTTCCCCTTACCTAATTAAGAAAGTTTTAAACTAATAGCCAATAGGATAAAGTGTAAAATGTGAGGTCCTATCCCAGCCAATGGAAACTGGACACAGCAGTAGGGTAAACATGTCAGGTTATAAATAACTCTGTCTCCTTTGTTCGGTGTGCTCTCGTGGCCAGACAACTATTGAGTAGCACCCTTTCTGCAGAAAGTAAAGCTCTCTTTGCTGAGAGATCATTTGTTCCCACGTTAATCCTTTTTTTCTTTTTTTTATGCGACACCAAAAACTTCATTCCCAACAATTACACCTGAACTTTCCACAGGATTCAGAATTGCCGATTACACCCTCCTCTGAAAACCATTCTTCTGGTCCTCTGTGACTCACCACCATCCTTATTTTCTCTCCTAACTCCCTGGTTCCTCCTTCTCTGTCTCCTTTTTGCCTCATTCACCTTGGCTAGGCCATTTAAACACAGGGAATCCCTAAGGCAGGGTACTAGGGCTTCCTCTTCTTATTCTCTAGACTCTTCAGTGATCTCATCCACACCCGCTGCTTTAATTAACAGTTAAATGCAGATGCCTCACAGATTCCTAACTCTAATCCAGTTCTTTTCTCCTAGGCCTTATCAGTACCACTGGGTAGCCTTCTCAAAATGTCTCCACTCGTAATGTCTCAAGGTACCTCAAATCGAATACATCTAAAATAGAACTCAAGATCTTGCCCTAGTGCCTGATATCCCCGCCTTGTTCCGTTTCGTGTAACGATACCACTGATGATGTCATTACATGTCAGAAACTTAGGGGTCATCTTCAACTCTCCCCTCTTCACTTTGCCCCAATATCTAACTCATCACCGACTCCCAAATCCATCCATTTATCTCCCTGTCTACCATCACCACCCAAATCAAAGTTTCCGTAACTCTTGCCTAGATTAATACGTCGTGTACTGACTGGTTTCTTTGGATTGCAGGGGGCCTAATGGGGATGCATTCTCCACATCACACCTAGAATTATCTTTTCATAACATAAATATGATTAAGACATTGCCATTGCTTAAAATGCTTCATACATTATTGATGAATGGCTGAAAATCAGCATTCCTGATCACAGGGTTTAAAATCCAGATTACAAATGGACGTAGAGAAATATGACGTTATCATACCATAAAGTCAAGGGATTCCTTAAAAGTGCTGAATTGAGGCAGGCCACAGTGGCTCATGCCTGTAATCCCAGCACTTTGGGAGGCCAAGGCGGATGGATAGCTTGAGCTCAGGAGTTCGAGACCAGCTTGGAAAACATCGTGAGAGACCCTATCTCTACTAAAAATACAAAAACTTAGCTGGGCATGGTGGTGCATGCCTATGGTCCCAGCTACTTGGGAGGCTGAGGTGGGAGGATTGCTTGAGCCTGGGGGGTAGGGGTGGGGAGTAGTGCAGAGGCTGAACTGAGCCGAGATGGTGCCACTGCACTCCATCCACTGCCTGGATGGCAAAGCGAGAGCAAGACCCTGTCTCAAAACAAACAAAAAAAAAACTGGACAAGAACAGACTTCCCTCTAAGAACGGGCAAAGAAATCAATCACCTGAGATGTGAAAAAATAACTGCAGTTCAAAGGAATGGAGCCAGCTAAAGACTTACAAGCAGATGTCTTCCTAACAAAGAGTTACAGCAGTGAGCAAGGAAAGAGACCGGCTGAGTGATCCAATGCTCGCCATTTCACTTAATGAGCATATGCCCAGAGCCTGGGTCTCAGTGTGCACGCACAGCTCATAGTGTGGACATGTCCCCAAGCTGAGCCCAATGAAAGCCAACTACTGCATCTGGTGCTCCACTAAAGAAAGAGCAGTCTGGGCCGGGCGCAGTGGCTCACGCCTGTAATCCCAACACTTTGGGAGGCCAACGTGGGCAAATCACGAGGTCAGGAGATCGAGACCATCCTGGCTAACACGGTGAAACCCTGTCTCTACTAAAAAAAAAATACAAAAAATTAGCCGGGCGTGGTGGCGGGCGCCTGTAGTCCCAGCTACTCAGCAGGCTGAGGCACGAGAATGGCGTGAACCCGGGAGGTGGAGCTTGCAGTGAGCCGCCACTGCACTCCAGCCTGGGTGACAGAGGGAGACTCCTTCCGTCTCAAAACAAAAAAAAAAAGAAAGAAAGAAAGAAAGAGCAGTCTGTTTCAATGTTGGAGGAAATACTTGCAGTGTTGGAAATCTTTTTTTTTTTTTTTTATTATACTTTAGGTTTTAGGGTACATGTGCACAATGTGCAGGTTTGTTACATATGTATCCATGCGCCATGTTGATTTCCTGCACCCATTAACTCGTCATTTAGCATTAGGTATATCTCCCAATGCTGTCCCTCCCCCCTCCCTCCACCCCACAACAGTCCCCGGAGTGTGATGTTCTCCTTCCTGTGTCCATGAGTTCTCATTGTTCAATTCCCACCTATGAGTGAGAACATGCAGTGTTTGGTTTTTTGTCCTTGCGATAGTTTACTGAGAATGATGTTTTCCAGTTTCATCCATGTCCCTACAAAGGACACGAACTCATCATTTTTTATGGCTGCATAGTATTCCATGGTGTATATGTGCCACATTTTCTTAATCCAGTCTGTCGTTGTTGGACACTTGGCTTGGTTCCAAGTCTTTGCTATTGTGAATAGTGCCGCAATAAACATACGTGTGCATGTGTCTTTATAGCAGCATGATTTATAGTCCTTTGGGTATATACCCAGTAATGGGATGGCTGGGTCAAATGGTATTTCTAGTTCTAGATCCCTGAGGAATCGCCACACTGACTTCCACAATGGTTGAACTAGTTCACAGTCCCACCAACAGTGTAAAAGTGTTCCTATTTCTCCACATCCTCTCCAGCACCTGTTGTTTCCTGATTTTTTAATGATGGCCATTCTAACTGGTGTGAGATGGTATCTCACTGTGGTTTTGATTTGCATTTCTCTGATGGCCAGTGATGATGAGCATTTCTTCATGTGTTTTTTGGCTGCATAAATGTCTTCTTTTGAGAAGTGTCTGTTCATGTCCTTTGCCCACTTTTTGATGGGGTTGTTTGTTTTTTTCTTGTAAATTTGTTTGAGTTCATTGTAGATTCTGGATATTAGCCCTTTGTCAGATGAGTAGGTTGAGAAAATTTTCTCCCATTCTGTAGGTTGCCTGTTCACTCTGATGGTAGTTTCTTTTGCTGTGCAGAAGCTCTTTAGTTTAATTAGATCCCATTTGTCAATTTTGGCTTTTGTTGCCATTGCTTTTGGTGTTTTAGACATGAAGTCCTTGCCCACGCCTATGTCCTGAATGGTATTGCCTAGGTTTTCTTGTAGGATTTTAATGGTTTTAGGGCTAACATGTAAGTCTTTAATCCATCTTGAATTAATTTTTGTATAAGGTGTAAGGAAGGGATCCAGTTTCAGCTTTCTACATATGGCTAGTCAGTTTTCCCAGCACCATTTATTAAATAGGGAATCCTTTCCCCATTTCTTGTTTTTGTCAGATTTGTCAAAGATCAGATAGTTGTAGATATGTGGCATCATTTCTGAGGGCTCTGTTCTGTTCCATTGATCTATGTCTCTGTTGTGGTACCAGTACCATGCTGTTTTGGTTACTGTAGCCTTGTAGTATAGTTTGAAGTCAGGTAGCGTGATACCTCCAGCTTTGTTCTTTTGGCTTAGGATTGACTTGGCGATGCGGGCTCTTTTTTGGTTCCATATGAACTTTAAAGTAGTTTTTTCCAATTCTGTGAAGAAAGTCATTGGTAGCTTGATGGGGATGGCATTGAATCTATAAATTACCTTGGGCAGTATGGCCATTTTCACGATATTGATTCTTCCAACCCATGAGCATGGAATGTTCTTCCATTTGTTTGTATCCTCTTTGATTTCACTGAGTAGTGGTTTGTAGTTCTCCTTGAAGAGGTCCTTCACATCCCTTGTAAGTTGGATTCCTAGGTATTTTATTCTCTTTGAAGCAATTGTGAATGGGGGTTCACTCATGATTTGGCTCTCTGTTTGTCTGTGATTGGTGTACAAGAATGCTTGTGATTTTTGTACATTAATTTTGTATCCTGAGACTTTGCTGAAGTTGCTAATCAGCTTAAGGAGATTTTGGGCTGAGACAATGGGGTTTTCTAGATACACAATCATGTCATCTGCAAACAGGGACAATTTGACTTCCTCTTTTCCTAATTGAATACCCTTTATTTCCTTCTCCTGCCTGATTGCTTTGGCCAGAACTTCCAGCACTATGTCGAATAGGAGCGGTGAGAGAGGGCATCCCTGTCTTGTGCCAGTTTTCAGAGGGAATGCTTCCAGTTTTTGCCCATTCAGTATGATATTGGCTGTGGGTTTGTCGTAGATAGCTCTTATTATTTTGAGATACGTCCCATCAATACCTAATTTATTGAGAGTTTTTAGCATGAAGGGTTGTTGAATTTTGTCAAAGGCCTTTTCTGCATCTATTGAGATAATCATGTGGTTTTTGTCTTTGGTTCTGTTTATATGCTGGATTACATTTATTGATTTGCGTATGTTGAACCAGCCTTGCATCCCAGGGATGAAGCCCACTTGATTATGGTGGATAAGCTTTTTGATGTACTGCTGGATTCGGTTTGCCAGTATTTTATTGAGGATTTTTGCATCAATGTTCATCGAGGATATTGGTCTGAAATTCTCTTTTTTGGTTATGTCTCTGCCAGGCTTTGGTATCAGGACGATGCTGGCTTCATAAAATGTGTTACGGAGGATTCCCTCTTTTTCTATCGATTGGAATAGTTTCAGAAGGAATGGTACCAGTTCCTCCTTGTACCTCTGGTAGAATTCAGCTGTGAATCCATCAGGTCCTGGACTCTTTTTGGTTGGTAAGCTATTGATTATTGCCACAATTTCAGAAGCTGTTATTGGTCTATTCAGAGATTCAACTTCTTCCTGGTTTAGTCTTGGGAGGGTGTATTTGTCGAGGAATTTATCCATTTCTTCTAGATTTTCTAGTTTATTTGCATAGAGGTGTTTGTAGTATTCTCTGATGGTAGATTGTATTTCTGTGGGATCAGTGGTGATATCCCCTTTTTCGTTTTTTATTGCATCTATTTGATTCTTCTCTCTTTTCTTCTCTATTAGTCTTGCTAGCAGTCTATCAATTGTGTTGATCTTTTCAAAAAACCAGCTCCTGGATTCATTAATTTTTTGAAGGGTTTTTTGTGTCTCTATTTCCTTCAGTTCTGCTCTGATTTTAGTTATTTCTAGCCTTCTGCTAGCTTTTGAATGTGTTTGCTCTTGCTTTTCTAGTTCTTTTAATTGTGATGTTAGGGTGTCAATTTTGGATCTTTCCTGCTTTCTCTTGTGGGCATTTAGTGCTATAAATTTCCCTCTACACACTGCTTTGAACGTGTCCCAGAGATTCTGGTATGTTGTGTCTTTGACCACAGTGCAATCAAACTAGAACTCAGGATTAAGAAACCCACTCAAAACCGCTCAACTACTTGGAAACTGAACAACCTGCTCCTGAATGACTATTGGGTACATAATGAAATGAAGGCAGAAATAAAGATGTTCTTTGAAACCAACGAGGTGTTGGAAATCTTGAGTCACAGTACGGCCACACTGTTTACTGCTCTGTATGGACAATTAAGGGGTTTTCAAAGGTAAGTTTGGTTGTGATTCGCCTTGTGCTCAATTTACAATGTAACTCCCTATGGTCTCACAGAGAAAATACTCTGGGAGAATACACATCAAACTCAGTATAGCCGTCTACCTGTGGGGTGGAGTAAGAAGAGTATTTGTTCCATTTCAGACTTGCTTGAGTATTTTTTCTCACAATTCACATTCTACTTTTATTTTAAAAAGAAAAAAAGATGAGGTAAATTATATAGATCAAAATGATCATTATGTTGGTACTCATTGATTTCTTCTTCCATTTCTCCTTTTTCAGCCCTCCCCAAGAGACATCCCCCCCATATTTTAAAGATTTCTAACAAATAACCAAATAACCATGGACAATTATAAGCTGATTAAACAAAAAGCTTGAAAAATATATCCAAATATTACCAAAAGATGATCAGAAAATTTTAATAACTGTTTCACAAGAGAAGGCAATTCAGCAAGTATTTACTAACTAAAGATGCCACACACAAAACAAATAAACTTGGTTGTGGCCGGGAGTGATGGCTCATGCCTGTAATCCCAGCACTTTGAGAGGCCGAGGCGGGCGGATCACCTGAGGTCAGGAGTTCGAGACCAACCAGGTCAACTTGGCGAAACCCTGTCTCTACTAAAAAATGCAAAAATTAGCTGGGTGCAGTGGCATGAGCCTGCAGCCCTGGCTACTTGCGAGGCTGAGTCATGAGAATATCTTGAACCTCGGAGGCAGAGGTTGCAGTGAGCCGAGATTGAGCCACTGCACTCCAGCCTGGGTGACAGAGCGAGACTGTGTTTGAAGAAGGAAAAAATAAAACAAAACACAAAACCTTGGTTGTTCTTGTTCAGTTTTGACTTGGTTCCCTTCATAGCAGCTTGCATTAGGGACTATGCCTAGGGCCCCACCTCTGGCCTGCAGGCATTATGTCAATATGTTCTCTGCCCTTCTAACCACATCCTTCTCATCTCCCACCTCCCCGTCTGTCCCCTCACACCTACTGAGTTAAGGTATTCACACTTACAGCTCCTCCAAACACTGTATTCTTTTCAAGCTGCTGAATCATCATGTCACCTAATCCACTGACCCCTTAATGACCACATTCCAGGTCCTGCCAAGCCTGCACATTTCAGCGCCACTCATGCGAGCAGCTCAAGGTCTCTTGGCTCCCCTACACAATCTTAAATGTGCTTTATTCAAATCTTTCTCTACTTGAGCTCCCAAATTTCTAAGCACTGTAGAAAAAGTGATGGAACTTGTGCACATTCGGTTCACCAATACACCATGCCATCCGACTTCAAAGCAGCTCGGAAACAATCCTTTAAACTGGGCTGATTTCCAACCAGTAACTCCCAGCAGCACATATTTCAAGACGGCTCCACTTTCCTCAAGAGCCATTAGTCTCTCTTTATTCCTTTATCTGAACATCTAGCTTCACTCCTCCTATATTAACATAAAACTTTCTAATTAAAACATTCTCAACTTCTTCACTACATCTTGATGTATTTCTGCATCCTATCTCAAACTTGTCAACACACTCAGAATCACTTGAGAAACTTTTAGAAGAGATGCTCAGTTCCCCCGAGATAATTTTTTTTTTTTTTGAGATCGGGTCCAGCTCTGTCGCCCAGGCAGAATGCAGTGGTGCAATTATGTCTCACTGCAGCCTTGACCTCCCAGGCTCAAGTGATCCTCCCACCTCAGCCTCCCGAGTAGCTGGGACTACAGGTATGCACCACCATGTCTGGCCAAGTTTTAAATTTTCTGTAGCAATGGGGTCTCATCATGTTGGTCAGGCTGGTCTCAAACTCCTGAGCTCGAGTTATCAGCCCACCTCAGCCTCTCAAAGTGTTGGGATTACAGGCATGAGCCACTGAGCCTGGCTCCAAGATACTTATTAATGACAAAAAGAAAAATAGTAATTTTCCAGTAGACACCATCTTAACCAACCGATGTTACTGATCATCATCTGTAATGAAACTATTGACATGCCTCCTGAGCTGATGCAATGAAAAGGGTACTTCACTTCTGTGGTATTCTTGCAAATGCATAATCGACATTGAATCATGAAGAAACATCAGGCAAACCTAAATCAAGGGACACTCTATAAAATAGCTGACTAGTATTTCTCAGAAGTACCAAGGTCATAAAAGTCGTAAGACTGAGGAACTATTTCAGATTAAAGGAGACCTAGGGAGATGTTACGACTCCTTAAATGTAATATGTGACCCCGAATTAGATGTTGGTTCAGAAAAAGGACATTAGTAGGACAACTGATGAAACGTGAAAAAGGCCTGTGCATTAGTTAATAGTATTATACCAATGTTATTTTTTGGATTTTGATCATTGCCCTGTGGTTATAAAAGACGTTAACATTTAGGGAGGCTGGGTGAAAGGCACTCTTCTAAACCATTTTGTAAGTCTGATAAGTTCATCAATAATCTTTTTGCCTTTTCTTCACAGGTAAGGGGCATCCTACTTAGTTCCAAGGCTGATGGCTCTCTCTGTGCACTGGAGAAAGGGCTCCTAAACAAAAAGGAGGTTAGCTTTGACTCAAGTACCCCCCTGTGCAATTGTGCCAGTTGTGTGGCGTCATGAAAACCTGTTGGGTCTTACTGGACCATCCAATAATTAAGGGAACTGGACCAGATGACCCCTGAGACCCATTCCATTTCTTTAAGATCTCAAATTCCAAATAAAGGTCTTCAATTCTCTTTTGCCCTGTCATCTACATTCCTTCTCTCACCCTGGACATCTCTGTCTCTACTCAAGCTAACATAAAAGCCTGAATGCTCACACTCCTTCTTTCCACTCTTAAGAGCGCCTACATCCAGGAAGACTCTCCTCCCTCCCATGACTCTCTCCTCCTCTGATGCCTACAGCAGCTGTGACCTTATTTCAGTTGCTGACATTGTAAGTGCTATAACCTTTCACACGTACCTCTCATCTCCCTAACACATTCAAGGGCTTTGGAAAGCGCTTATGATGGCAATTTACACATGGAATGACTTGATGATTTTGTTAACTGACTGAATTGTCTGGGAAGTTTCCTCAGTTGAACATGGTGTTCCAAGACACAGATGCTACATTTCTATGGACCAGTTAGCCTCATATTACTTTTCATGGGCAGACTGCCTTATTAAAAGTAGCCAACTGTTTTATAGATCATGGTCAAAAAGAAAGGCACGAGAAAACAGCCCCCCTTTACAACAAGCCCACTCACTTGCCTAGAAAGAGATGCAGATCATCCCTTACTGCTGACTCGTCTAGGAGGGAGGTACAGAGTTTTGTTTCAGTTCTTAGCTGTTTCCTTATGGCTTCTGAGAAGTGCTTCATCCTGTGTGGCTGTACAGAGCAGCCTTATGTGGTGGGAGTGTGGAGGCTCCAAAAGAGCACAGCACAGAGTTTGGAAAAGGGTCTGGGGCTTGGCAGAGCTTCTCAGATCAAGGCTCTGAGTTGAGAGGTGAAGTCCCTATGTCCCATGGGGCCAGGCATATTAATTCTAAACTATGGAGCCTGACTTCCACATATGGTCAAATGATAACTTCATCTTTAATTACATTTAATAATTTTTTAAAATTAAAATATTTAAGTGTTAGGATCAACTTAAGTAGTAACCAATATCCCAAAGTTCACACCTAATGCTCACCTCACTAGTAACAGTATCAGAAACTAAACTCCTTTCCCTCCCAGGGTGAGGACATAGGTAACTATACTCACGCACCACATAATGTCTTGGTCAACAGCAGACCACAGAGACAACTGTGGTCCCATAAATATAATACCATATTTTTGCTGTACCTTTTCTATGTTTAGATAAACAACTACTTGCCATTGTGTTCCAACTGCCTACAGTATTCACTATAGTAACATGCTACACAGATTTGTAGCCTAGGAGCAACAGGCTGGAAGAAATCACCTAATGATGCATTTTTCGGAATGTATCCCTGTTGTTAAGTAACGTGTAATAGGACTTCAAATTTTTAAGGATAGAGTCCATAATAACCTCTTCAAGTAGCACTAAGGTTATGAGATTTTTCACTGCCTGCTTTCCCATTAAAAAATAAAACAGGGTGGGAAAATAAGCAATTAGTAAGCTAAACATTAGTACAAATGGCCTTTTTAGAGATCACCAAAACCTCAGGAGGTTTCGTATTAACTCTCTTGATTTAAATCCAATATTCCCATGGTACCTATCACTGCACTATTTTACTGTCACTAGAGGCAGCTGCTGATAAAAAGTAGTGATACAAAAGTACAATTTCAGAAGACAGCTCACATACCCATTAGTGCTTCTATGCCATGTCCTTGAAGTACTCACAGCCCTTATCAACACTCCTTCTCTGGACCCAAGCACTCAGTAGATCCAAACCGGCCTTACGTTAGGAAACAAGGTGACAAGAAGGCTACTTCCAGATGAAGGGACAGGACTTTACTTGGTGAGATACAAGACTGGGCTGCCCTATTCACTGTCCCCAATTTTTAGTAGTTAGTAGCACGACTAACCTCAATATAGAAAGCACATTTAAAGACAAACATGGTAACATGCTGAAGTATAGAAATGGCTAAGTCAGACATTAAAAACCTTATAAAAGATTCTATTTCATAGTAATAGTAAGAATCTTAAAAGGATAAAATATTCTTCCTTCTTATCAGAGGCAAAGGCTTTTAGATACACTGCTGGTAGGAAAATAAATTGGTACAACTTTACTGGAGGGCAATTTGGCAAAATGTTATTGAAGAGTTTTAAAAGGTGCAAGGCCTCTGACTCATTTCTGCCACTTCCTGTGAATTATACTTCCAGGAATTTATCCTACGGAAACAGACAAGTACACAAAGGTAAGTACATGCAGTGTTACTTACAACAGCAAAGAACTAGAAGTAAAAGTTATCCCACTGAACTAGTTTAATCATGATGTACCCATAAAATGGAAGAACCATGGCAGGCTTTAAAAATAATTGAGGGCCAGGGGTGGTGGCTCACACCTGTAATCCCAGCACTTTGGGAGGTGGTCAAGGTGGCGATCACTTGAGGTCAGGAGTTCAAGACCAGCCTGGCCAACATGGTGAAACCCATCTCTACTAAAAATATGAAAATCAGCCAGGTACCTATAATCCCAGCTACTTGGGAGGCTGGGGCACAAGAACTGCTTGAACCTGGGAGGCAGAAGTTGCAGTGAGCTGAGATTATGCCACTGCACTCCAGCCTGGGTGACAGAGCAAGACTCTGTATTTAGAAAAAAAAAAAAAATTGAGATCTATAGGCATATGAAAAGATGTTAAAATTTAAAATTTAAAAAAAACAAAAACAAAAAATCCAACAGGCTACGGAGCAGCATGACCCCATACTCATTTACTTATCTGCCCCAGAGAGAGGGAGACAACAAGCAAGAATATGAAAGAGAATCCCCACCAAGTTAACAGTAGTCATTTCATGTGGTACTGAATTAAGGATAAACTTCATTTTTTTCTTTATAGTCTTGTATTTTCTGCCTTTTGGGGGAATGAACATACATCATTAGAGCATGACTTTCTATAAATTAGAATCTATGAAGGAAACAAAGATTTCTCGCACACACTCATACACACTTCCCTACTACCCAATGTAGAATTCCAATATACTAGTTAGAATAAAGTAAAACTAAAAAAGTGGATGAAAGGCTGGGCGCGGTGGCTCATGCCTGTAATCCCAGCACTTTAAGAGGCCGAGGCGGGCGGATCACGAAGTCAGGAGATCAAGACCATCCTGGCTAATATGGTGAAACCCCGTCTCAACTAAAAATACAAAAAATTAGCCAGGCGTGGCGGGTGCCTGTAGTCCCAGCTACTCGGGAGGCTGAGGCAGTAGAATGGCATGAACCCAGGAGGCGGAGCTTGCAGCGAGCCGAGATCGCACCACCGCATGCCAGCCTGGGTGACAGAGCAAGACTCCATCTCAAAACAAAACAAACAACAACAAAAAAGTGGATAAAGTGAGAAAGAGCACCTGGAACCATGACCTACTTGCTTCTCCAGAGCAAAGAACTAGTGACACTCACAACCACTTGTGTGGATCTCATGAGAATGATGCTGAGTGGAAGAAAGCCCATCTCAAAAGTTTACACACTATATGATTCTATTTATTGAACATTCTTGAAGTAATAAAATGTATAGACTTGGAGAACAGATTAGTGGTTGCCAGCAGGGGTTAGGAATAGGGGAGATGGGTCTGGCTATAAAGGGGTAGGAGATGGGTCTGGCTATAGAGGGGTAGCAAGAGAGGTGGTGATGAAACAGTTCTATATCATGAGTATTAACGGTGGCTACAAAAGTGTGATGCAATCGCATAGAGCTATATGCACATCCACACAAACTGTAAAACTGGTGAAATCTGAACAAGCCCTGTGGATTATACCAATGTCAATGCTCTGGTTTTGATACCGTATATAGTTATTTGAGAGGTTACCACTGGGGATACGGGTGAAAGGTACATGGGTTCTCCTGTACTCATTTCTGCAACTTCCTGTGAATTAATTAATTTCAAAATAAACAAAACAAAGTAAGGCAACATAAGACTTCTATAGCGTAAGACTTCTTGCACTCCCCCTCAGTATACCCTTAGGTTGTCTATAAGGCCCTTTTCATTCTACCAAAGCTTGTTTCTCTAGTCTTACTTCCTACCATTCCTCTTTATCTCCACCTCTTAAAAGTCACACTGAACTTGTCACTGTTTTCTGAACATGCCATAGGTTGTTTCAAATTCTGTTCCCTTTCGCACTTTGCCTGCCAAAAACCAGCTTAAATGTCACTTCAAACCTGTCATCTCTGTATCTGTCTCTGACAGACGTAGGAACTGCTTTATCCTCTTGGTTCCTACAGAATTTTATCTGCGCCCCCAAGTCCCTCTATATTATATTATTTACATGTGTATTTCCTCTACTAGATTATATACTGTTTTAAGAACGGGGACAAAGTTTGACTCCTATGCCTATCTGCCCACACAGAGAGGCACTAAAATGTCTGTGGATTCAATCAAACTGGGGATCTCTTGCAAGAGATACTGATGCAAGTAAAGACAGTAGACAACATCAAAGGCAACCATGCATGAGGAAAACGTTAACTCCAGTGCACACCATTGTTAAGTCATCTTTTTAGAAATAATTTTGAAGGGATCTATGTAGCAAAATTTTCCATGCCTGTGTTCATTAGTTTACATAACTGAATTGATTCTAACTTATATATAACTAGTTATTATTAAGAAATGCCTCAAAGAGGCCAGGTGTGGTGGCTCATGCCTGTAATCCCAGCACTTTGGGAGGCCGAGGTGGGAGGATCACCAGGTCAGGAGATCAAGACCATCCTGGCCAACATGGGGAAACTATGTCTCTACTAAAAACACAAAAATTAGCCGGGCATGGCAACGCGTGCCTGTAATCCCAGCAACTCAGGAGGCTGAGGCAGGAGAACCACTTGATCCCGAGAGGTGGATAACACCACTGCACTCCAGCCTCACAACAGAGCTAGAGTCTGTCTCAATAAAAAAAAGAAAAAAGAAAAAAGAAAAAAAGAAATGCCTTAAAGAGCTCAGATTTGGGGGGGAATGATGAGGCTTAAATTATTATTTTTTGTTTCTTTTGAGTTTCTTTAAACCCAATCTTTAGCAAAAGAATCATTTTAAGCAAGAGTCCTCTAAATATTTACCCATTTATATTTACTGCCTGAAATATCAATTCATTCTAAAAGAAGAGATTAAATGACCTTGTTGAAAAAAGAAAGTTCTATATCAAAGTAAATGAAGACCAAGATGTGAAATGGAATCTAAAAGTGAACTGACAGATACTGTTGGTGCCAAGTATTTGATAATAAGAACAATTCTATTATCACATTAATTCCCGTGATAAATGCTTTCTACCTCCCCCCACCCCCACCTCTTTACTAAAGAAAATGTCTGCGTACTCTAAGCTGAATGATCATGGACTAAGGAAAGTCTATTAATAACCTTCTGGTGTCCAAGATTACTGTAAACAAGTTTAGTAACCATGAGTCACTGTTAAATGGCCATGCTATGAAGAGGCTACTCCCTTTCCCCCCTCTTAAAACATGTCAGCAAACTTACTCCTCTCATGAAATGAGTGAATATAGCTATTCAACCCTGTGAACACAAGCATTCATCGTGAGGGAGGGAATCACCTATAAGCTGAGCAAGGCAGCCATACCTCCTTTATACAGCATGTGGTGGGCAAAGAGTGTGTAAATAGTCATCACACACACACCACATCTGTTTGGTTGTTGGCAGTGAAAGACTAAGTCCCACCCCACCCCTGTCCCCCAGTTACCTAAAAATAAGGATGGTAAGATTAACCACTTTCTTAAAATGTAAGAAAATTAGTTTTGTATGAATTCTTTTAAAAGAATTAGTCTCCTAAGAGACTAATGTATTTGTATCATACACAATTGTTAATGTGGTAACTATGTACCATATAAAACAAATACAAATACCAACATATAACAAATAAAGGAATAAACACTCAAATGTTATATTTATCATTTTTTCTGTGAGATCACAAGAAATGGATGGAAAAAGCCCAGGGACATAATGAATAAAGTGGAAAAAGGCATAATTTTACCATGGGTTTGGCAGAGCTAGGTGTGAATTCTGTCTTTGACTCTAATATAATGAGTCAAAGTAATGAGCCTAGCAAACAACAGCTTTCTTCATCTGGATCATGGGAAACCAGAATCAATTCTATCTCAAAATAAGATGGGGGACTCTATACAAAGGCACCTTGCAAAGTATGGTGGTATATCGATGTCAGGATATGTCAAAAGTGCAAAGCTTGAATTCCTTCTAGAACACTTAACTAAGTGGTCACCTAGTCCATGCCAATACCTCTCCAGAAACAGAGAATGTGCTATCTTCTGAAAAAGTCAGCTTCCACTTACTGTTTTTCCTAATATCAAGACAAAATTGGACTTCTTGTTTTATTTCCACTCACGGGTCTGAATTCTACCTCCTGCCACGATCAGTTTGAATCCTTTTGTTACATTATATGGTCTCCCAAATACATTTTACTAAGAGCTACTCCGCCCTAAAACATTACTCTGCTCACATCTTCTCCCTAGGCTGTACCTCACATCTTCAGGTCATTCAACTGTTCCTCACAGTATAGTTTTGAATTTCTATGTCAGCCTGGTCACTTCTCTCTCAGCACACTGCAGTTTCTCTACACCCTCAAGTGTAGCCTTGCCCACACAGAGTAGAAGATAATCACTGAATTTCAATAGTGTATTTCAAGTATTGCAATCTAGCCTTCCAATGGCCTTTCTGGGTGCTTTACGGTTTCTAAGCCACATCTGCCCCAGTTGGTACATGAACAGTCTTTTTTTATTCACTACTGAGTTATAAATGACATACAGTGAACTCCACATATTTAAAGTACCTAATGTAACACACACACACACATATATATATATACACACACCCATGAAACCATCAAGATAGTGAACATATCCATAACCACCAAAACCGTAACCACCAAAAGCTTTATGCCCCTTTGTGGTTCCCTCCCGCTACCATGCAACCCCTCCCCTACACATCTTTATCAAAGCTAAAGCAACCACTGATCTGCTTTCTGTAATTATGGATTAGCTTTGTTTTCTAGAGTTTTGTGCAAATAGAATCATATACTATGTGCTCTTTATAGTCTGGCTTCTTTTGCTCAACATAATCACTTTGAGATTCATCCATGCTGTTGTGTACAGCAATAGTTTTTTTTTTTTTTTATTGCTGAGTAGTATTCTGTTACATAGATGTACTACAGTTGGTTTATCCACATGTCCGGGCTATTTACAAATAAGGCCGCTATGAATGTTTAGGCAAAAGTCTTTTCATGAACATCTATTTCTTGTTTTCTTGGGTAAATACTTAAATGGCTAGATCATATGGTTGGTTCGAGTTTGGTTTAAAAAGCTGCCAAACTAGGCCAGGGGCGGTGTCTCACGCCTGTAATCCCAGCACTTTGGGAGGCCGAGGCGGGCAGATCATGAGGTCAAGAGATCGAGACCATCCTGGCTAACACGGTGAAACCCCGTCTCTACTAAAAAATACAAAAAATTAGCCAGGCGTGGTGGCAGGCACCTGTAGTCCCAGCTACTTGGGAGGCTGAGGCAGGAGAATGGTGTGAACCAGGGAGGTGGAGCTTGCAGTGAGCCGAGATTGTGCCACTGCACTCCAGCCTGGGCAACAGAGTGAGATTTTGTCTCAAAAACAAAAAACAAAAAACAAAAAAAACTGCCAAACTATTTTCCAAAGTAGTCCTACCATCTTATATTCCCACAAGCAGTTCCAGCTGCTCTGTATCCTTGCCAACATTTGGTATAGTCAATATTTTCCATTTTAGCCACTCTAATAGCTGTGTAGTGGAATCTCTTCAGGGTTTTACTATACAATTTCCTAATGATTAACATCTTTTCAAGGGCTTATTTGACATCTGCCTACCTCCTTTGGTGAAATGCATACACAAATATCTTGCCCACTCTTAACTGGATTGTTTCTTACTGTTAAATTCTGAGAATTCTTTATATATTCTAGATGCAGTCTTTTATCAGATATATGCTTTGCAGACTTTCTTCCAGTTTGTGGTTTGTCTTTTTCATTCTTCTAACAGTGTCTTCTGAAGAGCAGGTTTTAATTTTTATGAATTCCAATTTATCATTTTTTTAAATGAATTGTGCTTTTCGCATAACATCCAAAAATTATTTGCCTAATCCAAGATCACGAAGATTTTATTCTGGCAACTTTATAACTTTAGGTCTTACATTTGGCTATGTGATCCACTTTGAGTTAATTTTTAAATATGGTATGAGGTCTGAGTCCTATCTTTCTGCCTACTAAATAGTTTCAGCACCAACTGTTGAAACAACTACCTTCTTTCTGCACAACTGCATCTATGCCTTTGTCAAAAATCAATGTTCCACACATGTGTAGGTCTATTTCTGCACTCCAGTCTGTTCCATTAATATCTATCTTTGCACTGACACCACACTGTTTTAACAACTGTAGCTTTTTAAGTCTAGAAATCAGACAGTGTGAGCCCTCCAACTTTGTTTTAATTGGTTATTTTGATTACTCCAGGTCTTTTGCACTTCCATTCAAATTTCAGAACAAACTCTTTGATTTAAAAATCCTGCTGGAATTGCACAGAATTTCTAGATACATCTGGAGAGAAGTGACATTTTAACAATATTGAGTTTTCCAACCCATGAACAACATGTATCTCCCGCTTATTTGGGTCAATTTCTCATAGCAGTATCTTGCAGGTTTCAGCGTACAACTCTTTCACTTCCTTTGTCAGATTTAACCCTATTTCATGTTTTTAATGCTATTCTAAATGGTATTTTTAGCATTTCGTATTTTTTGATGCTATTCTAAATGCTAGTTTTTTTTCTTTTTCTTTTTTTCCATTCTTTTTTCCCAATTACACCTAACACTCTTGAATACAAGGTATTTTTAAATTTCAATTTTGGACTGTTCATTGCTACTATACAGAAATACAACTGATTTCTGTATGTTGACCTTATAACCTGTGACTTGCTAAACTCATTTACTAGTCTACTAGTTGTGTAGATTCCTTCAGTTTTTCTATGTAGATGATCATGTCATTTACAAATTAAAAGTTTTACTGCTTTCTTTTCAATCTGAATGCCTTTAATTTATCTTTATTGCCTGACTGCATAGGCTAGAACCTCCAAGTACAAAGCTGAATAGTTGTGGTGAAAGTAGATATCCCTGTCGTCTTCTTGATCTCAGAGATAACATGATTTAGCCTTTCACCATACGTACAATGCTAGCTGTAGGATTTTTGCAGATGCCCTTTATCAGCTTGAGAAAGTTCCCTTCCTCTATTTCTAGTTTGCTAAGATTTTTTTTTTAATCAGGAATAGATGCTGGGTTTTTTTCCCCCTTTTCATCAATTGACATGTACTTTTTCAGTATATTAACTTTGTAATGTCATACTAGCTCTGCATTCTAGGAATAAACCCCACTTGGTCTATTATTCAATTTGCTAAAATAGAGAAATTCTGCATCTATGTTCGTGAGACATATTAGTCTGTAGGTTTTATTTTACTGTAATACCTTTGATTTGGCGATTATTATAATTCTGACCTCATAGAATGAGTTAAGAATGATTTCTCTTAAGTTTTCTGGAAAGGTTTACATAGAAATTGTATTATTTCTTCCTTAAACATTTGGTAGAAATCTCTAACGACGCCATCTGGGCCTAGAGTTTTCACTGTGGTAAGGAAGGGTATTAACTATATAGGACTATCAGGTTATCTATTTTTTCTTGCGTTACTTTTGGCAATTTGTGTCTTTGGAGTTTGTCCATTTAATCTAAGCTGTTGAGTTTAATCGCATGCAGTTGTTCATATATTCCTTATTAACTTGTACAATCTGTGGTAATGTCACTACAGGAATCTCTCACTCCAGGTAATGGGCATTTGTGTTTTCTTCCTCCTGGTCAGTCTTAGCTAGAGTTTATCAATTTTCTTGATCTTTTAATTTTTTTTTTCTATTTAACTGATTTGTTTTGATAGCTATTTCCTTTCTCCTGCTTACTTTGTATTTAATTTGCTCTTCTTTTTCTAGTTTTTAGGGTAGAAACTCAGACCTTTCTTCTTTTTAAATATATTTTAACATATTTAGTGCTAGAAATTTCCCTGAGTAAAGCTTAGCAGCATCCCACTAATTCTGAGATGCATTTTTGCTTTTATTCCACTTTTTTTTGAGACAGGGTCTTTTTTTTGAGACAGGGTCTCACTCTGTCAGCCAGGCTGGAGTGCAGTAGTGTGATCTCAGCTCACTGCAGCCTCCACCCCTGGGCTCAAGCGAGTCTCCCACCTCAGCCTCCCAAGTCCTGGCTTTTTCATTTTTTTTTTTTGTATTTTTAGTAGAGACAAGGTTTTGTCATGTTGGCCAGGCTGGTCTCCAACTCCTGAGCTCAAGTGATTTGCCTGCCTCAGTCTCGCAAAGTGCCAGGATTACAGGCATGAGCCACCATGTCCAGCCTCAAACTACTTTCTAATATCTTCTTTGATCCATGAGTTATCTAGAAGTATGATATTTAGTTCTTAAATATTTTGGGATTTTCTAAGGATTTTTCTGTTATTCATTTCTAATTTAATTCTATTGCAGTCTTGGAACATCCATTGTATAACTTTATCCTTTAAAATGCACTGAGACCTTTTTCTTTGACCCAGAATATGGTCTACCTTGGTAGATCTTCCATGTGAACTTCAAAAGAATGTGTAGGTGTGTTCCACAGTTGTTGAGTGTTCTATAAATGTCAATCAGGTCAAGTTGGTTGACAGTATCATTCTGGTCTACCTAGAAAATCCTTGCTGATTTTCTGCTTGCTTGTTCTATCAATTACTGATAGTGGGGTACTGAAATCTCCAACTATTAATTGTGTATTTGACTACTTCTTGCAGTTCTATCAGGTTTTATTTTGCTTTAATTTGAAACTCTGTTATTAAGTGCATAAATGTTTAGAATTATTATATCTGTTGGAACATTTCACCCCTACTTTATCATAAAATGACTTTCTTTACCCTTGGTAATATTCTTTGCTCTGAAGTCTATTTTGTCTGCTATTAGTACAGCCCCTCCAGCTTTCTTTTGATGAGTGTCAACAAAGTTTATCTTTTTTCCATTCTTTTTACTTTTAACCTATTTAAGTTGCTAACTGTAAAGTACATTTTTTAATAGGCATCATATAGTAGGGATTCTTTCATCCACTCTGACAATCTCTGTTTTTTAAATGGGTTATTCAGACCATTTATATTTAATGTGATTACTGATACAGTACATCTGAGTCTATCATCTATTTGTTTTCTATACCACATCTGTTATTTAATTCCCTTCATCCCTTTTCTGCCTTTTTAAATTAATCAAGCGTTTTTAATGATTCTGTTTTATTTTCTTTTTGACACATGGTCTGTTTTTTTACATACAGAGTCATACTTTTATTTGTACTGTGTTTTGTCAATTAATATTAACCATTCCCTCTAACCACTGACCCACCACCTCCACCTAATTGACCCTTTTTTGGTGCCTAATTCAGTCACCCATAGAATGTGCTATTCTCCTCCAATTTTTGTCTTTCACAAACTTGGCTAATTAAACCCTTTAATTCTCTTCATATAAGTTAATCACAATGAATGTCAGCTTAGACTTGAGAACTGTCATAGATCACCAAAACCCTGCCAACAAGCTCACAGTGATTCAATCATCACATCCATTAGGTATGATTATTTATCTAACAGGGAAAAATGTCCCCTGATCATCCTTAACTACAGGGAAGATGATGAACATAAACCTATATGGACAATACCAGGACCACCAGTAAAGATCTCTTGAGAAAGGACATTTATCTTACTACTTCTGTGGGCAGTAGCACTGAAAAGAAATGTAATACAGTAGCTGGACACCATCACAGAATCCAGAGAACATACCTAGCTATGGTACTCTCTCCTCAGTCACAAATTCAATATATAAACTCTTGTCTTAGCAATATTTGTTTTAACTAATTCAGATAAGATTAAGAATTCAGAAGAGAACAAGATGACCGTGTTTCATGTTACTAGTAACTCTGTTTTTGATTTCATTTTCAATAAATACAACTATTTGTTGAGCTCTATCTTTGAAAGGCTGATGGTCTAACAAGGGGAAAATAGTAAGCATATATCATTATGCATAGTGCACAGGAAAACAGAGCAAGATAAGGGGGAAGAGGAATGCCACACGGTAGGGTTGCATTTTAAATAGAGGACTGGGTGAAAAATGGCACTTGAGCAAAGACTTGAAAAAGATAGGAGGTAAGCCAAATACAGCACTAGGCAAAGAACCTTCCAGGCAAAGGAAAAAGCCAAATGCAAAGGTCTCCAACAGGCAGGAATATGACTGGAGTGCATGAGGAAAAGAGATCAATGTGGTGAAGAGTATTAGGAGACAAGATCATAAAGTCATGGGACTCATTGCTCAGGGCAGGAGTTGGCATTTATTCTTCTGTAAAGGAACAGACAGTAAATATTTTAGACTTTGCAGGCCATATAAGGTCTCTGCCTCATATACTTTGCTTTTTTAACCAACTCTGTAAATGTAAAAACCATTCTTAGCTCACGAGATGGATAAAAATAGGCCTTACAAGATTTGCCTGCAGAACTTACTTTAGGCCCCTGTTAGGACTTTGACTTTTACTCTAAGGAATATATTATTTGACTCATGTTTTGAAAGAATCACCATGGTTGTAGGGAAACCAAGGGAGACCACTGAGGCAGTGAGCAGGACACTACAGTAATCCAGGGCAGAGAAAAGGACAGCTCAGTGGGAACAAGCAAAATGGGGAGAAGGGATTAGATTCTGGACTTTTTTTTTCCAGATAAAGTGGATAGATTTGGGGAGTGAGAAAGTAGTCGTGGGTGACCCTCTTAAGACTTTTGACCTGAAAAACGGAAAGGACAGAGTTCTGCTAATGATGAGCGTGAAGCATGTGAATGGAACAGGTTTTGAAGTATGCATTTTGCTTCAAAACAGAGTGGAACTTATATCTGTAAAGTTTCAAAATTATCCTGCTGTGATCTGAATAGAATTGCTTTAAGCATGATTTGGGAAGAAATGGCATTTTAACTATATTCCATATTTACATCTAATAACATAGACCAGGTAATTCTTGTACCTCTGAACAAGATCCTTGAGCTTTCTTCATACAGGTTCAGTGTACTTCCTGATGAAAATGTTCCTGGACATCTTATACTTATTTTTTTGCTGCTATAGTGAATGAGCTACTTTTTTGTAAAATTACATTTTCTAGATATGGTTGGTGATATGATTGGGATATCTGTCCCCTACAAATCTCATGCTGAAATGTAACCCCCAGGCCAGGCATGCAGCTCATACCTGCAATCCCAGCAATTTGGGAGGCCAATTTGGGTGAAGCTTAAGCCCGGGAGTTCAAGGCCAGCTTGGGCAACATTGTGAGACTCAGTCTCTACAAAAAATAGAAAAATTTGCCAAACATGGTGGCACATGCTTGTAGTCCCAGCTACTTGGCAGGCTGAGGATTGACAGAGCCCGGGAGGTGGAGGCTGCAGCAAGCTATGATCGTGCCACTGCACTCCAGCCTAAGTGACAGAGTGAGACCCTGTCCCAAGAAAACACATAACCCTAGTGCTGGAAGTAGGGCCTGGTGGGAGGTGTTTGGATCATGGAAGTGGATCCCTCATGAATAGCCTGGTGCCCTCCCCATGGTAATGACAGAGTTCTCGCTGTGAGTTCATGCAAGATCTAGTTG
Source organism: Hylobates moloch (assembly GCF_009828535.3). NCBI lineage: Eukaryota > Metazoa > Chordata > Mammalia > Primates > Hylobatidae > Hylobates > Hylobates moloch. The sequence goes on from NW_026652276.1 coordinate 10,999,015, forward strand.
AAGACTGTAGTACTTCCTAGTCTCTCTCTCTCTCCTAATAAACTCTCGTTATTCTCATTAATTATCTTGTATTTTGTAAATGTTTATAAATACCTCTACACTAATTTCCCCTCTTTACTTGCAATAGGTATATTCTTTATTTCTAAACCACTTCTTTATGCACTGATTAGAATTTCCAGAACAATGTTCAACAGGTCGCAAGCACCTGGGTTTATAGTCATCAGATTTTCAGTATGACATCAGTTGTTTTTCACTGTTTTCAATTAGCGATTCAATTTTCATCTTTCCATTGTTTTCAGGTCTCAGTACTCTCTTCGTCATTTGCATTAGTTGCTACTTCCTTTTGAATCCTGATAAGAAAGTGAACTGGAAATTCCAGGGTTTTTCCCTCCTAGTCTTAAACTATTTCAGCATAAGTAATTTGCATGGACTGCTCTTCAGAAATGCCTCCTTCCTTTGAACTAAAGTTTATTTTTAATAAATTCAAACGTTTTTCTTTGTTTTGTTTATCCTAATGGCGAAAAGTCTATTCTTGTTCAATGCTGGTTTAGGGCAGGAGTTCTCAATCTCAGCATTGTTAACATTTTTTTGGCCAGAAAACCCTTTGTTGTGGGGGGCTATTCATTCCCTGTTTAGCAGCATCTCTAGCCTGTACTAACTAGATGACAGTAGTAGTATTCCCCTAGTGTTACAACTTGTAATGTCTCCTGACATTACAAGTGTCCCCTTCAGGGCAAAATTGCCCCTGGTTGAAAATCACTCATTTAGTCAAGCAGATGATAGGGATTCCATCAGAGACGAAATTTGCCTTCTATCACTGAAGACTCATTTTCAATGTCATCTTCTCAACAAGACTTTCCCTACATAACCTACCTAAATTAGGACATTCTCCCTACCTGCAGCCACTCTCATATACAGTCTTTTAACTATCATATTACCTTTCAAAGTGCGGACCCTTGAGGTCCTCAAGACCCTTTCAAAGGGTCTGTAAAGTCAAGGCTGTTTTCATATAAGACATGCGCTTCCTCCCTCTGTATTGCTATTTATACTGATGGTGCTGACACCTTGGCATGAACCAATGCAGTGACGCCAAACTATAATAGCAGTTATTGCAGTCTTCATCACCGTGCACTCAGTTAAAAAAAGTCAGTCCATTGGGAGGCCAAGGCGGGCGGATCACGAGGTCAGGAGATCGAGACCATCCTGGCCAACATGGTGAAACCGTGTTCTCTACTAAAAACACACAAAAAATTAGCTGAGTATGGTGGTGCATGCCTGTAGCCCCAGCTACTTGGGAGGCTGAGGCAGGACAATCTCTTGAACCCAGGAGGCAGAGGTTGCAGTGAGCCAAGATTGCGCCACTGCACTCCAGCCTGCCAACAGAGCGAGACTCCGTCTCAAAAAAGAAAAAAAAAAGTCCAACTTAAGAATGTTCATGAAGCAGTAAAAACTTAATTGTATTAAATCTTGACCTTTGAATATACATACAATATTTTTAACACTTGGAGTTAACAAATGGGATGTACATATAAAGTACCTTTGGCTCCTTATAGAATGACGGGTTATCTTAAAGAAAAGCCCTTGTGTGATTATTTCAGCTGTAAGTTCAACTAACTGCTTTTGTTATTGGAAGAAAGACAAACTATTCAGACTTGAATTATCTGGCAGTTATTTTCTCTAAAATGAATAAAATGAACCCATCATTTCAAGGAAAACGACCAACTATATTTGTTGCCAAATCTGAATTCTGAAATTTGAATAGATCATGAATAAGCTTGACCACATCCCAATACTTAAGATTCTTCTAATGAGATCAGTGGTGTTATTTAAAAATGTTAATCTTTATAATCTGTATAATGTGTCAACATCTGGGAGATCTGTATATGTCAGTGATCCAACACAGATGCTCCTCATAAACTGATGATGGAGCTACATGCGGATATACCCGTCAAAAGTTGAAAATATTGTTAAGTCAAAAGTGCATGTACTATACACCCAACTCACAGAACATCACAGCTTAGCATAGCTTACTTAAAATGTGCTTGGAACACAACAGCCTATCATTGGGCAAAATCCTCTTACCCAAAGCCTATTTTATAATAAAGTGTGGAATATCTCATGTAATTTATTGAATATTGTTATGAAAGTGAAAAACAGAATGGTTGGGTACTCAAAGTATGGTTTCTACTGAATGTATACCTATTTTGCAACATTGTAAAGTTGAAAAATCTTAAGTCAGGAACCATTTGTACTTTTTTTTGTTTGTTTGTTCGTTTGTTTTTGAGACAGAGTCTTACTCTGTCACCCAGGCTGGAGTACAGAGGCACGATCTTGGCTCCCTGCAACCTCTGCCTCCCCCGTTCAAGCAATTCTCCTGCCTCAGCCTCCTGAGTAGCTGGGACTACAGGTGCGTGCCACCACACCTGGCTAATTTTTGTATTTTTAGTAGAGACGGGGTTTCACTATGTTGGTCATGCTAGTCTCGAACTCCTGAACTCAAGTGATCCACTCGACTAGGCCTCCCAAAGTGCTGGGATTACAGGTGTGAGCCACCATGCCCAGCCACCATTTGTACTTTCTAAATGACCAAAACATGTTATAAAATCATGTACTGGTAAAAGTTTCGTTCAGAGTATAAAAAAGTTCATTTATGTAGTTTAATGTTCTGTAATGTAATCAAGAAACCACCAAATGCATGATATTAAATATTTTACATTATCTGAAAGGCTATTAAAATACTGCTCTTTTTTCTAACTACACAGCTATGAGACCAGGTTTTCTTTTTCTTGTCCTTTTTTTTTTTTTTTTTTGAGACAGAATCTCGCTTGCCACCCAGGCTGGAGTGCAGTGGCGTCATCTCGGCTCACTGCAACCTCTGCCTCCCAGGTTTAAGTGGTTCTTGTGCCTCAGTTTCTTGAGTAGCTGGGACTACAGGCGTGTGCCACCGTGCCTGGCTAATTTTTGTATTTCTAGTAGAGACAGGGTTTTGCCATGTTGGCCAGGCTAGTCTCGAACTCCTGGCCTCAAGTGATCCACCCACCTCAGCCTCCTAGGGTGTCAGAATTACAGGCGTGAGCCACCACTCCCAACTTTAAGTATACATTTTCTTTATATACTTAAAGCAAAATAATGTTTGAGCAGTTTGATTAGAAACATAGCTAAGATAAGCCAGCTGTTTTCTATTAAGCCAGACACAGATTTTCAAAACTTAAAACAATGCTACACTTCTCACTAAATTTTTTGTTTTGGACAATATGGTTATTTTTCATTAAAACACATTATTTATAACTTGTAATGAGCTTATTACTTTTAAATGTATTAATAAATATTGTTAAATTTTTCAGTTTTAATTTATAATAGGGTAGCATCAATAGATACCTATACTTAGACGAATCTCTTTTTGAGTCCTCAACAATTTAAGAGTATAAAAGGGGTCCTGAGACCCAAAAGTTTAAGAAACGTGCTCTATCATCACATCAGTACATTCTATTGCTTTTGTGGCACTTGCTGCCAACTGAAATTCTTTTTCAGTTATGTTTACTTATTTACTGTCCAGCTTTCTTAATTAGAACGGAAGCTACGAAAGAGCAGAGACCTTGTTCATCTTATTGAGTATTATATCCCCAGTGCCTAAAATCTGACCCAGCATTTAGGTGTTCAGTATGATTCTGATGAACAGAATGAATGTAATGAGTAGACAACATATTTAGCCACAGACAAAAGATGAACCATTTTTAATTTATGGGACATACACATTATCCTTTCATCAATTTGCAGTTTTAGGATAAGGATTAAGGAATAGCCACTGAGGGCAGTTCCAGCAGACATGTATCATGTCTACTCTGTGGGGTCTGCTCTCTCCCGACCGCCTCTAGAGCCCAGTCATGGGTAACACCTCTGCTCTTTGCTGGCTGTTAGCTGCCTCCACCTGGTGCAAAGCCTGTAGGGCTTTCAGAACTGCTGAGTGCTTCCTGAAGTTGAAGATGTCCAACTGTGAGAGGGAGGCCAAGTTATGTGCTATTACCCTCTGAGTCAGTAGATGTTAATGTGGTTCAGTCAAAATTCCCCTCTAACTTCTTCAGGTCACTTTGTTTCTAGTTTCTGGAGCTAAACTTTTCATATTTTTATATCCCCATTGACCAATAAAATGAGAAATGCTTGAATCCTGTGTTTACAATACCACTTACCAACCAGGCATGGTGGTTCACGCCTGTAATCCCAGCACTTTGGGAGGCTGAGGCGGGTGGATCACCTGAGGTACGGAGTTCAAGACCAGCCTGACCAATATAGTGAAACCCCGTCTCTACTAAAACTACAAAAATTAGCCGGACATGGTGGTAGGCACCTGTAGTCCCAGCTACTCTGGAGGCTGAGACAGGAGAACTGCTTGAACCTGGGAGGTAGAGGTTACAGTGAGCTAAGATCGTGCCACTACACTCCAGCCTGGCCGACAGAGCGAGACTCCATCTCAAAAACAACAACAACAACAACAAAAACAAAAAAGAAAAAACAAACAAAAAACAATACCACTTACCTTACCCAAGGAAGTTCTCTTAGAATCTATATTCTTTTATAAATTGTTTCAATTAATCTACTTTCCCAGTCCAAAGGGCATTAGAAACATTGAACAGAATGAGAAAATGAAAGGAAGCTGGGTAAGCTTAAGATCAGCCAGCAGCACATACCAAAAGATAATAAGCAATAAAGGAAAATACAGACAGAACAGAAATGATAACTCATAGGTACCAAAGCTACGACCATTTAGAGTAGGAATAATTAGTTGTATACTCCTCAAACTCACCTGAAAGCATCCATACTACGCTGCAGTATAATCCTTATGATAGAAATCCCAGATCAAATAATGATTATGACATTCTATCTAAGAGGTTACAACAGATACAAGTGATACAACAACTATGCTGCTTAGTTACCCTGAACCAAGGTGCCACCTTAGTTCCAGTACCATCACACTCCAGCCTGGTATTATTAATGGTATGTCATATTTTTTACTGTTAAGTACTTACATGTGAATAAGTGTAAGAAAATGGCTGCTTATCAGTAGCATATAAATTCAGAGTCAGGAATGATGATGATGCCACAGAACCAGAGACTGTGACATTGGTGGCTGAGATAGCAACATCTTTGCCTTTTGATACTTCAATGTACACAAACTTCATTTAATGCAAATTTAAAATATTGTATAAAATTACCTTCAGTCTATGTATATGAGGTGTATATAAAACATAAATGAATTTCATATTTAGACATGAGTCCCATCCCCAAGATCTCATTATGTACATGCAAATATTCCAAAGTTAAAAAAAAAAATCCAAACTCTGAAACACTTCTGATCCCAGGCATTTTGGATAAGTGACACTAAACCTCTACAATTTACTTACAGAAACAAAGATCAGATCACGAAGGTCTTGTGTGTTACAAGAAGAAGCTACACTGAAGATGTAAAGCAGAGATTTTTAGAAAGTGCAGTAAGACGACTACTGCTAAAATCACAAAGAGTACGAGTAACTTCTTCAAGAAGGAATGGAAGTCAGAATTGAATCATAAACAATTTACGGAGTTGAACCAGATTTAGTGAAAAATTATATTTTAGGGAAGAGAGGGCAAGTCACAAGTGGGATGAAAGTTGGGTTTTAGACTGTGGTGATTGGGTAGATGGAGGCATTTGGCACGGATACACTGAATACGGGAAGAAAACCAGGAGGGGTGTCCTCCTAGGAAGATTGTGGGGGAAGAACTGATTTCAAGATCAGGTAACTGTGGCACTTACATCTCTCAAGTTGCCTGCTTGGCCTTCTTTCAAGTATACTTTACTTCCTTTCGTTCTTGCTCTAAAACTTTTACAAACCAACAAACCAAGCAGATAACTGCTAACTGTAATCCTAGCACTTTGGGAGGCAGAGGCGGAAAGATCGCTTGAGGTTTGGCGTTTGAGACTAGCCTGCGCAACATAACACAACCCTGTCTCTACAAAAATAATTAGTAATAATAAATAAATAAATAAGAATCAAACACTTCAAGATGAAATAAACACAATTTAAATAAACTGGAAAACCTGACAGAACAGTTAGAAATCCATTTGTTAGATGAAAATACAGAAGAAAAAGTATGTTGCAACAGCAGCATATGTTGCTTTTGGATGTTATTTTTAAAATCCAAAATAAACCCAAGTTGGGACTTACTGATTCCTCACATAAGGTGTCTTGCATTTGTTAATTAACATATTTCAAATATAAATAAAGCCAAATCCATACCTTTTCTGCTTTTTTATCAGAAATGTCTTGCTTTTCCAGAACAGCCATGCTCTCCTTCAGATTCTTCACAATGTCTGCTGGAGATTTGTGAGACTTCCCAAACGGGAACGGCATGACGGCAGCGGCAGGGGCCTCCGCTGCACTCCGCCTGTGCTACCTGGAACACAGCACAAGGTTCATGTGAGCAAACACTGGCATCAACGGAAGACAGACTTTCTAAATCCTAATCTGGGAAGAAAACCCGTGTTTAGGAAAGTCATTTTACATAACTTTCAAATTCAGTAGGAACCGGAAAATCCACAAATATATGCAAGAAATGATAATACACAGATGTCTTAGAATTACAGAACGCTGTATTTTTCAAAACACTTTGTTTTTCTTTCCTTCAAATCAATTGCTCTCCTAACCACCCAAATGGGGACGAACATGCTGACTGATGCTGCTGAGGTAGAGAGCAGCAGCTCCCACTCACAGGGCAACTGCTACTGTCAGGCCTGATGCTGAGCACTAGAATTCATCTCATGAAACCCTTTCTAACAATCTCCTGCTCCTATTTACTGGTGAAGTTTAGCAAGGTTGAGAGGCTCAAGGTACTAAGTGGTCAAACAAGCTCAAATCTGTCTTGATCCAAAGTGTCCTTAATCACCACACTGTACATCAAATGGATAGTATCTATTTTACAGCTGAGGCAACTGAGGCCAAAAGTTAGGTGGAGTGTTTAGCCAAACAGCACTAGCAACAGCCTACTTTCTAGGTCTCTCCAGATGCTCTTTTCCCGGTGTTCACGCTGCTCCTCCTAAGCATCCCAGTGGGCTGCCCTGAATATGGCACACACTTCCTCAGCACACTCATCTTATTCAGGCAGTCACAGGGTCTCAGAGCTACAGAGAAGCCTGGATGGGGGAAAAAATCTCCCATTAGATCCTCTAATCCCCTATGTGACAGTTGTCAAGCTGTACTCTTTTTGCCTGGATTTGACCATCTCCTATGAAAGAACTTGCTGGTTAAAACCCTGGGGATGATGAACTTCTAGAAGTTCTTAATTTTTTGTGGGTAGTAGAAAACAACATTTCAACCACATAAACCACAGTATTACATCATCCAAAAGGAGGACATGCAACTATTCCAAGAAGGCACTATGAAGAAACAAAGTTAACACGACAAACAATGGAAGTGACTTGGGAACATGTTGGAAGTTAACATTTTTCAGTAAAAAAACTAGAAGAAGTTAAACTCACAGGCACTAAACAGTCTCATATCAGACACCAAAAGATGACACTTTTTAGAAAAACCTTATGGATCACTTAGATCAGTGGTTTTCTGACTGTAAGTTTCAACATCCTATATTTAACTGCCCAAGGTGTTCCCCACACACACCCAAGTAAGACAAGGTGGCTCTCAGACACCCCAACCCTACTTTGTTTTCCCTTCTATATAAACACAAAAATAAGTCCATTGCGTAGTATCGTAACACTTCTTTTGAGCTCTGCCTAAGATTTCATTTGATGAACAAACTTGAGTGTTTTTCCCTTAAGTTTGAAATAGTGACTTACATATTTGTTTATAAAGAATGTTTAAAACATGCCAAATGAATGCTAATGTCAAGCCTACAACTAAATCATAAACAAGTATGTTATTTCTCAACATGTTCTGATGTGAACTGTTCCGACCAATCTCTAACCCCAAATATTGCCTATCTTACCCTCTGTCACCTTGTAAATCCTTTTTCGATAAAATTAAAACCACATTTTCATTAACCAAAGAGAAATAGTTTAATGCATATCCTCTGTCATAGGTTCTTAAATATCCAAGGATTTTTTTTTTTTTTTTTGGAGTCTTGCTGTGTCACCCAGGTTGGAGTGCAGCAGCGCAATCTTGGCTCACTGTAACCTCCACCTCCCAGGTTCAAGTGATTCTTGTGCCTCAGCGTTAGCCTCCCAGGCAGCTGGGACTACAGGTGTGTGCCACCAACCCAGCTAATTTTTGTATTTTTAGTAGAGATGGGTTTTCACCATGTTGGCTAGGCTGGTCTCAACTCCTGGCCTCAAGGGATCCACCCACCTTGGCCTCCCAAAGTGCTGGGATTACAGGTGTGAGCCACCATGCCCAGCCATAAAATCCAAGGATGTTTAAGTCCACTACTAAATAACTTTTCTATGCCTAAAAGTTTGAACTGACGTTAGGGGAGTCACTCTTAACTAGCTGTCATATGATCGCTCTACAAGCCAGACGGGACACAAAGCCTGGATCATTCTTTTCCTTTTCCTGGATCATTACTTTTTCCTTTGGGCAGGGGAGTGGGCAGGGCGGGCCGGGGGCGGGGAGGGGGAAGCATGCAAGTTGCTTCTCCATAAACAGTGTATCAACACTCACAATATGTCCTCTGAAAGTATTATCTTTCCTATCTGTAACTCTGCAAATAATAGCAGTGATGTGGAGGGTGGGAATGTTTAATGGTATTTTGCAGGAAGTGTTACGGTGCTATGCAACAGAGATATTTTCAGCTCTGGCTCAATGGTGAAAGATGTGACTTTCCAGGGTAACAGAGGTTTACAAGTCCTACCACACACCAAAAGTTGGTTACAGCAGAAAGAGTACAGCCACCAAAAAGAACACATATATAAAGGGGAGACATGACATAAATCATTTCTGTTAATTAATATACCAGTCAGCTAAGATTTTACAGAACATATGAACTAGTAAGACTGTATTCTATAGAAATACAGGCCAGGTGAGGCGGCTCACGTCTGTAACCTCAGCACTTCGGGAGTCTGAGGTGGGGTGAATTGCTTGAGGTCAGGAGTTTGAGATCAGCCTCGGCAACATAGTGAGACCCTGTCTCTACAAAAAATTTTAAAATTAGCTGGACATGGTGGTGCATGCCTGTGGTCCTAGCCAGCTACTTGGAAGACTGAGGTTGGAGCATCACTTGAGCCTAAGAGGTGGTGACTGTACCACTGCACTCCAGCCTGAGTGACAGAGTAAGACCCTGACTTAAATTTAAATAAGGAGGAAAAGAAACACAGTAACAACTACCCAAAATAAGAAGTGACATTCCTCAGTAGGATCCAAATACATTGGTAAAGTTAATAAATCGTTACTCATGATTTAGTTTTAAAAATACAGTTAAAGGCTGGGCATGGTGGCTCACGCCTGTAATCCCAGCACTTTGGGAAGACGAGGCCAGCAGATCACGAGGTCAGGAGTTCGAGACCAGCCTGACCAACATGGTGAAACCCCATCTCTATTAAAAATACAAAAATCAGCTGGGCGTGGTGGCGTGCGCCTGTAATCCCAGCTACTCAGGAGGCTGAGGCAGGAGAATGGTTTGAACCCGGAAGGGGGAGGTTGCAGTGAGCTGAGATCATGCCACTGCACTCCAGCCTGGGCGACAGAGCAAAACTCCGTCTCATTCATAAATAAATAAATAAATAAATAAAATGGTTAGAAACTATCCTCTTTATTTTTAAAGTATGAGTGTAATAATTCTCAAACATCATTTATTTTCTTAGGCTTATCAACTCTTAATACAATTACCCAAGATTTTGGTAGGCAAAAACAAGGAAATAACACTCCCCAAAACTTCTGCATTACAGAATTTGTTTCTTATGTTCAGGTTTGCTAAGTATTAAGCTTAAATATCTTACACAGTCATGTAGCTGCCTGATGAGGTTTCAGTTAATGATTGACTGCATTATATGACAGTGGTCCCCTAAGAGCTGAAAAATTCTTATCACTTAGTGCTTTGTGTTACAAATACCTACTGTATTCAACACAGTAACATGCTGTACAGGTTTATAGCCTAGGAGCAATAGGCTACATCACATAGATTACTATGTAGTTGACTATACTATCTAGGTTTGTGTAAGTACTGTACCCTCTATGATGTTTGCACAACAACAAAACTGCCTGATGCATTTCTTAGAATCCATCCCAGTTGTTGAAGTAACACAGGAGTTAATTCCTTCATAGGATCATGTGTGACTTTCACACAATGCTCAAGTGATAGCAAAGGCACCTTTAAGAGTGGACTCCTCAGCTGGTACTGCTTTCTCCCGGGGGGGACGCTGCCTTCCAAAGGGCCTGGTCCACCATCAAGCCATTTAGAGTGCTCTGTGACCCTGAAGGGTGTGAAGCACACGGGCACATGTCTGAGTTTTGAAACTGACAATCCCTAGAGTACGGAGATGCCCAAGTTGGAAGCAGCAATGGTTCGAGAAGGGTTCCAGTGGTTTAAAGATATATTTCACCATAACAATCCACCTACCTTTCTCATCTCCCCTTTATCATCAGCAGTATTTCCTTTTATATATATTTGGAGGAATTTAAGGGAATAACACAAATCCACTGATTAAGGTCTTCAATAATTTTTCACTGCCCTTAGAATAAAACCCAAGTTCCTTGACCAAAAACCCAAAAGCAAATGTAATAAAAGCAAAGATAAATATCTGGGGCTTAATTAAAGTGCTTTTGCATGGCAAAAGAACAGTTAGCAGAGTAAACAGACAACCCACAGAGTGGGAGAAAATCTTCACAATCTATACATCTGACAAAGGACTAACACCCAGAATCTACAACAAACTCAAACAAATCAGTAAGAATAAAACAAACAATCCCATCAAAAAGTGGGCTAAGGACATAAACAGACAATTCTCAAAAGAAGATATACAAATGGCCAATGAACATACGAAAAAAATGCTCAGGATCACTAATGATCAGGGAAATGCAAACCAAAACCACAGTGCAATACCCACCTTACTCCTGCAAGAATGGCCATAATCAGAAAATCAATAAACAGTACATGTTGGCATGGATGCGGTAATCAGAGAACACTTCTACACTCCTGGTAGGAATGTAAACTAGTACAGCCACTATGGAAAACAATGTGGAGATTCCTTAAAGAATTAAAAGTAGAGCTACCACTTAATCCAGCAATCTCACTACTGGGTATCTACCCAGAGGAAAATCACAGAACCAATCCAAATGCCCATCAATCAACGAGTGGATAAAGAAACTGTGGGGGTGTGTGTGTGTGTATGTATATATGTGATGGACTACTACTCAGCCACAAAAAGGAATGAATTAACAGCATTTGCAGCAACCTGTATGAAACTGGAGACTATTATTCCAAGTGAAGTAACTCAAGAATGGAAAACCAAACATCATATGTTCTCACCGATATGTGGGAGCTAAGCTTTGAGGATGCAAAGTCGTAAGAATGATACAACGGACTTTGGGGACTTGTGGGGAAGGGGGCGAGCGATAGACTACAAATAGGCCAGGCGCAGTGGCTCATGCCTGTAATCCCACCATTTTGGGAGGCCAAGGCAGGTGGATCACCTGAGATCAGGAGTTTGAGACCAGCCTGGCCAACATGGCAAAACCCTGTCTCTACTAAAAATACAAAAATTAGCTGTGCATGGTGGCACGTGCTTGTAATCCCAGCTACTAGGGGGACTGAGGCAGGAGGATTGCTTAAACCTGGGAGGCGGAGGTTGCAGTGAGCTGAGATCGTGCCACTGCACTCCAGCTGAGCATCAGAGCAAGACAAAGAAGAGGAGGAGGGAGGAGGAGGAGGGGAAGGAGGCGGAGGGGAAGAAGGGGGGAAGGGGAAGAAGGAGGGGAAGGGGAAGAAGGAGGGGAAGGGGAAGAAGGAGGGGAAGAAAGAAGAAGGAAGAAGAAAGAAAGAAGAAGACTACAAATATGGTACAGTCTATACCGCTTGGGTGATGGGTGCACCAAAACCTCACAAACCACTAAAGAACTTATGTAACCAAATACTATCTGTATCCCAATAACCTATGGGGAAAAAATTTAAAAATAAATAAAATCCAAATTCCTTACCATGGCCCTCTAGGTTTTACCTATCTCCAACTCACAGCACAGCCTCTGGCCTTGATCGTAGAGGTCCAGACACACTGATGTCCTTTCTGCTCTCCAAACTACTTCTAAGCCAGAGTATCACATTTGCAAATATGGTAAAATTGTAATTTTAAAATTTAGATGGTTGGTGGGTGTGTGGGTTTTCATTGTTGGTTAACTTTTCTGTATGTTCTAAGTTTTTCTTAATATTGTTTTAAAACAGCCTTAACTATGTTTTGGACATAACTGAAGTTCACGAAGAAAATGAACAGCAATAGAGATTTTAATAAAAAAATTCATTTGGCTTTCAAATACAATTCCCTTGTCCATTAAAAAATTTTTTTTTTGAGATGGAGTCTTGCTCTGTCACCCAGGATGGAGTGCAGTGGTGCGATCTCGGCTCACTATAACCTCCACCTCCTGGGTTCAAGCAATTCTGCCTCAGCCTCCCCAGTAGCTGGGACTAGAGGCGCATGCCACCACGCCTGGCTAATTTTTGTTGTAGAGACGGGGTTTCACCACGTTGGCCAGGCTGGCCTCGAACTCCTGACCTCGTGATCTACCCACCTCAGCCTCCCAAAGTGCTGAGATTACAGGCGTGAGCTACCACACCCGGCCAAAAAATGGTTTATAATAAACCTCAGCAGGATTCCTTGGGCTAAGCCAAAAGTATTAATGTGACTGAGACAAAGCCAGACACTGACAGGATTCTAAAGTGGGTTGTGGCAATCCATACCTACTATGGGGATAGGCTTCCTTCTGATGGTAATTATTGGTGTATACTTGAATCCCAAAGTGGTGGTGTGTGGGGGGCTGTTAACATATTACTTTCATATAAAACGAACAGTTACAACACTGCAAGCTGAATCCGCATGGACATTTAGCTTCCCCCTTTCGCATTCATGCACTGCTCTCCACTAGTTGTTTTCTTCTCTTTCCCAATGCCCTTTCCTTTCCTGCATCCATCCATCCATCTATCTATCTATCTATCTATCTATCTATCTATCTATCTATCTATCTATTATCTATCTATCTATCTATCTATCTATCTATCTATCTATCTATCTATTTATTTTCCTTTCTGCATTTAATTCAATGACTCTACTCCAATGTCGATGTCCTGGTTCCACTCTTGGCTGTCACCTCACCCTATATTCCCTCTGGGTGATATCATCTATGGTTTCAACAATCTGAAATCCATTTCCGGCCCGACCAATGGCCTACCTTTCCAACTGCTGCTCCCTATAGATGTCCTCTAGGCAATCCAAATCTCATCTAAGTCCTGCTTCTTTCTCAATGTTCCCCTTTACAGTGAATGGATCCATTGTTCACCCCATCACTAAACTTGGTTGTCATAGCAAACTCTACTCAACTATTCCATGTATATTCAGTTCATAATTTCAGTCAATTCTGTTTTCTAAATCTATCTTTACAGACATTAAGGGTAGACCCTCACCATTCTCCACAAAGGCCAGGAGTTGTCAATGGGGTCAGTATCACCTCTAGGGGATTACTATGGTCTGAATATACCTTAAAATCCATGGGTTGGAAATTTAATTCCCAATGCAAGTGTTGGGAAGTGGAAACTAATGGGAGGTTTTTAGGTCATGAGGACTCTGCCCTCCTGTCACTATAACGAGGGCTTACAGGAGTGGATTGCTCTCTTCTGCCATTGTAAAGACATAGCATTTGTCCCTATTTTGACCTTCCACCTTTCACCATGTGAAATGCAGCCCTCTTCGGACTCTGAATGCCAGCACCTGATCTTGGACTTAGTCTTCAGAACTGTGAGAAATAAATTTCTGTTTTTTATAAATTACCCAGACTCGTATATTTTGTTATAGCAGCACAAATGGACTAAGACAGAGATGTTGTGGGAGATCTGGTTGTCTATGATTGGGACATTTACTGACCATTGAAATCTTTTTTTTTTTTTTTGTAAATATATAACGTTTCACAAAAGTTTGTGTGTCATCCTTGTGCAGGGGCCATGCTAATCTTCTCTGTAACATTCCAGTTTTAGGGTATGTGCTGCCAAAGCAAGCACCGAAATCATCACTTTTAAAAAGGCATTGTTTTTTAAAAGCACATAAGCATATCCTTCTGCTAGTTTCTATATCCTTTGAGGTTGGGGGTGTGTGTTGGGGTGGGGGTCAGAATATGAAAGTCTTTCCATCTACTCCTGCATCTAAGTCCGTCACAGAGAGTTAAAATTCGAGCTTTTAAAAAACGGTTATACTGTTCATTATGCAAAATTCAAACATTAAAGGATTACATAAGGTAGAAAAGTGAAAGTCACCTGAAAAGCCTGTAAGAGACAGCCATTATTAGTAGTTTGGTATATATTCTCCTTTTTATTACTTGCTTTGTATTTGTGGGGGGTTTTGGTACTGAAGTCTACTCTCTTCTCCAAAACAGATGGAGATCAGATGACACTAGAAATGGCCACTTCTATCTTACAAAGAACAAAGACATCAAATCACTGCTCTAGTACATTAATATTCTCAAGAATATTTTCAAGAGTACAAAGCAACATCCCAAGAAAGTGCTAGAGAATATACAGGATACCCACTAGGAAAATAAAAGCCCACACCATTAAAGTTAAGCCTGTTAGGTACTGCCCATCTTTGGAGATCTGACTGCTTTTGGGTTATGTGACACACTCCTCTTCACCTATGTATTGACAAATACTGAAAAGAACTCAAAAGGTCCATAAGTCAAAAGGTCCATACGCCAGTCAGTAGAACATTCATTCACTCCAATTCTAACTGTGTGTTTACTAAGATGTCACAGACTTAAAGGCATCAAGAGTGCCTGCTCTCAAGACAACATTCTGGTGTGTATGGATGTGGGCGTATGTGTTTAGAGACAATAATGAAAAGCTGCTGAATGACAACACATTCCTAGACAGCTGAGCTCACAAGACTCTACACTAACATATGTGTTAGATCTGACTCACGAACTTCGTGGTCAAATACAAAAAGCACAAACAAAGAAAAAAACCCACACACCGTAAGACAGTTGCCTACAAGGATTATTAAGGTTCTTAAGCAGTCATGGAGTGTGAAATGTAGCACAGGCATGAACACATTCTTTTTAGATAACTGGCTCTAAGACGTAATCCCTTGCTTCCAGCGTTAATGTTACTTAATTAAAACAGTAACTATTTACAGATACTGTGTTAGGTGCTAGACTATCTATCTGGTAGTACAGAACAATTATTTAAAGCACAGTAGTTAATTACACGGGCTTTAAAGATAGCCTGGGTTCAAATCCTGACTTTGTTATGCCTCAACTGACTTAGACATTTCTAAGCACCCTTTTCCTTATCTCTAAAATGGGAAAAGCAATAGCTACTTCACGATATGGTATAAGAATTAAAAAGTGCTTAGCACTGTATCTGCATATCTATTACATAAACTGGATAGCAATATAAAATGGAATAAAATGAATGACCTTATTGTTCTATTTAAGTCTACATCTAAAGTCTTGATTCAGCTTTTGGATGAATGGGAAGCAAGCCTTTCTTAGCTGCAACTAAGTTGTGATAACGTAAAAATTTTTAAAATAAAAACAAAATTGAGAACTACATATGGAGAAGTAAAAAAAAGAAAAAACAGATGTGGTAACTTAGGTTCCATTAAAATAAATCAAGAGTAGCTTTAAGAAGCAGTTGAAATTTGGGGTAATTTATAAAGGGAAGAGGTTTATTTAGCTCACGATTCTGGAGGCTGAGAGGTACAAGATCAGGTGGCAGCATCTGGTCAGCTTCTGGTGAGGGTTTTGTGCTGTATCTTAACATGGTGAAGAGGAGGTAGACATATGTAAAGAGACCAAACAGCAGAGGTGGCCTCACTTTATAAAAACCTGCTTTGGCATTAACTAATCCAGTCCCCAAACAGTGAGAACTCAATCCTGGGAGAAAGGCATTAATCCCTCTCAACGACCTAATCACCTCTTAAAGATGTCTCCTCCCAACACTGCCACATTAGGGGCCAAGCCTCAGCGTAAGTTTTGATGGAAATAACATTCAAACCACAGCTGGTACATATTTGTAGAATATTTGTAGAATGAACTATTATTTATTTTGATCCTCAAAGTAACAGTGGGATTCTCCATTCGTTCGTTCCTACAAGAAGTTCTATTATTTCTATTCTATAGATGAGTAACCTAAGGCTCAAAATTATTGGCTAGTTTGTTCAAATATCATGAAGCTAGCTAGTAAAGCGAAAAAGCTGGGACTTCAAAGCAGGTTTTTAGCAACTCTTATGCAGTGTCTATCAGGTTGTCCAGTATCTTTCATACTACAATCAATATATTCATACGTATCAGTAAACTTAAAAATGTTTCTAAGCCCGCAATTACACTTCTAGGAGTGTATCCTCATAATCTATTGCTTCTCTAAGATTTACATACAAAGATGGCCACTGAATAGTTATTTAATATAGTAGGAAAAGGAAAACCAATCAGAATTCTCAGTAAATAGAACTGAACATTCAGAAGTCATTTAAAATCAATGCGTCTGAGGATTTCTACTGATATGAAAAAATATCCACAACTCCTCTTAAGTGAAAAACACTTTAAATATAAGTTTGCATACATATAATCCCACCTTTATCTATACATGCAGAGGGATTTGTAAGAGAAAAAATATCAAAGGTTAATAATGGGTAGTGAGAACATCACTTGATATTTATATTTTTCTTAAGGTTAAGTATTTACAATGTTTATATAATACTTTTTTCTAAATATAAAAAGTGTATTTTAAAAAAATCAATACATGATCATTTCCTACTAAAAGAAACCAAGACTTCATGAAAGAGTAGGAAATACCCAAGATGAGCCAGGGACATGTTACTCCAGAAAGCAAATACTGTACTTATGAGGTCATGCTAAAAAAGGCACAGGAGCTAAGTTGAAAAGTGCTGCAAAGGCCTAAGATGGCAGAATTTGAGCACAAAAAATAATGATTACAATGCATTAACATGGAAATCAAGTATCTGCATACATTAAAGTATTGTGTATTTAATAGTAACATACGTATATATAAGAATATATGTAAAACATTAGTGCCCATTAAAATTATAATAATACTAAAAATAATTTTCTTTGGTTACCTTGGAGGTTGTGAAGGCAACAATGCAACACTCCAACAATTAGTTAAAAAAAAAAACAAAACGGGGGCGGGGACGCACATTTATCCTGACTTTTTCTGTACAGACTATATTTCAGGATAACCATATAGATGACAAGGGAAATATATATACATATATATATATATATGTATTTTTTTTTTCTTTTTGGAAACAAGATGACAAGGGAAATATATATACATATATATATATATATATATGTATTTTTTTTTTCTTTTTGGAAACAGAGTCTCACTCTATTGCCCAGGCTGGAGCGCAGTGGCATGATCTCAGCTCACTGTAAACTCTGCCTCCCAGGTTCAAACCATTCTTGTGCCTCAGCCTCCCTATGTAGCTGGGACTACAGGTGGGCGCCACCACGCCCAGCTAATTTTTGTATTCTTAGTAGAGATGGGGTTTCACCATGCTGGCCAGGCTGGTCTCGAACTCCTGGCCTCAAGTGATTGACCCGCCTTGGTCTCCCAAAGTGCGGGGATTACAGGCATGAGCCACCGCACCCAGCCCATTTTGTAGTTCTTGATGAAATAATGGAACTAGGCAACAATCACCAACGGCCTTAACCATTAGGTGAAAGGCTGATGGGGAATTTCATAGAGAATACACAGGCTAACTACATGGACAACACTAATCTATTAGGACAACCACACACCAGTGTGCCTCATGATACAACACAATAGGAAGTACAAAGCATCATCTATCAAAATTTGACTCTCCCTCCCCCGCCCCGCCCAACTACAATTCTGAATCAAATCAAGCTTCTGGATCTAGCGGTTGGTCTACAGGCAACAAGAGGGAGGAACAAGTTTAACATCACCATAGGGAAGCAGTAAATCAAACCCAGAAAATGGGACGCTTCACAGGACAGATGTTAGGCTTCTCCAAAAAACCAAACATGAGAAAATGGGGAAAAAAAAGACAGCAGAGACTTAAATAATAAGAGCCTCATATAGTCAAATACAATGCATAGGCCCTCTCTGGATCCTGATTCAAATAAACCAACTGAAAAAAAGATATTTTGGCAATCAGGGAAATTATATACTGGGTATGACAATTAAGGAATTACTGTTAATTTTGTTAGGTATTATGACGTATGTAAAAAATATCCTTATCAGTTAGACATACATGTGAAAGTATGAGTGATATGGGATTTCCTTTAAAATACTTTAGTTCCACCTCTCTCAGAGAACAAGGTGGCGGACAGATGAAATAGCTAGCAAAGTATTAACTGTTGAAGCTGGAAATTCATTATACTACAGCCTATATGTATACACTTACATATTTCATAATTTATAACATAGTAATAAGGCAAAAGTTTCTATTTGAAGAACTGGTATGTCTCAAATCACTGGAAGGCAAACTATAAAATCCATTGTATTTTGCACTAATTTTCCCCCTTATTTGACAAGAAGTTCAAAGTTAGATTTATACGTAACTGCCAAATGACCACTGTAATCCATGTTTCAGACATAAACACTACCTTTTCCTTATATAGAGTCTCAAAGCTTTCTTACTGAACTGTTCCAATCTACATGTGTTTTCATTTTGTCCACTGCAATTCAATTCAACTCACCTTGTTGATGGCAGGTAAGAGGAAGAATATCTATAGAGGAAACAGTTCCATGGGCAATGCTGTCAACAAGTGGTTCATAGTGCTCCTTTCCCCTTCTCTCCGTGAAATAATTTTTGGAAACTACAGCAATGCCAATGTGTGTAACCCCTCCTCAGAAATGCCCTCACTCCTCTACTTGTCAAAATGCTGCCCATCTCCAGATCACTTTTTTCTTTCTCTTTTTGAGACAGAGTCTCACTCTGTTGCCCAGGCTGGAGTGCAGTGATGTGATCTCAGCTCACTGCAACTTCTGCCTCCCAGGTTTAAGCGATTCTCCTGCACCTGCCTCGGCCTCCCCAAAGTGCTGGCATTTACAGGCATGAGCTACCACGCCAGGCCTCTAGACCACTTTCAAACATCAGCTTCTCCATAAAGATCTCCACAGTAAAAGTGTAAGACTCTCCTTATACCCGTAAGATTTTTAAAATCTTGATTATAATGTGTTATGTATGTATGTATCACTCCCAACTAATCTGGAAGCCTCTTGATAGCAAAGTTGTATATTAACAGTCATTTTATATTCTTATAACATTTGGCATGCTGCTTTGCATAAGACCCCAGATACACTTGCCGAGTGGGACTGAAGAACATTTCTGAAAACAAAAATCACACCAACAAAAAAAAATCCCACAGAAATGATACATAAATAACCAAGAGTTGACTAGAAAATTTTCACCTGAAACCCATGCAGAAAGGAGCTAGAGGCCAGAACCAAGATGCTCTTGGAGGGTGAGCAGGAAATCTAGCAAAATGCCTATAATTTCTCTATTGCTACACACAAAGCTGGACTCACACCTTTGCTGAGCAACTCTTGTCTGTCTGAATACTGTTTATGCCATGAATATAAGCCTGGCAATATTGTGACTAAAGTGTGATGGCTTCACGTAATATCCAAGATGGAATATTCAAAGGGTTGATCTGGGTTCCTAAGAGTGCAATGCTATTTATACAGCCATCCTGTTATGCAGCGTCACAGCTTTTTTGGATTGACTGTTTTTATCAGTGTTAAACTGGAATGAGTCATTGATTAAGGCATGTTATATACTGTGATGTGCACTCCCTAACCCAATGTCTGCGATCACTTTCCATCCATGAAACCACCCTGCACCCTTTCTCTAGCTCCCATGGTAACTAATTCCTATATATCTTTAAAGTCACATAAAAGGCTAGCCGTGACATTACACACTGAATGTAGGTGTCAGGATTCAAGGCAAGTCTTCTGATTCCAGATTCTACTTTTTTGTACTTACTTGTTCTGTCATCTTACACATAAATCAAGTATTACAAAAAAATGTAAAACATAAAAATATAATTTTAAACACAGTAATCACAAATAAATGTTTGCTGAGTGATTTTGTCAAATCCCGACCAAATAGGCAAAGGGCAATTTCTAAGATTATGAGTCAAATAAACATGAAAAGGATACCCCTGAATGCCCCATCCTTAAAAAAAATTTTTTTTTTTTAAATTTAAAGATTTTGTCCAGGTGCGGTGGCTCATGCCTGTAATCCCAGCACTTTGGGAGGCCGAAGTGGGCAGATCACAAGGTCAGGAGATCAAGAACATCTTGGCCAACATGGTGAAACCCTGTCTCTACTAAAAGTACAAAAATTAGCTGGACGTGGTGGCATGTGCCTGTAGTCCCAGCTACTCTGGAGGCTGAGGCAGGAGAATCGCTTTAACATGGGAGGTGGAGGTTGCCGTGAGCCGAGATGGCACCACTGCATTCCAGCCTGGGCAACAAGCTCAAAAATCTGGCCCCGCCCCCCCACCCCCAAAAAAAAGAAAAAGAAAAAAGAAAAAAATTTTAAAAAGCTTGACCCATACCCCAGCTTCATCTGCTTTTAAGAGGATTATTGCTCTTCATTGATAAAGTTCCTTTTCTATTAAATCTCAGATATATGCTTCATACAGAGTACCTTCCAGTACCAACCAAGTCTCCGGAGTGCAAGCATAGGTCTGAGGACCATGAGCTTCTCTACATACTCATCATCCTTTGGGGAAATAGCATCTTAACTAAAACAAAGTTCCTTTAGGCACATGCCTACATTTTTCTCAGCACATTTACAAAAAAAGATTTTTCAAAGACTTCAAATTTTTTTAACCTTTCCAGAATAGAGAGGCAAGGGTAAAGGCAGACCATTGTTAGCAGAACATTCTCCATGATCCTAAAACTAGACATACCTATTATATACATCGAGTAGACCATTAATTCCATTTTGGTAATCTAAAGTATTAAATAATTCTTACGCTAACCTATCTTCAATGAATGAATGAATTATAGAATGAGTACTTAATGAAATGGGCTTAGTGAATGTATTGTTTAAAAACACTTATGTTCCTCTTTAAAAAGGCTTTCTGTTAATCCTTACAAATTTCACTTATAGTATATGAGAAATGTCAAATTATGAATGTTTATGAAATATGCTGTAATGCTAAGGTTCATTCTTCATTGGAGCAACAAAATATATTTGCTTAAAGAGTGGGCTTTGCTTTAGTAGCTAATTTTTTAGAGAAAAGTCATTTTACAAAGTAGCAACAGCTCTTGCAGAAAGCTATGTGTTAATTTTACCAACAGGAACTTCATGTTAAACCTCAAATACTTATTGAGAGACTCATACTACTATTGCCAAATTTTACTGTGGTGATTTCAGTGTACCATGCAGTTGTTATAAATTTCAAAAACTAAAGTTATGATAAATACAACAGACTATTTCAAGCTCCCTTAAATTCTTTCTGGAACAAAGTAGGACATGTATAAACAACCACTGTAACATCTAAACACAGTTATAGAATATACTTCAAAATATGGTTGGAGGCCAGGCGTGGTGGCTCAAGCCTGTAATCCCAGCACTTTGGGAGGCTGAGGTGAGCGGATCACGAGGTCAAGAGATCAAGACCAGCCTGGCCAACATGGTGAAACCCCATCTTTATTAAAAATACAAAAATTAGCCAGGCATGGTGGCGTGTGCTTGTAGTCCCAGTTACTCCGGAGGCTGAGGCAGGAGGACTGCTTGAACCTGGGAGGTGGAGGCTGCAGTGAGCCGAGATTGTGCCACTGCACTCCAGCCTGGGCAACAGAGTGAGACTTTGTCTCCAAAAAAGAAAAAAATATATATATGGCTAGAAGTGTTTTAACCAAACTGACCATAACTAAGTAGCTCTTCGAAGTTAAGAATGTATCATGGGGCTGGGCACGGTGGCTCACACCTGTAATCCCAGCACTTTGGAAGGCCAAGGCAGGTGGATCACTTGAGGTCAGGAGTTCCAGATCAGCCTGGACAAAATGGTGAACCCCTGTTTCTACTAAAAATTTAAAAAATTAGCTGGGCATGGTGGCAGATGCCTGTAATCCCAGCTACTAGGGAGGCTGAGGCAGGAGAATCACTTGAACCCAGGAGGCGACGTCTGCAGTGAGCTGAGATTGTGCCATTGCACTCCAGCGGGGGTGACAGAGCGAGACTCCGTCTCAAAAAAAAAAAAAAAAAGTATCATGTATCAGAGCTGTGACTTTATTCTTCTAAGTTCTAATAGCCATATATATACATACACATACACATACTTACCTGATTTCTGCAGACAAAAGGTTTCTTTCTTTATATTAATATTTGTTTTTTGCCCTAATTTAATACTGGCCCCAATTAGCAGTTTTCAAATGTCTTTTGTTGTTTACAAGAAAGGTAGTTTGCTCAGTACTGAAACAAGCTGCCATCAAAGCCAGTACTCTTCTAAATGAGTTTCTTCTAGTTGTGAGTAAATGTATATCAAGTTCTAAATTAGCTTAATAACATCATAAATAAAGTCAAGTTTAAAAATTAAGGTCTATATCCTTATGTTTAAATTTTCTATATTAATGTAGCTTGGCAAAACTTTCAATATTTTTATCAATAACTCCACACAAAACTATCTTTAATAATGTCCTTTAGATTAATTATAAAAGCAAATACATATTTTCTTCACATTTGAAACTGTCAGACTAACACAACTCTTTCTGGAGTTATAGGGGGTCATCATAGCATTTTTCCAAAGGACAGATTGCTTTGTAACTGTTTCAGCAAAAAGACTCGTCTTTGGGGGTCTTATTTTTAATGAGTTACTCTATCTGTCCCTTCCTTTCTGTGCAGATGTAGCCGGCCTTACTTTGTCTTACAGTTCCAGCCTAGTTGTCTGTGGAAGTCATATAGAGTGAGTGAAGGGAAAGAAACTGCAACTCCTTGTCTTCCTCTATACTAACCAGACCTAGGACAGTCAATGAGCTTAAACGCCAGTTTCCACATCTTTATAAAACTTGAGGTAATTAAACCTGTCCTGCCCACTTTAGAAAGCTATTCATAAGGAATGGCTAAACAAACGGCTGACCTGGCCACAAAGAGACCACACAATGTTCTGTGCAGTTATGTATACCACATATGAGAGTAAAATGCAGCCAAGGAAGATTCTGAGTGACTCAGATAAGGCAGCAGCAGTCTGAGAGTCAAAACACAAAGATTCTTAACTCATCCCAAAAACTTAGGCCAATTTACACAGTCGTCAACAGTCCATGAGGGCAGCCATTTCTTTGCCAGCTAATCAACACTAGGACCTATTAACCTTTTCGATTTGCCAGATTAAAAATGTTGTCTTCTTGACTTCCTCTTCTTTCCACCCCTCTGATCAATTAATTTGAATTGCCAATCATTAATGACAATGAAGATACTTCCATTTGTATCTTCTTACTGAAATTGTACGTCTCTATTGCCCATTAGCCAGCTGGATTTGGAGTCCTTTTCTTATTGACCTGTAGGATATTGAATAATTATGAACATTATCCTTTTGGCTGTTTAGATTTTTTTGCAAATATGTTCTCCTAGTTTGCCATTTGCATTTCAACTTTGTCACTTAATATAAATTGTTTTCATTTTCTTATAAGATTTATCGGCCAGGCACAGGGGCTCACGCCTGTAATCCCAGCACTGTGGGAGGCCGAGGCGGGTGGATCACAAGGTCAGGAGATTGAGACCATCCTGGCTAACACGGTGAAACCCCCTCTCTACTAAAAATACAAAAAAATTAGCCGGGCGTGGTGGCAGGCACCTGCAGTCCCAGCTACTCAGGAGGCTGAGGCAGGAGAATGGCGTGAACCCAGGAGACGGAGCTTGCAGTGAGCCGAGATCGCGCCACTGCACTCCAGTTGACAGAGCGAGACACCGTCTCAAAAAAAAAAAAAAGACTTATCTGTAAATCTTTTTATTTAGGAATTCTGGATTTCCTGCTTGGCTTGGAACTGCATGCTGAATATGAATCCAAAATTTCATATTTATAGATATCAAACATTTATGGTCAAGCAATGGTATCTTTCTGAAATAAGCCATTCTAGTAGAATCTCATTTAATGAATCTCACTACTATCCAGTTTGAGAAAGGATGGCTGCTTTCATTATGGCACTGCTTAGTTATAGACAAAAA
Organism: Hylobates moloch; assembly: GCF_009828535.3. Lineage (NCBI taxonomy): Eukaryota > Metazoa > Chordata > Mammalia > Primates > Hylobatidae > Hylobates > Hylobates moloch. The sequence goes on from NW_026652276.1 coordinate 11,023,355, forward strand.
AGTAAATCAAGAAATCCACTGTAAGAATTTGTGACTTTTCTCCAGTTAGCCAGCAACTAAGTTATTTTGGGGGAGGCATAATATATTCTTTATATAGTAACTATATCTAAATACACGTTGAATAAGTATAACATTACATAAACTTATTTAAATTTGACATAGCGTTCAAAATTATAGCTCTATGATTTGAGGATATTTTAAAAACTGAATGTATACACATGCCTCTTAGAATTGGATTCCAACTTATGATGTGATCAAATTCCCATTCCTAGAGTTGGGCATGTATGCCTGTAATCCCAGCTACTCAGGAGGCTGAGGCAGGAGGACTGCTTGAGGCTAGGAATTAGAGACCAGCCTAGGCAAAAAAGTGAGACTCCATCTTTTAAGAAAAAAGAGAAAATAAATTCCCATTCCTAGACCTTATCCCAGTCCAAGCCAAGCCAGGGGCACGTACTAGAAGTAAATTGACAAAATATCAAATCTGAGCAACCATTTCCATGGGTATCAGGTAGGAATATTCTGAAGTAGACCTGTATCCTTGTGTCTTAAGCATGGAGGCATCCAGGATTGGGATAAAATGAAAGAGATGTCATGAAGAAAGAGCTGAAAGCATTTTCAACAGTCTAATAAGACATGTTAATATGTAAATAACCATCTCCACACTAGCCTGTGCGGTGTCTGGGAACGAGAACCATATATTCATATTGAATCTGCACCACAATTAGCATAGTCAGCAACCAAATTCCTATAAAATTTATCCAGCTGTGGTTTTGTCAGAGGGAAATAAACCTTGGGGGAATTAACTCAATCAGGGAACCGCCTGAGTTATTCTCCAGGCATTCCTATTTGTCACTGCTCCTCTCAGAGTGTGGTGCTCCAAACTGGATCCCGTACTCCCCATGTGTCAGCTAACCAGGCAAGACTATCTTTCCATATATTTCATAAATGTGATCTTAAATTATGTTAAGTTTTAATAGTCACACCACACAGCTAAAACACTTTCTACTGAGCAATTTAATTGACCCAAGTCTTTTGTATATGTTGCATAGGAAGCCCCATCTTCATCCATTGTATACTACTGCAGGGGTCCCCAACTCCTGGGCTGCGGAGTGGTACGGGTCCAGTGGCCTGCTAGTAACAGCAGGAGGTGAGCAGTGGGTGAGAGAGCATTACTGCCTGAGCTCTGCCTACTGTCAGATCAGCAGCAGCATTGGATCTCACAGGAGCGTGAACCCTATTGTGAACTGCACATTCGAGGGATCTAGGTTGTCTGCTCCTTATGAGAACCTAATGCCTGATGATCTGAGGTGGCACAGTTTCATCCTGAAACCATCCCCCGCCCTGCACGCCCCACCAGGCCTAGTCCGTGGAAAAACTGTCTTCCACAAAACTGGTCCCTCATGCCAGAAAGTTTGGGGTCTGCTGTATTACTGCATTTTGGGACATGCCAGCAGGATTGAACAATTATTCCTATTCAATTCCTTCTGATTTAGACTCAGTATGTAGTATGGCATTTAAATTTTTTTTCTTGGATCTTAATGCTGTTATCCAGTATACATTAGCTTCCCCTACCAGATTCCTGTCACCTACAAATCTGATTAGCAAGTCACACAGGTTTTCCTTTACTTCCTATTAAAAGTATGAATAGGTCAGCGAAGAGAGTACTGGAGCTTTCCAATAAAGCCTCTCATCAATCTGTATTTTGTGTACAGTCATTAAATAACCACGAGGCCACCCAACTGCATTATAGTATCATTGGTGGCGTACAGACTACTTTGACCTCATGACCCATGATGCACACATATTCATACAAAGAAAACAAGAGTCACCAAATAGCACTTATACTTACTATGTAAAATTATACTGACATTCTTTATTCTATTTTGTTCTATCCTAGCCCTACTCCTTCCCTTCCTTGTAAATGCTAGTCATAACCCACTAAGGTGATTTTATAACTCACTGATAAGATCGAACCTGCAGTTAGTAGAAGATTTAAAATCAATCTGAATAGCTCTTTTATACTAATGATAGCAACCATATTCACAATGCTGAACTTCTCCAATTATGGCAAAGCACAAAGACTTTATCATGATTTAAGACTTCAAATTAGAGGCTGGACGTGGTGACTCATACCTGTAATCCCAGCACTTTGGGAGGCCGAGGTGGGCGGATCACCCGAGGTCGGGAGTTCAAGACCAGCCTGACCAACGTGCAGAAACCCCGTCTCTACTAAAAATACAAAATTAGCCAGGCGTGGTGGCGCATGCCTGTAATCCTAGCCACTCGGGAGGCTGAAGCAGGAGAATTGCTTGAACCCGGGAGGCGGAGGTTGTGGTGAGCAGAGATCGCGCCGTTCCACTCCAGCCTGGGCAACAGGGCGAAACTCTGTCTCAAAAAAAAAAAAAAAAGACTTCAAATTATAGTTTCATATTACAAAGCATTATTTAGAAACATCTGTAATACATGACTGATTTCTCTGAATATGTTAAAGGTCTTTTATCAATATAGATCTGCCATCTTTAGTTTTACCTACAATGATTTATTCACAGATACCCTAACAAATTAAGAGTTAAATTATCATATCTTTAGAACTAGTTTCAGAAAACGGGAACTTCAGCTATTTCTAGACAAATTAGCACTGTATTTTAAAATACAAAAGGTTAATCAATGTCTGTATTTTAAAAATATCTATTTTCCTTCTGGTTAAATTTACTCTCACTTGCTACAAAGGCTGTGTAAACATAGTCCATATGATCATGGGCAAACATCACAGCCTCACCCACGTTTTGGTAAATAAGAAAAGCAAACGGTGAATCCTGCTCTTTTATAGAGATAATTCCTTTAAAAGAATACCTAAACAAATGAGAAAACTTGAAAGTTCAAGTATGGGGGAAAGGCCTTCCATAAAATTATTTTTGTGTCAAAGAATTAAGGTAGATTAGAAACGCTATGGTTCTAAAGCCATACCTGAGAGTGGTGAAATGATTTTTAGTTTTTCCTTTTAGTCATTCCAATGAATAACTATTTTGAAAAAAAGTTTTATTTGCAAAATTTATAACCTTAAACTTATTTCTACAGCATCAGATATAAACCTGGAAAATCACTCTCCTTCAAGGTCTAAGCATTGCTATTTCTGTTCTGGCCAAATGCCCACAAAAGCACAAACATGCCACAAAACCAGCCTGAGCTAAACCACCATAGTAGGAGATTGGAAGGTTTCTTTTTAAACTGCTCAAAAGCTGTCGTATGGTGGTATTTAGTGTAAACAGACTTTTTCCAGCAGCAGTATTTAGAGTCACAGAATGCACAAGTACATAGCCCTGTAGATGACCACATAGAACATTCTACCCAAGGATAATTTCTGTTGAGAATTTTCCTAACCAATCAACATATTCTTTCCACTCCACTCCTCCACATCAACACACTAACTGGCATATGAAGCCTTGATCCTGATGAAATAATGAGGCTAAACAACACTGAACTTCAGAGGAAGTAACCAAACCTCATTTGCCAACTGACTGGTATGATCAAATATAAAAGCTCTTGCTTGTGTTTCTGGAGGAAAAAAGTTCCCAATCATACAGCCTAAACTCAGCTCATAAACCAACAGATGAGAGCTAAATGGCACGAATGATAAGTGGTACATATTTGTTAGGTGTTCCAGGACTTAGAATACAGCTGGGGAGAAAGGCACAAATACAGAAGACTTAAATCCATGGAAGACTAACAGGCACAGACAGGGCACTGTGTGCTGAAGGTCCCAGACTTCAGCGGAGACGTTTCTTGAACTGCACTGTGTAGAATGAAAAATTTGGATAAGGGTCAGAAAATGTTTGACTGGAAGACTTTATGCAACAGTCTGAAGTATGATAAGGCAAGAAAAATGACTTTGTAATTTCGTCAAGCTCTGGTGGGTAATAAAGTATCGGGTGAAAAAGCAGGCAGAAGGTGAAAAACCCAAGTGCCGTTTACAGAATAACCACATACCTTCTTTTATTGCTCAAAGAACATTCCACACTTTATGGAGTGGTGCTTTGCAGGTAAGTGTTGACATCATAATATAGTCAAACTGGAAAACTTGCTTTTTAATCTCAAAGCAGTATCTAAAATGCACAACAAAAGCATCTTATATCCAAGGGAACATAAAAATTTAAGTTTTAGTGAGAGGCCTAAAACCATTCAGGAAGAGCTACAATGGATACAGTTACTTACATTAAAAACTTATTTTTCTCTACAAAAATTTTGAACATGGGATTTTACTTTTCCTTTACTATTTTGGCAGAAGAATATTACTAACACAAGTCAATGTGAGGACTAAACAAAATATTTGTGACAGCATTCTGTAACCTCTAACAAACAGAGATGATCATTTCCGTGCAGGCCTCAAAAATCTATCCTCTGGATTTTTCGATCTCCCCAAATGCTGAGGTTATTGTTAACCATATAGCCAATCTCTCAGACTCATAGTGGCTTGAAAAGGAAGTTACATTGTTTAAAATTAGTTTTTCTGCAGGTGTCCTGAGAGGGTGGCGGGGAGACAGGGTGAGCTTGTTCCATAACAGTGGGAGAACAGCGATCCAGGCGCTGAAGTTTTGTCAAACTAAAATGACAGTAGCCATGATTCTGATAGTGGCTTTTAAGCCTTATTCTAAGATCTGCAGCAGGTGAGGGTCTATCTCCTCTTCAGCCCAAACACCTCACTCTTATCAGTTTTATATATTGGGTTTCAGTGTCATCAATTTAAAAAATTTTTTCTAAAAATTACTTTAAAACTGTGTCTATTAAAAATGTCTGCATGTTGGGTGCAGAACTAGTTTCTGAGGAAAACACTAACCTGGCCTCCAAGTCAACTTATGTAACTAGATTTGAAATCAAGTCCCGGTTAAGTTTTGAAAGGCAGATATTAGCGTTGGTTGCCATTTGAGCCAACTGTTAAAGCCAGAGCAGCTACCAGACACTCTAACCTTGGACCTCTCTGGTACTCAATTTTAATTAAAAGGTCGGCAGCATGAATCATTATAAAGGGCCACTTCCATAGCTCCAGAGCATCAGAAAAATGATTTAATTAAACTGCACTCTGGCCTAATACTATATCTTTTATGTCTTGTACTAAGATACCTTAAACTTGAACTCAGGTACTTCATTTTTACAGACACTGTTGAGACTAGAGAAGGGTCAAATTTTTGAGATTTTTTGACTCCCCTCCTTCCCCTCCTCCTGACCGAGATTTGAGAAATATATTAAGGACCCAGAGCTCACATTAATAAAGGATCCACAGGGTCTCAATTACAGAAAATTATGCTTCTCCTAAGTGGTTGGCTTTCTTTTTACCTCATAAACTGTCTTGGATTTGCTCTTTCTTTCTTTGTTCTGGCTACTCAAAACTCAAAGCCAAATGTGTAGGCTTCATCCAGCTAGTGTAAAAGACGTGCATTTGATACTAACCTTGTCCTGAGAATAATTTCGTCTCTTTATTTTTCCATTGCTTTTTATCTAACTCTTTGGGGTGATGTGGAAGATGAGACAGAAGGGGAGAAAAGAAAGAGAGAAGGAAACATACCCCTAATTTTCTCCATTTCCCTAAAATGACAGGCAAAGGACATGAAAAAATCTAATTTTAGCACGAGGGTGTAGCTTTTAACCTTACCACCATGCTAAATTTGTTAAATACTGTAAGATCTAACATGTCAATATTCTCACTGTGGTAGAAACAGGTAACAATGTTACAGGGACATCCTGCCTGGGAAGAGATTACTACATTAAGTCAAACAGAGAAAATGTATTAAAGCCATCAACATGTACAATGTGCAGCAAAAGAGGAGACATCTACCACTTTTCTTGAGAGTCAAATACTTTCTATCCATGAGTAACAGCATACCAGCCCATTTGAACATGAGAGATGGTCGGCATAACTCTTCCGTCTCTCAAAAGAGCCCCTATGCAGTGTGCAATAACTGCTTAGTTCCTGTCGTTCTCCTTTCTGGTAAGTAAAGATGAATAAAAATACTTCCAAGTTTCTTCAACATACTTTTCAAGCCCCTATTACATGCAAGCCATTATAGATATTAAAGTCTAAATGGTCTTTATAGAAAAAGATTTTTTTGTTGTTGGGCATGGTAGCTCATGCCTGTAATCCCAGCACTTTGGGAGGCTGAGGTAGGTGGACTGGTTAAGCACAGGAGTTCAAGACCAGCCTGGGCACCACAGTGAGACCTGGTCTCTATAAAATTTAAAACTTAGCTGAGTGTGGTGGTGCGCACCTAGGGTTCCAGCTACTTGGGAGCCTGGGGTAGGAGGAATGCTTGAGCCAGTGAGGTCAAGGCTGCAGTGAGCCATGACTGCACCACTGCACTCCAGCCTGGGTGACAGAAGGAGACCCTGTCCCCCGCCACTCTCCCCAAAAAAGTTATTTTTTAACTAGGTATACAAACCATTTATAAATTAAAATAATGGCTGAGCTGGGAGCAGTGGCTCATGCCTATAATCCCAGCACTTTGGGAGGCCGAGGCGGGTGGATCACTTGAGGCCAGGAGTTCAAGACCAGCCTGGCCAACATGGTGAAACCCCATCTCTACTAAAAATACAAAAATAAGCCAGGCGTGGTGGCAAGTGCCTGTAATCCCGGCTGCTCAGGAGGCTGAGGCAGGAGAATTGCTTGAACCCGGGAGGCAGAGATTGCAGTGAGCCGAGATTGCACCACTGCACTCCAGCCCAGGTGACAGAGCGACAACTCTCTCTCAAAAATAAAAAAATAAATAAAATAATGGCTGAGCTCTACTTGTAAACTGTGATTCCACATTCTACTCCAAACTCTCTAAGGAAATTAAGGAAAACAACAAGAATTCAAGGGGTATCAGGGGAGGCGACCAGCAAAGAGCACAATGTAAATGGAAAACAAGCCGATGAGATAAGCCAAAATGCTACCCAATCAACAAGTATTGGTCACTTGATGCTTTCCTAAGATTCAACAGAAAACACAACCCCACCACCGCCACCAAATATTGGTGGTTTAGACCAGAAGACTAATAACGCAGAACAGTGTTCCACCTGGGTGGGGCACATATTCCAGTTCCTCCCTCCACAGTTGAGAGAATATAAGTGCAGTGACTCTTTAGTCAGGGGTGGAATGCCTCTGGGATCCTGTGGGCCAGCTCTGTAGACTCCCTCAGGCCTTCATGATACCTGTGGCCAAAAGCCCTAAAGCAGGGCCTACATTTAAGACTAACATGAGAGATAAAGGACAAAATAACAGGAATGAAGATGTGGTCTGGGTCAAATAACCAAGAAGTCTATGGATGTTTGATTTTGGACACCTAAACAAATGAGAGGGGAAGACGACAGACTCCACCAATCCTCGGAAGGGTCATAGGGTCACTCCGTATCACCCCCAGCACCATTTCTTTCTGGCAACTCCCCCACTTACACATACCACTCACATAGCTCCAGTGGGTGGTACTACGGCCTTACATGACCACATCCCTGCTGGCCATAACAACCTAACCAAGAGGTTAGGGAGGGGCAAGCTAGACACTGAACAGGAAGTCAGTCTATCCAAGGGCTGAAGTTCCATGATACATACTTAGGAAATGCAGGTGGCCAGATTTTCTATCAGGTGTAAAAAACTAGTCTGCACAGAGATCAAGAGGCGAATAAGTGAGGGAATGCAGTAGGAAACGGACAGTCTTAAAGGTGCCTGAATTCTTGGTTCCAGCTTTTGAGACCCAGATGCACCTCTTCCTTTTCCCCAAAATAAAATTTTACTAAATCCCTGTTTTGTTGGAAGAAACAAGAGTTCCAATAAATACAAGGGGCTACCTCTAAGGGCAGGGGTCAGATCTTTCTCCTCTTCACCTTTTAGAGGGCCAAACTGGCCTAGTGCAGGCTGCGAGTGGCACTGTCTTATTCTTCCATATACTCTGCTATCTACTTTTGGGGATGGAGATCTGAAATGTGTCATTAACAGGGGAAGAAACAAAGAAAAAAATTAAAGTGTAAAAACAGTATGTCTATTTTCACAAATTGAGAACAAAGTTCAAGATTATATAAGCAAATGCAAATTAAATGTAACTTTTTCCCCTGGCCGTCCTAAACTCAACTCCCAAAACGATCTTGTGAAAACTCCTGGTATTTCCCTTGGAAACATTTGCTCTAAAACTTGGAAGGGATATGGAAAATAAAGAATTAAACATTATATAAATATGTTAAGTATAGGAATACTGCTACACTGTCTCCTTAAACAGTCCTTTTTTAGAGTTATAAGGCATCCAGTAACGACCATTTAAAATCTGCAACTCCCCAATTTCTCTTTCAATAATTCCTGAGAAGCTACTTATAGCAGAGTGAAGGAAGACAGAATCTGGGCAAAAACAGTGTTTACATGTAGAATCTCCTTTCAAACAAAGTCGGATACTTTAGAGCCAGAAGTGCTAACAGCATATAGCTCTCATTGAGAAGGAAGAAAAGTCAAGGCAATCTACTGAAAACCCTTTTAGTTTCAAGGAAGGAATGCTACAGCTCCAGAAGCAACACCTGAGAATCAAACTACCTTGGGGGTATGTGGGGGGACATCCGAGGACCTGATACAACAGCCTTACATCCTTAACACCAAAAAAATGAGAGGAGGGGGTCAAAAAACAGCTAGTCTTGCAATTGCTGAATGGTAAGATGACAATTTATCATCCAAACCAGGGCAAATTGAAGAATGAAGGGGGGGGCATGATGAATAAATACATCAGGAAAACAGGCATAAACGTGTGCTGTCTGGGAAGTCAGGACATTTGGTCACCCCTACTAATCTGTGACTATTTTGATTCCCCTATGACTAGCCAACTTTCCCGTACATGTCCATTTCTCAATCTAGCAAAGACAGAGCACCCTCTACTTAGAGTAGGGTGCAGCAGGGTAACCTGCACATAAATATTTGTTAGTCCTGGTTAAAAAAAATTCCATATTTAAAATTTGTTTTTAATTGTCAGTGATAACGTAAAGAAGTCTCTCTTGGCAGTATTTAATACTTCAAATCAGTAAATATCTACAATTCTCGAGATTTACTGGGGACTATGCCCATGTCATGAAATAAATAACTTTTCAATCTCCGACTAACCACACTGACCCAGGCCATGTGGGCAACTAGTTGCCGTTTCTCCTACAGGCACACACTTCATTATCATCATCATTCATCCCATCCTGCTCTCACTGCTGAATAATCAGAACAGGTTGATCTAACTGATCTCATTCCCCCAGCGGCAAGCATCTCAACATGACTTTTTTCTCCCCACTGAATCTTTGAGCAATTTTACCCTGATTCATGTACCCCTATATTTGAAAATCAACAATAAATACATTTACATACATGCCCCTAGACAGCAAGGGCCATCTTCATGTACTCCTCACAAGGTGAGATACAACCGAAAATAAGAGATTATGTTTGTATACACACATTAGTTTTAAATAAAGATGAGGTAGAAGATGTTTCCTAAAACCCAAGTAAGGGGTCTTAAAACTGACTGATAAACCTGAAACTGAGTTCTCCTGTTAAGAGACAATTTCGGCTGGGCGCGGTGGCTCACGCCTATAATCCTAGCACTTTGGGAGGCCGAGGTGGGTGGATCACAAGGTCAGGAGATTGAGACCATCCTGGCTAAGACAGTGAAACCCCATCTCTACTAAAAAATACAAAAAATTACCATCCTGGCTAACATGGTGAAACCCTGTCTCTACTAAAAATACAAAAAAATTAGCCGGGTGTGGTGGCGGGCGCCTGTAATCCCAGCTACTCGGGAGGCTGAGGCAGGAGAATGGCGTGAACCCGGGAGGCGGAGCTTGCAGTGAGCCGAGATCGCACCACTGCACTCCAGCCTGGGCGACAGAGCAAGACTCCGTCTCAAAAAAAAAAAAATTAGCCGGGCGTGGTGGCAGGCGCCTGCAGTAGGCTGAGGCAGGAGAATGGCGGAACCCGGGAGGCGGAGCTTGCAGTGAGCCGAGATAGCGCCACTGCACTCCAGCTTGGGTGAGAGTGAGACTGTCTCAAAAAAAAAAAAAAAAAAAAAAAAAGAGAGAAAGATAATTTCACCAAGCTCTCAGCTCTCTCTCCTTTGACCACTCACTAAGGCAGTCTTAGAACTAATTCTACTTTCTGTAGATTTAGGATACGCCATTAAATGGGGTGTACCAATAAAATCAGTGCAGGATAAACTGGAAAGCTCTAACTTGTTGGAACATTTTTAACAACACAAAGTTCCAAAAAGCTAACTATTTTCTTCTCCACTCAATAGCTAAAATAGCTAGATATTTTAAATATTAGCTTTATTGAGATAAAATTCACACACCATACAATTCACCTATTTAAAGCATACAATTCAGCTGGGCATGGTGGCTCACGTAATAATCCCAGCACTTTGGGAGGCCGAGGCAGGAGAACTGCCGGAGGCCAGTTCAAGACCAGGCTGGGCAACATAGCAAGACCCCGTGTCTACAAGAAATTTAAAAATTAGGTGTGGAGGTGCTCGTCTGTAGTCCTAGCTACTTGAGAGGCTGAGGAGGGACGATTACTTGAGCCCTGATGTTTGAGGCTACAGTGAGCTATGATCACACTAATGCACTCATAGCCTCGGTGACAGTGAGACTTTGTCTCAAAGTAAGTATTTTGAAGCATAAAATCCAATAGTTTTCGGTATATTCAGAGTTAAGCAATCACCACCATAATCAATAAAACAGCTAGATTTTTTAAGACAGCGAAGATGACTTGCAGTAAGAATGAAAAAGGAATTTTATTTTTTTCCTGGTTTACATGAGTATCTTAGCAATCTGGCTATATACGGGACCAAACTCTTTCCCAGAAAGGCCCTACCAGCAGTATATGAGATCGTCTTGCCTTATGCATCTCAATGCAACCCTACTTGCATTAAGCATTATTACTTGTTAAAATCTCTAATAGCACCCCCCACTGTTTTATTTACATTTACTTTATTTAGCCACTATCTGATCTGGCTGTTCACTTGTCCAATGTTTTAGCCTTTAACTTGCTTGAAAGGCAGCATGCTTTAAGGATTAAGACCATCTCTTATCAGACCCCAGTTTAAATCCCAGCTCTGCTGTTTAGTAGAGGTATGAACCAAAACCTGGGGATAAAACATTGACCTTCTGTATCTCAATTAGTTATAAAATGGCTGTTAAAATTTTAACACGAATAAAATGCCTAGGGCAGCATTTGAAATACAAAAGGAGCTTACTAATAAATGGCAGTTATCAGTTTGTATAAGCGTTTACTATACTGAGGTAAAAGTCAACACTTTGGCCATCATCGCACAAATTTTTTTCACACATTTTTCTTAGTTCTTTTCTTCTATCACTCAACAGCAATGAAAATAAACCTGCTTTTTCATCCAATGGATATTCATATAAGTTTTCTTGGCCAAGCACAGTGGCTCATGCCTGTAATCCCAGCACTTTGGGAGGCCGAGGCAGGTGGATCACCTGAGGTCAGGAGTTCGGGACCTGCCTGGCCAACACGGTGAAACCCTGTCTCTACTAAAAATACAAAAATTAGCCGGGCGTGGTGGCAGGCGCCTGTAATCCCAGCTACTCAGGAGGCTGAGGCAGGAAATCACTTGAACCCAGGAGGCAGAGGCTGCAGTGAGCTGAGTTCGCACCATTGCACTACAGCCTGGGGCACAAGAGCGAGACTTGGTCTCAAAAAAAAAAAAAAAGTTTTCTTCTAATGTATGGTTTTTATTCATTCTCCCATCTGATATATTTTCATATAAAGGGTAGCTTAATTATCACAATTCATTGTCCCAAAGAATAACCAATCATCTAAAAATATTTTGCTCTAGCCTGGGCAACATGGTGAAACCCTGCAAAAACTACAAAAATTAACTGGGTGTGGTGGTGTGCACCTGTAGTCCCAGCTACTCGAGAGGCTGAGGTGGGAGATCACTTGAGCCTGAAGTGAACCATGATCGTGCCACTGAACTCTAGCCTGGGTGACAGGGCAAGATTCTGTCTAAAATTATAAGAAAAAATTTTTTTCTAAATAATCCTTTCTTTTTTTCCACTAATGTGTGATGTTGCTTATGTAGTAGGCTCATATGTATCTTTTACTGTGTTCCATAAGCCAACTTTTTAAAAAATCTGACAGTATTCTCTGGCCAATACTACACTGATTCAACCTGGAAAAATTTTCTCATTTGTTCTTATTTAAGTCTTTTTTCACTTAAATTTATAGTTTTCTTTGTAAAAATCTCAAATATTTATAGATTCCATCACCTTGGGCATTTCATTTTTTATTGCTATAATGAATGAAGTTTTTGCTCACGATTTTTCATAACCAAGTGGCACCAATTATTAAATATCTTTATGTGGTATAAAACCATCTTACTAAACTTTTTTTTTTCCTTGACAGTTTCACTCTTGTCCAAGCTAGAGATCTTGGCTCACTGCAACCTCCACCTCCCGGGTTCAATCGATTCTCCTGCCTCAGCCTCCTGAGTAGCTGGGATTACAGGCACATGCCACCACGCCCAGTTGATTTTTTTGTATTTTTAGTAGGGATGGGGTTTCACCATGTTGGCCAGGCTGGTCTTGAACTCCTGACCTCAGGTGATCCACCCACCTCAGCCTCCCAAAGTGCTAGAGATTACAGGTATGAGCCACCGCACCAGGAACTAAACTCTTATTTTTAACTCTTGATTTGATTCTCTTGGTTTTCCCAGGTTTAAAATTGTGACTGTCTGCAAATACTGCTATATTCCACCATTTTTTCCAATAGTTAAGTCTTTTATTTGATGTATTCTTGCACTGGCCAAGACATTATCAAACATCAGTGTTACTGGGCATCCTTGTTTTGTTTTCTGATTTCAAGTGTTCATAAAACAAGAACTGTTTAACATTGCTATCTTGGCACATATTGGGGTGATATAGCCAGAGGTTAAATACTAGCTGGTGCAAACCTACCAAGGGTTCAAAACCAGGCTCTGTGGCTAATTTGCAACTAATCTTTGGGCAGACTATTTAACCTTTTGGCCTATATTTCATAATGTGTAAAATAAGCATAATCTATTTCTTCAGGCTGCAGGGATTAATTGAGATAATGTAAGTGCTTAAAACACTTACTTGGCACACAGTAAATACCAGGTTTTGTCTTCTTTGACAATTTCATATTTAATTAGTTTTGCTGGTGTTTTACTTAGAATGTTCATGGCTTCTGCATGTGCATCTGGGGCCGGGTGCAATGCTTCATGCCTGTAATTCCAGCATTTTGGGAGGCCAAGGCAGGAGGACTGCTTGAGCCCAGGAGTTCGAGACCAATCTAGGAAACAAAATGAGATCCCGTCTCCACGAAAAATTTAAAAAATTATAGCTGGGTGTGGTGGCACATGCCTGTAGTCCTAGCTACTCAGGAGGCCGAGGCAGGAGGATTGCTTAAGCCTAGGGGTTCGGGGCTACAGTAAACTATGACCGCACCACTGCACTCCAGAATGGGTGATAAAGCAAGACCCTGTCTCAAAAAAACCTAAAAGATAAATTGGGGCATGATGCGACGGCTCATGTCTGTAATCCCAGCACTTTGGGAAGCTGAGGCAGGTGGATTGCTTTGAGCTCAGGCGTTCAAGACCAGCCTGGGCAACATGGCAAAACACCATTTCTACAAAAATTAGCTGGGCATGGTGGCTTACCCCTGTAATCCCAGCTACTTGGGAGGCTGAGGCTGGAGAATCACTTGAGCTTGGGTGGAAGAGTTTCAATGAGCAGAAAAAAAAAAAAAAAGATAAATTGGAATAGTTTTCATCCTTTGTGATGTCTTACCAGGTTGCTGTTCTTATATTTTATATTTTATTAGGCTTTTAAGAGTTTAGGCTAGTTTTTATTTATTTATTTTTGAGACGGAGTCTCTCTCTATCGTCCATGGTGGAGTGCAGTGGTGTGATCTCAGCTCACTGCAACCTCCGCCTCCCAGGTTCAAGCAATTCTCCTGTCTCAGCCCCCGAGTAGCTGGAACTACAGGCGTGCGCCACCACACCCAGCTAATTTTTGTATTTTTAGTAGAGACTGGGTTTCACCATGTTGGCCAGGCTGCTCTTGAACTCCTGACCTCAGGTGATCTTCCTGCCTCGGCCTCCCAAAGTGCTGGGATTCCAGGCGTGAGCCACTGCACCTGGCCTAGGCTAGTTTTGTAACATGAATTTGGTATCTTTTGGTATTCTAGGATCTAGAATAAATCTAGTTTATGTTTTTTGAAACTTTTAAAGAGAACATATAATTTATACATGGGTATTTATGTTAGGTATATCATTTATCTAAGAGTATATAATTTCTATGCTAACTGGGTTTGGAGCACTCCTTCCCCTATCTGGTTGCGAGGGCATGGCCTTTAATATATATTTAATATATTCCATGAGTTAAGGCCAGGCACAGTGGCTTACACCGGTAATCATAGCACTTTAGGGAGGCCAAGGCAAATGGATCACTGAAGCCCAGTTCTAGACCAGCCTGGGCAACACAGCGAAACCCCATCTCTACAAAAAATACAAAAAAAATTAGCTGGGCATGGTGGTGCACACCTGTAGGCCCAGCCACTCAGGAAGCTGAGGAGGGAGGATCATTCAAGCCCAGGAGGTTGAGGCTACAGTGAGCCAAGACTGTGCCACTGCACTTCAGCGTGGGTGATAGAGCGAGACCCTGTCTCAAAAAAAAAAGAAAAGAAAAAAAATATACACACACACACACACACACAGTTAACAATCTATTCAAGTGCTCTACTTCTTAAATACATACATATTGAAATATTTACATACATTTAAAACATCCCCCACCCCTCCCTTTTAGCTTCCATAAGGGTATCCTCTTCCAACTTATATATAGTTAAATATTTACATATATTATTAAATACGGTTAACAATCTATTCAAGTGCTCTACTTCTTAATTCTGAAAAGCAATCAGTTCCACCTCCATTATTAGCTCTTTCAAAGTTGTGCCATGACACACAAATTTAGACCCAGTGTCTACGGTTACTTGGTCACTTTCTTCTGGATATACTCCTATGTCTTGTTCCTCTTCCCTCTCTGTGTTTCTTATTATTCCTTCCTCTTCTCAATGATAACAAAAGCCTCCATAAAAGACAGTCTTTTGATCTTTTCAAACACCAAAGGGCATCAGCATATAATCTCGTATGCTGAGCGCACTGATTCCTTCTGTCTTCCTTTCACTATATTTAAAAAGTCCGAGAGCTTCCATAAGATTAAAAAAGAAAAAACATTCCCCGCCCTTCCCTTTCAGCTTCTGTGGGGAAGGGTTGCCCTCTTTCCATCAACCAGTTTCCAATCACTATGTGAACAAGACCAAGACTAGCCTTCGAGTAAACGAAAAGGTTAGCAACAATCTTAAAGAATAGAAATGGATGATTTTAACAATACAAAAACATAAGGTATTTACACTTTGCTGTGTTTACATACAGGAAGATGCTAACAGTTCCTAGTTCCTTCCTGCCTACATGGGAAGGTTAAGGCACAGGGATGCAGGCCACTGTACCTGTGACTAATGTGCCATATGTGACTTATGTGCCAAAGCATATTAGATAGCTATAATGAACACAAGTAAAAGGATCCTATAAAAACATCAAAATGAGACCAGGCGCAGTGGCTCATGCCTGTAATCTCAGCACTTTGGGAGTCCGAAGTGGGCAGCTCACTTGAGGCCAGGAGTTCAAGACCAGCCTGGCCAACATAGCGAAACCCCATCTCTACTTAAAAAAAAAAAAAAAATTAGCCGGGCATGGTAGCATGCACCTGTAATCCCAGCTACTCAGGAGACTGAGGCATGAGAATTGCTTGAATCCAGGAGGCAGAGGTTGCAGTGAGCCGAGATCATGCCACTGCACTCCAGCCTAGGTAACAGAGAGAGACTCCGTCTAAAAAAAAAATTACTTGATTAAATTAAAAAGCAAAAACATCAAAATGACTTTCAAGTCCTAGAAAATATTCCAATTTAAATTGTGCGATTTAATATTTTCACATAATCTCAAATATGGAAGAACTATGCATTCTTTCAGCAATCCTATCCTGCCCCATCCTTATCTAAGACATTTAATAGAATCCTACTAAAAAAGGAAATAGTTAATAAATAAATGGATGGTAGCTTCTAGAAATCAACACTTAGCTAGGACTCTGGCAATCAACATCAAGTGCAGTCTCATGATGTGTAGATTCCATCTTTTCCTTTTATCGAAAAACCGTAGTTTTAACTTTCCTAATTTTCTTGCATGGCTCCATTTCATCACAACTCCTCAAAGATCACCGACAGCAACTCAGTAATGAGAAATGAAAGCTCTCCGTGTCCTGAGACATCAAACATCCTGACCAGGAGACTTGACCTCATCTGTTTCTGTATCAGAAATGTCCTATGTTCCAGGATGATCCTACATTCCAGTATCCTGCGGTAGAGGCAGCATGGTAGGTTGCAAGTTCAAGCTCTGTGATCTGGGTTTCAAATCTAGGATCCCTTTCTACATGTATAACTTCAGGCCAATTACACAATTTGCTTGTTTTTCTCCGTTACTCACCTAAAAATATGAGGACAAAATTTGATATTAAAAAGGGCTGTTAAAAGATTAAACGAGGTAAACTATTCATAGAGGGTTTTTTTTTGTTGTTAGTGTGTGTGTGTTTTTTTAGACGGAGTTTCACTCTTTGTTGCCCAGGCTGGAGTGCAATGGCACGATCTTGACTCACTGCAACCTCCGCCTCCAGGGTTCAAGTGATTCTCCTGCCTCAGCCTCCCAAGTAGCTGGGATTACAGGCATGTGCCACCACGCCCAGCTAATTTTGTATTTTTAGTGGAGGCGGGGTTTCTCCATGTTGGTCAGGCTGGTCTCGAACTCCCAACCTTGGGTGATCCGCCCACCTCGGCCTCCCAAAGTGCTGGGATTACAGGGGCAAGCCACCGTGCCCGGCCCACAGGGGTCTTAAACAATATATCAGCAGCTAACATACCTGTGCTATGTTAGCAATTATTCACTTTTTACCACATTCCTCCTGTTCACACAAGTAGAGAATCTTTATGCTATCTTCTTCTTTTTTTTTTTTTTTTTTTGAGACAGTCTCGGTCTGTCACCCAGGCTGGAGTGCAGTGGCGCAATCCTGGCTCACTGCAACCTCCACCTCCCGGGTTCAAGCGATTCTCATGCCTCAGCCTCCCAAGTAGCTAGGATTACAGGTGTGCGTTACCACACTCAGCTAATTTTTGTATTTTTAGTAGAGACAGGGTTTCACCATGTTGCCCAGGCTGGTCTCAAACTCCTAAAGGCCTCAAGGGATCCACCAACCTCAGCCTCCCAAAGTGCTGGAATTACAGGTGTGAGCCACCACGCCAGGCCCTCTTTATGCTATTTGCATACTGAATTGGTATGTGGCGGTGATGCTGATTGGAACCTCTTATTTCAGCAACTTCAGGTCACACTGAAGACAAACTGGGGAATAAAAGAAACAAACTGAGAAACACCTCAAATTGCCTCAGTGGTGACATTAATATATGAAGTAGCCAGCTATGTTTGAGATAATGGGAACCCTTGGCCAAACAATGACACCAGGGCATGGAGAGGGCAGGGCAAGACATACGCTGAGTTCTTTCTCCTCCTACCCTCTAATCTTCTGCCCAGGGCTTCCATTGGCTAAACCCAACCAAAGACCAACCAGCAGGAAGAGGGTTTTGGGTGCCACGGTGATAGTGTGGTCCTTCAAGGACAGTGTGGGACACTAAAAGGAGGAGAAGGGTCTGGGAGGTGAGACAACTGGAGGATCAGCTCAAAGGCAACACACTGCAGGAACGTACAGATGAAGACACACCTGCTGCAGAAGGGGCAGCAAGATTTCTCTGATGTGGCTTTGGAGAGTAAAACTTACTCCCCCAAGAATGTTGAATCAGAGACTTGCTTGTCTTCCTGTGTTTGGGGGAAGTTCAACCTTAAAATTTAAGTGGGGTGGGTTTAGGAAGCCCAAAGCAGAGAAATTAAAGTGTCTAAACCAGAAAGAAAAAAAAAAGATAATGGGAAATCAGGCTCCCACTATCATAAATCCCCTGTAAATGTCCCTTTTCTTAGGTCAGGACACAAAATTAAACCACCAATGGCAATATAAAATATTGAGGATGGGCAAACTCACCAAACTTGCAGAAACGTGGATAAAACAGGAAACAGTAACTTTTTTTTAAATTTTAATGAATTAAAACTACAAGAAAGCTAAATTAATAGGTTACAGGTATCAACATATTTGTATTTAATTACATGCTTATAAAGACTAAAAAAAAGGCTTGAAAAGCTGCTAAAGTATTCATTCTTTAACAAAACTGAAAATTAAGAAAGTTAAAAAAGAATAGTTTTAAAACTATATAATAATATAGCATAAAGCTCGGCAACCGAGAGTCAATTTGCAACTGAGACAAAACAACTTTAAGTGGCTCCTTCTCGCTATTTTTAAAACTTACTATTTCAGAGGGCTGAGATCACAACAAATGATACATCCAACTAGAGATCAAGAGTCTAGCTTTACTTGGAGGTTGCTTAAACACTTCTAAAGTCTTAAAATATTTTTCAAAGTACGTATACTACAGCAGAAAGAATTTGAGACTTCAGCCATCATAAAAGCTAAAATGTATTGGACACTTAGAGCACACTAAGTGTCTGAACACACTATGCATGGCATTCTTACTGAATCCTCAACTACTTTATGTATAGGTTCTATTATTGCTATGTTACAAATGAGAAAGCTGAGGAAAAACAGGCATTAAACACCCTGCCCAACAACACACAACCAAGATTTAAATCCAGAATTTATGGCCAGAGCCCCTCCCATCTCATCTCTACAATGAGCTTTAGTCTTCTCACTTATAAAACAGTTTGGGGCTGGGCAAGGTGGCTCATGCCTGTAATCCCAGCATTCTGGGATGCTGAGGCAGGAGGATCACTTGAGCCCAGGAGTTTGAGGCCAGCCTGGGCAATATAGTGAGACCCCATCTCTACAAAAAATATTTTTTAAGTAGAAAAATGAAAGTTTGTATGGTATATTCTCACTCTAACATAAGTTTATAAATTCATGTAACCTTGTAGTGTCTCTCAAATTGCATGCTGATTTTAGTAGTTCATAAAAAGCATTAAGAAATAAAATAGAAAGTATTAGAATGCATTCTATGTAGTAAGACCTAAGTACTGTTTCATGAAATTTCTTTTTCAGTTTTGAGAGTGTGTGTACGTGTTGAGTCACTGATCAAAAATATAATTTCTCACTGCAGGCTGAAATTAAAAAAAAAAAAGGCTTGGTGAAAGCCACTACAATCTTAGTTGAATTCCAACTGATAAAAAATTATCATCCCAATTACCAAGTAAATGCTTTGAATGCCATACTAGTAAGTATGCAAATAAGAGGGTTTCCTAAACTGTGTTCCAGTAGAATCTTTCTTCAAGACGTTTGTGGTTATTTCCTGGGCGGGGGGGGGAGGCGGTGTTCTTTTGACCAAATAAACTTGAAGGAAGGAAATATAATGTGCAGTATTTCTCAATTTGCCAATATACACTACTAAAAACTCTGACAAGCTCTGCAGAAAAACAGTAACACAATCACCATCAAAAATAAAAATCTGTTTAACTATGTTTAACCTAGTGTTTTCCCAAGTTAAAATCTCACCCTGGAACCTCTCTCCTACAAACAACTAATCTCTCTTAAGACTGGCATTCTACAAAACACAATTTGGGAAACACGGCTTTATGTGGAACTTATCTGGGAAAAGGGGATCCTTATAACCTTCAATTATCACAGTATGTAAATCACTTTCAAATAAGCACAAATATAGCTGAGATAAAAAGATAAACAGAAAAAAATTGTATTTTGGTTAAGTATTTCATCTCTGCTAAGCAAGTTTTCTTTTTCTTTCTTCTTTTTTTTTTTGAGATGGAGTTTCCCTCTGTTGCCCAGGCTGGAGTGCAGTGGCACGATCTTGGCTCACTGCAACCTCCACCCCCAGGGCTCAAGTGATTCTCCTGCCTCAGCCTTCTAAGTAGCTGGGATTACAGGCACCTGACACCATGCCCAGCTAATTTTTGTATTTTTAGTAGAGACATGCTTTCGCCATGTTGGCCAGGCAGGTCTTGAACTCCTGACCTTAAGTGATCTGCCCACCTTGGTCTCCCAAAGTGCTGGGGTTACAGGCATGAGCCACCATGCTGGCTGCAAAAGTTTTCTCATACTACCACACAGCTGTATCATTTAATATTTATAGAAAGAACGTATTATTATACTCTGAAAACATGTGGTGGGGAAGAGGGGAGAGAAGATAAATTTTAAAAGGTAAAAAACAAAAATCCTCTATTCAAATAAATTACAATCTAGAGACACGAAACTTACATACATAGGAAAAACTTATAACTCACCAATGCTGAACAGCGATGAAATCATTCTGCAACTAGAGAGATGGGAGCCAAAAGAGTATCTACATGGGTCATGTTAACGGCCTGAGTTTCTGTCTCCCTGCTATAGAATCCAAAAATAAATGAACTGGCTGGCTTATAATATGCCATCAAAGCAGGAAAAAACTTGTTTACCAAGCTCCTTGAGGCCCGGCCTTTAGAACAGTACCTAGCATAAGGGGCATTAAAAACTGCTTAAGCCTGGCGTGGTGGCTCACGCCTGTAACCCCAGCACTTTGGGATGCCGAGGCAGGCGGATCACAAGGTCAGGAGTTCAAGACCAGCCTGGCCAACATGGTGAAACCCCGCCTAAAATTATCCATGCATGGTGGTGTGCACCTGTAATCCCAGCTACTCGGGAAGCTGAGGTGGGAGAATCGCTTGAACCTGGGAGGCGGAGGTTGCAGTGAGCAGAGATCACGCCATTGCACTCCAGCCTGGGCAACGGAGCGAGACTCCGTCCTGAGAAACAAACAAACAACTTGTGGACCAAATTAATAATAGACATTTGAGGAGGTATGAATGCTAATGGGTGGTGAATATCACCCTTATCTCTTATCAGTGATAGAATCCCAGCCGCAAAGAACCCTGTGATCTAAGCCAGGATGCCACCTTTACATAGGTAGGGGATTAATACCAACCACAGCCAAAGCATGTTCTTTACACCCCCAAATTTAATTCTACATTTTTGGTTCTTTCTTTCCCACTCTCATTGCCTTTGATTAATGTTTTTCCTTCCCCTAAAACACATAACTCGCCCAACTTTACAACACAATTGTGACAACGAAACTGATGTGAGGCCTGAGGACTTATTAATAAACAGACTGACTTACTAAGCTTGTACTTTACAACCATAAAACATTTAGTTCTTAACTATTTATTCATAAGCACAAAGGTAGAAAATTTGAAAATACACATTTTGATGTTATTCTCATTACCCTAAGCAGAGAACTTCAGTACTGTGAAATAACACTATCATCTGAACAACTGGGAGAAAAAAGGTTAAAAAACAATCACACGCTATAAAATACTCAGACAGACTGCAAGACCACCAGCAAAAGGCGAGGGAACCAGTGCAGGAGAAAAAGGCAAGTCAGAAGCCTACATACAAATCACTGAAAATAAGGGCAAGATAACTTGGGGGTTTTAAATCTGGGGCCCTTGGTATAATAATGGGATGACTGAAGCCCAGAGAGATGGAGTTTCTTGTACAGAGTGACAACATAATTAGTCATGGAGTCAGGACCCAGCCCAGATCTTTCGATTCCCAGGCTTCTGTGTTTCCCACTGTAACACAGGCCTCCATCTTCTCTACAAGAATCATGTGGAAATTACATACTATCTACTGGCCCAACTAAACGATAAGCCACTAATCAAATTATGACCATACAACTAAAGCATTTATAATAAACCATCTCTTTTAGATTGTAATGTGGTTACTGCTTGGAAACCTATTAAAATCCAAATTAGGATCTATTTATAAACCTTCATTCTAAAATACTAATTCAAAACTGCTCAGCAAGGAAAATAAAATTATTTCATGAGGGAGTCATACCCTATTTCAGGGAGCACATATTTTGAAGTGAGGCAGACCTGAGTTCAAATTCTGACTCACCTGTGCAATGTTTATATTATCCTGGACAAACCCTCCACTTTGGTTTCCCATCAATAATGATGTTGAGGACAATACTACCTAAGAGGTTTGCCCAACATTTAGTGGACCTAAATGGTAATTTGTTCCCCCAGGCTAACTAATTTTTGTTAATTTCCCTTGATTCTTTGTCTATTTCAACTTTTAACTTCATACGCCCCTCCCAAATAACTTGCCAGCTACATCACAAATATTATGAATATTAGTATATTAAACCTTAAAAAAGAATTATATGACAAAAAGCATTTAATATATTTTGAATACAACCTTTGTAAATGTTAGTGAAAAGGTCCAAAAGAAGACATTATTGCATAAAGTATGATACTTAATTCAAGTAAACGGGACAAAGAATGAAGAAAACCAGGCTCCAGATTCAGTCCTGTGGCTAATAAGCCATAAAACCCTAGGAAAGAGACTTCACTTTGCAGAAAGCTACACCTGTTACTGCTCAAAGTGAACCAAACTCTGCTCTTGTTATGGTGGGCCTCAGTGTTCCCACCTGCAGAAAGAACCATTCTGCCTAGGTTGTTTCTGAAGTTCTAAAGTTTCTCCCACCTGGAAAACCTATCATCAGCACCACAAAACTTATGCCTAGGCATCTGATACATGGCAGCACATCAGATGTAGCAACTCATTTAATCGTCCTACAACCCTCTCAGATATGGTCTATTATTACCATCCAAGGAATTCAAGCTAGACAGAAGGAACTTAAGGTTATAGAGCCCACAGCAGAGGAATGAGGGTTCAAAATCTAGGCAGTCTGGCTGCACCTGGGCTTTTAACCACTAGCTAACACTACCTCTCCAAATTCTACAAATCTAAGAGTGGGCCTTAACTACAGACATGTAAACAGAAACCTGTCCAAGTATTTCTTTCTAGTGCCTCAATACAGCTGACATATAATCTACTGTGGAGGGAGACAACAGTGACTAGCATGTTAATAGTCAGTATGCTGTAAAGAGCAAGTCACAGTTCACGAGACAAGGTCACAAAGTAGGAACTTAATTAAGATCAAGATACACAATGTATGTTTTGTTTCTCAAATATATTACCAAAATAAAGTGTGTGATCTTTTAACAGTATCATACTTCCCTGGTCCTCAACAATTTTTGCTGGATAATGCTCCCAAAGAATAATTACCATATAAAACCAAACTGCCACTAAATAATGGCTAGATTTTCCCCGTCTTTGAAACATGCATATGAATACACACATAAACAAGCAAACACAATCTATAACTTAAACACTATATTCTGAGTACCAAGACAAAAGCTATTAAAGATCATACAAATAGGTATGCACTGGATATGGTCAACATAAATGGCCAAGGCAGGATTTACCTCCCTCCTTTGGAGCCACTTCACACCCGAATGACCTCTTGCAATTCTCTGCATGCCATTCTCCCTTCCTCTGCAGGCTTAACATCACAGCTGCTATAAACCACAATTCTGCTGTCCCCTCACCCCTTCTATTTTAAAAGTTAAAAGCACAGTGGGACTGGGAAGCTCAGTGAGACAGAAATGGCACAACACCCCCAAAAATGCAGATGGCAACAAGCTGTTAACCTGATTTCATCACCAACAGTCTATGATCTGCCACCTAGGCCCGCAGTAACTCTTCTCCTAATCCTTGGAGGTCCTAAGAAACAGAGGCAGAACACTGATCATTTTACACAGACTGGTAGATCACAGTAGATCACAGACTGGTCTACTCTACAAATGGTGACGGCAGAAATATTTGCTTCACTTTCATCTGTCCCCCATATTCCGGACTGTAGAGATGAGGGGAGTTGAGTCCAGTCTCTCTTTCTCATTGCAAGACACCGTTGCAGGAGATTTTTTAAAAAGTAGTGGCTGGGATCTGGTCAGAAAGTCAGTAAGGGCACATAATGTAGGAACTCTCACACAGCTCAATTCCTTCTGTAATTAAAGAAGGCTCTAATACAAGTCTTCTCACAATGGCCAAAAGATACCGATGACTAAATTGCTACGCAAATTTAGATTACTTGACTTCATAATAATCCCAGATCTTTACACCTCAGTAATAACAAGTCACAAATAACTTAACCCAGAGATTCAGATTTGATATTGTTTCCCACAATTTTATCACACAACAAAGTGTGTAAAAAAAGTTTACCAAAGTTTTTCTGTTATCCAAATTAATCCACCTTCCACAGTCTCATTTCTGTAACATGTAAAGACCTTCATAAAATCAAATGCCCAATTAAAAGGAGCAATGAAAAAGAGGAAAATGAGTTATTTTTATTATTTTTATTTTATATATACGTTTTTTGAGATAGGGTATCACTCTGTCACCTCAGGCTGCAATGCAGTGATCGTAATTCACTGAGGCTGCAAATTCCTGGGCTCAGGCAATCCCTCCTGCCTCAGCCTCTTGAGTAGCTAGGACAACAGGCACACACACCACCATGCCCAGCTAATTATTTATTTTTGTGGATATAGGGTCTCGCTATGTTGCTCAGGTCGGCCTCCAACTCTTGGGCTCAAGCAATCCTCCCACCTTGGCCTCCCAAAGCACTGGGATTATAGGAGTGAGCTACCCCGCTCGCCCTGAACTTTTAAGATAGGGCTGGAGGCTGGTGTGGTCAATGCCTATAATCCCAGTGCTTTGGGAGGCTGGGGCAGGAGGATGGCATAAGCCCAGGAGTTCAAGACCAGCCTGGGCAACAGAATGAGACCCCCAACTCTTTTAATTAAAACATTTTTTAAATTAAAAAATAAAATAGAGCTGGAATAGAAACAATGCCAGAAAGGTAAACAAAAGACAATACCTGAAACAAAATTCGTCCTACTACTGAATTTTATTTTTGGGGGTTGGGGAGGTTGGATTTGTGTATTTTCATGGCAGATGGCTAAACTGTGAGTGATTAGTCATCAATCTGGAAAAAAGGCTCTTAGGAAAGTATGGCAGTAACTAAAGAAATCTGTAATCCCACAAAAGTTGATCAAACAGAAAACTTTAGTAAATATTCCAAGGTAATAAAGACTCTGTGTGGCATACATATTTGCAATACACAAATATTCAAATAAAATCAAGTTACCAAACCCCATACTTACACTGGACTTTCTCAGCAGTCCTTCTATATTAACTTTAGGAAACGTACACAGCCTTACTCAGCATCTTACTTTATATGTGATGAAACAGAAACAGAGATCTTATTAATACACCTTAGAATGTAAAACACATGGGAAAAAACTGACTTAGTACAAGAACCTGAAGTAGAAAATGCTAATGAAGGGAAGTAAGCTGCCTTGAAATTAAAAAACAAATATCCAGGCAGGCGTGGTGGCTCACGCCTGTAATCCCTGCACTTTGGGAGGACAACGCAAGATTACTTGAGCCCAGCAGTTCAAGACCAGCCTGGGAAACATGGCAAGACCCTGTCTCTATGAAAATACAAAAATTAGCCGGATGTGTTGGTACGAGCCTGTGGTCCCACCTACCGGAGGCTGAGATGGGAGGATGGCTTGAGCCCAGGAGGTTGAGGTTGCAGTGAGCCATGTTCGCACCACTGCACTCCAGCCTGAGTGACCCAGTGAGAACCTGTCTCAAAACCAAAAAAGCAAATACCACCCATTTGTTATAGTAGCAAACCATTTCATGAAATACTCTATGCTTATATCCAGCCTGAGTCTTCGTGATGTCATGTTCAAAAAACAGTTAACCTATATGGATGGCCCTAGTGTAGAGACTATTTTTCAGGAGCGAAGTGGGGAGTGGGAAGAGACACTGCATCGCCGTCTGTGGGGGATGGTATACCAGCCATGATAGTAATCTTTTGACAACATCCCTTTAAAAGTCCATTCACTCCTATAGCAGAGATCTGTGTGCTTTCTTCCTCTTCCATACCTCATGACAACACACATCCTGCCAATAAAAACTTTATTCAACAAGCAAGAGGATCTAAGTCTTACAGAGAAAGAAATATACTTCAAACAAGAACCTTTTAGAAAAAGTTCTGTCCACACTAGTAGTTATTAAACCTAACTACTGCATTTCACCTGCGGTAAATAATACAACCTTGTCAGGAAAACATAACACACTTAGAAGACCTCCATTGTTGAGTAAAAATTTTTTATATGAAGATATTTAATGACAAGAAAAGCTTAATAAGAGATATGTGTGTGTATACATATGCATACCATATATTTCATTATACAGAGAAACAATACACAGAAAAAGACTGGAAAGGAAATACGCAAAAATGTTAACAGTAACCAAATCTAAGTGGTAACAGTATAGAAAATGTTTTAAAGATTTTCTAGTACTCCCTAAATTTTGCAAGCTTTGACAAAGATCATGTATTATTTTGAAAAGCAGAAAATTTTTAAACTGCCAAAAGGTGGCATTCACTTGTCATACACGCAAACAAGTGCGTGCTTACAAAACTTAGGCCCTAAGCTGCTTTCACAGATCATATACTCTAGATTTCAAATACAGCTGCTAATTACTTCCTAACAATTTGAACAAACTACAAAATAAAGCTAAACACTTTCATTTCTGGCTCTACTATAACGATTTCATAATAAAATAAAATATAAAAACAAATAAAGTTTTACCTTTCTGTAAAAGGTCTACATCCGGCTTTCTACAGCAGAGTATTACTAACCATTTTTTAAACATCATCAATTTATGTTATTTTACACAAATGCCACCTCAAAGAATGTAGGTTTAGCTTAGTAATTCCAAAGTACAGACACCTAATACAAAGTGCAAGAAGTTTTTATGCATTGCAGCGAACACACAAATAGAAACACCTTCTGTGTGCAGATAAGCTTATTTTATATACACCTTTCCATTACCTTTTAAGAGCCTGACATCTAATGAAGCTTTCTGCAAAGGTACTTTGCTTAGCTTGGGCATGGATTTACTTGATTATCTGGGAAGCTGTCAAAATCGATCTGAAACTGCATTATATTCAAGGCACAGAATGTCAACTCCTCACTGGGCCTCCTTCTCTCTTCTTTCACAAGAGCGCCTTTAATATCCCCTAGCCTACATTTCCGGGCTCATGAGTCACTGAGAAATGAGCTCTAAGTTTCTCTTAGAATGCTGCTCAAATAGCTCCTCTACAGCATTCAAGGATCTGGCCCCAAAATACCTCTTTAGCCCAATACCCCCCGTCCCCTGCACCATGCCAACAAACGGAATTATCCATGATTTCTAGGCTTTGTCTTCTCGTTTTGCTACCCCTTCCACACACCTCTTCTGCAATCCTCCTCTCCTAAATCCCATCAGGCCCTTCAAGACTCTGCTCAGCACCCCCCGCCCAGGAAGCCTTCCAGGTTTCTGCTAGACAGAAGTGATCGCTTCGGTTTTTCCGGGTGCCCTTCTAGCACTCCGTCGTTCTTTCACAGGACTTATCACCTCCTTCCCGGTATCGCAGTTATTTGTGTACTCGTCTTATCTCCCACACCAGAGCCTAAGCTCCTCGGGGGAGGGGACTGGGGTCCGCTTCACCTTTGAATCCCTCCGGTGCGGGCCGACTACGGCGCCTGCACGCAGTCTGCGCTTGGGGTGGTTCCATTGAACTCCAGAACGCTCCGACCGCACAATTCCTAACCAGAAATCAGTTAGGCATTTTGCTGAATTGATCACAAAGCTGGTATCTGCCTCCCGACAACAGGAAGTTTACCAGGGGCGGGAGCGAGGCGCCGGAGCCCGGGTGCAGCCGGTGACAGTTGACCCGGCCCGCACTTCCCCGCCCTCCCGACTCCGGCCCGGACCACCCTGCGCCGCCAGCCCCGCCTGAGAACCACGGAGGGGGCGGCAGGAGCGCCTGGACTGCAGGCCCCTGGGCGCCCCACGCCGGCGAAGGCAAAGGGAGCGTCTCAGCGAGGGGCCGGAGCCGAGCCGGATGGAGAGGGCAGGCCGGGCCCGGCTGCTCCCGGGGGCTGCGGGGCCAAGCTGGGCCGGGGCCGCCGCCACCCAGGAAAATGGAGGCAACCCCGGGGCCGGTGAGGGCCCAGCAGGGCAGGCGTCCGCATCACAAGCAGGGCCGGGCCGGGGGTCACTTACGGGGCTGGGCCGGGCGTTCCTTTCTCTGCCTCCGCGTCGTCGCTGTCCCCGTCCTCGGCCGCCGCCGCTTCAGGCTGCTCGTTCGGTCCCCGCGGCGTGGCTCGGACGCTCGGCCCCTCCGTTGTCTTCCGCCCGCTCCTGCTCCCGGCGACGGGCTCCCGCGGCGGCGGCGGCGGCTGCGCGGGCGGACGGCTGCCCAGGGGCTCCCGCGGCTGCCGCCGCGCTGCTGCGCTCGCTTGGGCTGCGGCTGCTGCTGTGGGGCCCGGCGCCGCCTTAATCTTCGCGTGTGCCCCCACCCCGGCGCCTGAAAGCTCTGTGTCTCCCAGGCCGCGCCGCTCCCCGATCCCCGCGCCCCGCTTGCGGCTCGGCCCGGCTTTGACGTGCGCACTGCGCAGCCGCCGAGGACGCGACGTCGGGCGGCGCCGCAACGCCCCCTTCCGCCTCGGGCGCCCCCGAGCGGCCGGCGGACTCAGGGCGCCGCGTGTCGGCGCGAGGCCCAAGCGGGAGGGGCCGCAGAGAAAAGCAGAAACCAAGCCCCGCAGTTCCTCTTCCTCCGCCGCAGCTTCCAAGGCGGGGCTCAGCCCCTGCTCCTCCGCCTGAGCGCTCTTCCTGCGGGAATCGCACGCCCACTTTCAACGACCACTTCCTCAACTCTTCAAGCTTAATTCTGCCAGAGGCCGGGATCCCACTTTGTGCAGACCGATTCTTACTTTCTTGGAGCAGATCACTTCATTTTAGCATCCAGGGGGACACAGCATAGAAAGTGCCGGAACGTTCCAGATTAATGGGAATATTCCTATTTAAATCAGCAACCTGGATTTAAATCTTGCTCCATCATTTGCTATCTATGGGCTGTTTCACGTCCCTGTGCCTGGATTTCCTCACACATTAAAAAAAAAAAAAGTGTGTAATAATATAGTGGTACCAGCCACGGGCTTCTGAGGATGAACGGGACGGTGCATTGCAAAGCTCTGACAACGGAGCCTGGCACATACAAATAACGCATGTGTGTATTTTTGTTTCTTTGTTTTTAATGTGTAACTGAACTATTTTTTTAAGCGCCTCCTGTACGCCAGGGGTGGGGCAGTGAGCGAAACAGTCCCTGCTCCTAGCACAAACGGTTGACAAATAATTGACTAATAAACCTACAGGTATGTATAATACTGGAAAATTAGGCCAGGCGCGGTGGCTCACGCCTGTAATCCCGGCACTTTGGGAGGCCAAGGTGGGCGGATCACGAGATCAGGAGTTCAAGACCAGCCTGGCCAACACCGTGAAACCCCATCTCTACTAAAAATATTAAAAAAAAATTAGCCGGGCGTGGTGGCGGGCGTCTGTATTCCCAGGTACTTGGGAGGCTGAGGCAGGAGAATCGCTTGAACCCGGGAGGCGGAGGTTGCAGTGAGCCGAGATCGCGCCGCTGCACTTCAGCCTGGGCGACGCAGCGAGACTATCTCAAAAAAAAAAAAAAACCAACAAAGAAACAAATACTGTACAGTTAAAAACACGACTGGGTGAGGAGGGGAGAGAAAGCAGGGTGTTGTTATTTACAGCGTTCCTTCAGGGAGCGGCTTCCTGGAGAGAGAGCCTGGGAGCTTTCTGCATGGAAAGGCAGAGGGAGTAGCAGGACTAAGGCCCTGAGGCGAGAATGTGCTGGCTTGAAAGCGGCCCCAGATGGGGCAGGAGATGAGGAAGGAGTGCGGCCTTACCAAAGTTAGGACTTCCTGTTTTTACTCTCAAGGAGATGGGAAGCTATTTGAAGGGTTGTGAGCAAAGAAAGGACGTGGACTGACATTTCAGAAGGATCCCTGTGGCTGTGGTATGAGGACCAGACTGAAAGCCCTGAGGGTTTCAGCAGGGGGATCAGCGAGAAGGCTGTTGAAATCAGCTAGCCAAAAGATAAGACTGTCTGGCCGGGCGTGGTGGCTCGCGCCTGTAATCCCAGCACTTTGGAAGGCCCGAAGCGGATGGATCACCTAAGGTCAGGAGTTCGAGACCAGCCTGACCAGTATGGTGAAACCCCGTCTCTACTAAAAATACAAAAATAACCCCAGCTACTTGGGAGGCTGAGGCTGGAGAATTGCTTGAACCCGGGAGGCGGAGGTTGCAGTGAGCCGAAACTGCGCCACTGCACTCCAGCCTGGGCGATAGAGGGAGACTCCATCTCAAAAAAAAAAAAAAAAAAGGCTCTGTCCACGGTGGTGGCAGTAGAAAAGTAAAATGGTCACCTGTAGACACATTTAAAAGGTGGCTCACGCCTGTAATCCCAACACTTTGGGAGTCCAAGGTGGGAGGATCATTTGAGGTCAGGAGTTCGAGATCACCATGCCCAACATGGTGAAACCCTGTCTCTACTAAAAACACAAAAATTAGCCGGGCATGGTGGCGGGCACCTGTAATCCCAGCTATTCGGGAGGCTGAGACCGGAGAATCTCTTGAACCGGAGAGGCAAAGGTTGCAGTAAGGGGAGATTGCAATGAGCCAAGATTGTGCCACTGCACTCCAGCCTGGGCAATAGAGCGGTACTCAGTCTCAATGATAATAATAATAATAATAATAAAAGGTGGCTCACGCTTGTAATCCCAACACTTTGGGAGGCAGAGGAGGAAGGATCACT
Organism: Hylobates moloch; assembly: GCF_009828535.3. NCBI lineage: Eukaryota > Metazoa > Chordata > Mammalia > Primates > Hylobatidae > Hylobates > Hylobates moloch. The sequence goes on from NW_026652276.1 coordinate 11,054,115, forward strand.
TGAGGCCAGGAGTTGGAGACCAGTCTGGGCAACATAGTGAGACTCCTGTCTCTAGAAAAAAAAATTAGCCAGGTGTAGTAGTATGTGCCTGTAGTCCCAGCTACTCCAGAGGCTGAGGTGGGAGGATCACTTAAGCCTGGAGAGTCGAGGCTACGGTGAGCTGTGACTGTGCCACTGTGACTCCAGCCTGGGCCACAGAGTGAGACTTTGACTCAAGAAAAAAAAAATAAAAGGGTAAAGCTAAAAGGATTTTCCTGATTTCTAATTTTTTTTTTTTCTCAAGCAACTGGAAAATACAATTTGGTGATATGGGGAAAATTTAAGCAGAAACAGATGTGAAGAGAGGAACTTGGAAATTTATTTAGAGATATACAAAGTTTGAGCTGCCTGTTGGACACCCAAGTTGGAAGTTGGACTTAAGAGTTCAGAGGAGAAGGCCTGGTGCGGTGGCTCACGCCTGTAATCCTAGCACTTTGGGAGGCTGAGGCGGGCGGATCACCTGAGGTCAGGAGTTGGAGACCAGCCTGACTAACATGGTGAAACCCCGTCTCTAATAAAAATACAAAAATTAGCCGGGCGTGGCGGCGTGTGCCTGTGGTCCGAGTTACTCCGGAGACTGAGGCAGGAGAATTGCTTGAACCTGGGAGGCAGAGGTTGCATTGAGCTGAGATTGCGCCACTGCACTCCAGTCTGGGTGACAGAGCGAGACTCGGCTCAAAAAAAAAAAAAAAGACTTCAGATGAGAAGTCTGGGCCAGAGACAGAATTTAGGTGGTTCTCAGAGTAGGTAAAACCTCTGGATTCAGTGAGATCCTTTAGGATGTGAGTGTTACTACTAAGCCTAGTCCCCCAACGATGACAGGTCAGGGAATGGTAAGGAACCAGCAAAGAACCCTGAGAGGGAGGGGCCGGTTTGGTAGGAAGAGATCCAGGAAAATCTGGCCAGGTGCGGGGGCTCATGCCTATAATCCTGGCACCTTGAGAGGCGGAGGCAGGCGGATCACTTGAGGCCAGGAGGTCGAGACTAGTCTGGCCAATGTGGTGAAACCCCATCTCTACTAAAAATACAAAAATTAGCGGGGCATGGTGTTGCATGGCTGTAATCCCAGCTATTCAGGAGAGTGAGGCAGGAGAATTGCTTGAACCCGGGAGGTGGAGGTTTCAGTGAGCTGAGATCACACCACTGCCCTCCAGCCTGGGTGACAGAGCGAGACTATCTTAAAAAGAAAAAGAAAGATAAGGAAAGAAGGAAAAGAAAGGAAGGAAGGAAGGGAGGGAGGAAGGAAAAGAAAGAAAAGAAAAGAAAAAAAGAGAAAAAAGAAGTAAAAAAAATCATCTTCTGGGAGATAAGGGACACCTTTCAGTGGGGAGGCTGGATCTCTGCTGCCAAATGTGGCTTATAGTTAAGTAAGGTTACTGTTGGTCATTGGTCATTGGTCTCAGCTCCACCGAGGCCACTCAGAGGCCACTCCTTGGTAAGAGCTGTTTCAGTGGAGAGGTAAGTGGCAAGGCCTGATTGGAGTAGTCTTTAGAAAGAATGAGACTGATCAGGTGCGGTGGCTCACGCCTATAATCCCAACACTTTGGGAGGCCGAGGTGGGTGGATCACCTGAGATCAGGAGTTTGAGACCAGCCTGACCAACATAGTGAAATCCTGTCTCTACTAAATACAAAAAATTAGCCAGGTGTGGTGGCATATGCCTGTAATCCCAGCTACTTGGGAGGCTGAGGCAGGAGAATCGCTTGAACCTGGGAGCTGGAAGTTGCAGTGAGCCAAGATTGTGCCATTGCACTCCAGCCTGGGCAACAAGAGTGAAACTCTGTCTCAAAAAAAAAAAAAAAAAAAAAAGCCGGGCACGGTGGTTCACGCCTGTAATCCCAGCAGTTTGAGAAGCTGAGGTGGGTGGATCACCTGAGTTCGGGAGTTCAAGACCAACCTGACCAACATGGAGAAACCCCGTCTCTACTAAAAATACAAAATTAGCCGGGCATGGTGGCATGTGCCTGTAATCCCAGCTACTTGAGAGGCTGAGGCAGGAGAATCACTTGAACCCAGGAGGCGGAGGTTGCAGTGAGCCGAGATCGTGGCTTTGCACTCCAGCCTAGGCAACAAGAGCAAAACTCCGTCTCAAAAGCAGGAGAGGAGGAGAGGGGAGGGGTGGGGAGGGGAGTCCCTAGAAAGAATGGGGGCCCTAGAAAGAGAGACCATTGGTTTAGACAACATTTTCATGAAGTTTTGTTTCTAATGAGGAGCAGAGAAATGTGGTGGTGGCTGGAGGGGAATGTGGGGTCCAAGCAAATGTTTCGTTTTATTTCATTTTGTTTTGTTTTTAGATTGCGAGCTCTTCCAGTGTGCTTAAATGCTGGTGGGAATGATTCAGTCGTAAGGGAAGATGTGATGATGAGGGTTGGGGGGTGTTTTCTGGATAGCTGTGCCTGATTGAGTGAGAAGGGAAAGACGCAGAGTGCACTGGAAGGTCTGGCCTTGAATAGGAGCAAGGCCAGTGAGGTCACGGTACCAAGAGGGCAGGAAGAATGTGGGCACGCGGCAGTGAGCCAGGTAGACAAGGTTCCTGGAACTTGTGGACAGTCCCTTCCGAAGCCTTTGATTTCCTCAGGGAAACAGGAAGAACAGTCATTCATTCGCTCAGTGCAGAGAGGGAGGAGGTGTTGGAAGTTCCAGGGGAGAGGAGCAGGTGTAAAGGACCAGTTGGCAGGCTTATTCCATGTTTTTCAGCAGCCACATTTTGCTGGGAAGGTGGGGAATTCTATTCCACCAGGGTTGTTTTTGCTAGATAATTCCATGGAGGGAAACGGGAAAGGAAGGTGAAGGTACAATAAGGAAGTAATAATTATGGTGGACTATTGAATCCACGCCTGTCCAGGAGGGAGTGAGGAAGGGCTGTGGGCAGTGGGAGGAGAGAGGCCCATGTAGAAGTGGCAGGATCAACTGATGGTTGGAATCAGCACGGTAAGGGAGTGAGCTGGAAGGAAGAACGTGCTGGTTGGAGAGCCAGGTTGCTTGCTCCTGAGATTATGGAAGGAGTGGTTTTCAGGAATGATAAGGCCTAGGGCAACTTCTCGAACTATGTGAGTTTATAATGTGCATTTCCAGGGGATCTTGAAGATATGTAGATAGTGGTTTTAGTGGTCTGGAGTGGACCCCTGATTCTGCATTTCTAACAAGCTGAGATGGGAAGGGGTGGAGGAAGATACTGATTTTTTGTTTGTTTGTTTGTTTGTTTGAAATGGAGTCTCTGTCTGTCACCCAGGCTGGAGTACAGTGGTGCGATCTCGGCTCACTGCAACCTCTGCCTTTTGAGTTCACGCGATTGTCCTCCCTCAGCCTCCCAAGTGGCTGGAATTACAGGCGCCTGCCACCACGCCAGGCTGATTTTTGTATTTTTGATAGAGATGGAGTTTCACCATGTTGGCTAGGCTGATCTCGAACTCCTGACCTCAGGTGATCCACCCACCTCGGTCTCCCAAAGTGCTGGGTTTACAGGCGTGAGCCACTGCACCCTGCCAGATACTGATGTTATTCTGATTATTGGCATGATACCAAAACCTCAATAAATGCAACACACAAAAAAGAAAACTAGACTAACCTTGCTCATGAACCTAGATAGGCAGATAGATGGAAAACTTAACTACAAAATATGAAATGTAAGGAAAATGTCAGCACGTTTAAAGTCCATCCCAACCAAGCACAGTTCATCTCAAGCATATTGGACGCTGTTAAAAAAACCAGCCTTTACGCCGAGAAGGAGGCCCACAGGGGCTGTGGGGCTGGACTCAGAGAGAAATCAGCTGAGGAAACATCCTGCAGCCCTGGAAGTGAGGAGGTGCAATTTTGCCGATGTCCCTCGGTTCCTCTTTGCTAACCGTGAAAGGGTGGAAGGAAGGTGACCAGCCCTGACAGGTCAGACTGCAAGTGATGTCGAATTTTGAAACTTTGTTCATTAGGATTTTTTTTTTTTTTTAAGATGAGAATTCTTTGTAACTGTCGTCCCAAAGAGAGGCTTTTATTGTGCCGACATTTCACAAAAACAAGTGTGGACCCAATTTCCCACAGGAAAAAAGAATGCACAGGGGTGGATAATCCCATATACAGGGTTTTAATTGCTTTGCTTTAAGGATCAGAGTAAGATTCCAGATTAATGTCTTAACTGGGAGAAACAGCTGAGAATTGTAGCAGCAAGACAGTAGACATTTCTGATACAGGGGTTTGTAACAAATTCTGAAACCAAATTGGAAGAAATCATGTCATTTGACCACCTGAATGTACACTGGGAGACATCTTCTAAACCCTTCTATTGGGCTCTCTGGGAAGACCTTTCTATTAAAATACTTCTCTGTAGGCACAACCACTTTCTAGAAAATTCTCCCACCTGTTCATCATGAAACCCTTTTGAACAGAGGCCCTTCATTCACTAATGAGGGCCCACAGATCTCAGGGTTATAAGGCAGTGACATGATTCTCCTCGAGTCGCTGCTGGCTCTCTGTGTATCTTCCATCACTTTCATTTCCCTTCCTCTCCCCGTGCAGCTTGGAATTAGGATGAAGGCACCTCCCTACCTTAATCAGACCATCTCTGAAAGAACTTTGGAGCCTGACTCACAGCTTCCCTCCCCACCCCACCTGGTGCCTGACCTGACTTCTCCTGAGCAACACAAGTGTCACTCATCCCATCTATGGGGTCATAGTTCCCTTGTATTCTCTGCCCCAGTGACCTTCACTTCCACTCCACTTCAACAACCACTTGTTTAGCCCCACCCTGGATACTGCACCAGAAGGACTCTACCTTTGAAGCGTGAACTCTAGTTATCTCTTTCTCCTCCCATCCTCCCGCCCTACCCACACCCTCAGACTCACCAAACCTGCTCTAAATCTCAATGAAACTTTGTTTATTCAGCAAATACTTATTGAGAGTAAAAATTACTGAGCACAAACAGTGAGAATGAGACGTTGAACACTGTGTGGTCCTTGCTCTCAGTGAGCTTATAGTCCAGGAAAGACACACAAGAAAATAGGCAACTGCAAAAGAGTGAGATAAGAAACATGAATAAGATTTAGTCAAGTGAAGATGAGGTTAAATGTTCAAGGAAAATCATGCAAATAACACCAAAAGCATGGTGAACTTAGGGAACTTCATATGAGTAGTTAATTATATAGAGCTTAGAGTTTGAGGAAGGGAATTGGCACCGATAAAGTTGGAGCGATAAGCAAAGGGCCAGTCTTGAACAGCCATATCATCCATATTAAGGAGATTGGGTTTCAACATGAAGATAATGGGGGTGAGTTAGGTAGGTGGGCATTGAACCTTTAAGCCATTGAGTGACACACTCAAATGTGTACTATAGATTTGGAAACACCACTCTGATCCTGGTGTGTGCTGTGGCTGAGAGGAAGGCCAGATAGAAGGCCGTGAGACCAGCAGGGAGCTGTTCTCATTCTGGGAAGGGGTAATGAGGGCCTGAGCTAGGATTGCAGCAATGGGCATAGGTAAAAGTGAATCCGTTAGAAAAAAAATATTTAGGAGGTAAGTACTTGGTGTTCTGATGGATGTAGAAGTCTAGGATGTGAGGTCAGGAGTTCGAAACCAACATGGCCAACCTAGTGAAACCCCATCTCTACTAAAAATACAAAAATTTACTGGGTGTGGTGGCATGCGCCTGTCATCCCAGCTACTTGGGAGGCTGAGGCGGGAGAATTGGTTGAACCTGGGAGGCAGAGGTTGCAGTGAGTCAAGATCGTGCCATTGCACTCCAGCCTGGGCAACAGAGTGAGACTCCTTCTCAGAAAAAAAAAAAAAGTCTAGGATGAAAACCAAGCTTCGCCAGGCACAGTGGCTCACACCTGCAATCCCAGCACTTTGGGAGGCTGAGGCGGGTGGATCACCTGAGGTCAGGAGTTTGAGACCAGCCTGATCAACATGGTGAAACCCTCTCTCTACTAAAAATACAAAATTAGCCATGGGTGGTGGCATGTGCCTGTAATCCCAGCTACTTGGGAGGCTGAGGCAGGAGAATCACTTGAACCCAGGAGCCAGAGGTTGCAGTGAGCCGAGATCACACTATTGCACTCCAGCCTGGGCAACAAGATTGAAACTCCGTCTAAAAAAAAAAGAAAGAGAAAAAGAAAACCAGGCCAGGCGCGGTGGCTCATGCCTGTAATCCCAGCACTTTGGGAGGCCGAGGCGGGCAAATCATAAGGTCAGAAGATTGAGACCATCCAGGCCAACATGGTAAAGCCCCATCCCTACGAAAAATACAAAAACTAGCTGGACGTGGTGGCGCATGTCTGTAGTCCCAGCTACTTGGAAAGCTGAGGCAGGAGAATCGCTTGAAGTCGGGAGGCGGATGTTGCAGTGAGCTGAGATCGCACCACTGTACTCCAGCCTGAAGACAGAGCAAGACTCCATCTCAAAAAAAAAAAAAAAGAGAAGCTTCCAGTGATCGTCCTCCCTGCAGAAACACCAAATTGAGCAACTATCCCCACAAAAATCACCTTCCTGAGAGCCAAAAATGAAGCGAGAGATTATAGCACCTGGTTTTAACTTCATATCACTGAAACAGACACTGAAGAGGGTAGGAAAGACAGTCTTGAATTGCTGATGTCCCCTATCCCCCATCCCCTGGCAGCAACCATGGGGCACGAAGAGAATCTGTGCTCTTGGGTGAGGGAGAGCACAGTGATTGCAGGATTTTGCATTTCCAGCTGTGGTGGCCATGGGGAGAGAACTATCTGCTTGAGGAAAGGAGTGGGAAGAGTCAAGGGGACTTTGGCAACTTACGTATCAGCTCAGCCTGAGGGGAGCAGAGCACCAAACAGGCTCTTAGAGTCCTTGATTCCTGGCCGTGGCTCTTGGATGGCATTTCTGGACCTGCCCTGGACCAGAGGGGAGTCTACTGCCCTGAAAGGTGAGTCCTAAGCCTGGCAGCATTCACGCTAAGCTGATTGAAGAGCTCCTGGGCCTTGAATGAACATTGGCAGTGGCCAGGCAGTACTTACTGTGGGCCACGGTGGAATAGAGCATCAGATAGACTCTTAAGGTTTCCTACTCCAGGCCCTGCCTCCCGGATGGCCTCTCTGGACCTCTTTGGGACCAGGGGGATCTTGCTGCCCTCAAAGGAAGGACATGTGCCTGGCTGGTTTTATCACCTGGTGATTGTAGAACCCCCGGGCCTTGAGGGAACATATGTGGTAGCCAGGCAATGGTTACTGTGGGTCTTGGGCATGACCCAGTGCTGTGCAGGCTTCGGGTCTGACCCAGCACAGTCCCAGTGGTGGTGGCCACAGTGGTGCTTTGTGTCGCCCCTCCCCCAGTTCCAAGCAGCTTAGCACAGAGAGAGAAAGAGACTCTGTTTGAAAGAAAGTAAAGAGGCCAGGCACAGTGGCTCACACCTGTGATCCCAGCACTTTGGGAGTCTGAGGAGAGAGGATCACTTGAGCCCAGGAGTTCAAGACCAGCCTGGGCAATGGAGCAAAACCCCATCTCTACAAAACATACAAAAATTAGCCTGGCCTGGTGGCGCATGCTTGTAATCCCACCTACTCGAGAGGCTGAGGCATGAGAATCGCTTGAACCTGGAAGGTGGAGGTTGCGGTGAGCTGAGATCACGCCACTGCACTCCAGCCTGGGCAACAGAGTGAGACTCTGTCTGGAAAAAAAAAAAAAGAAGAAAGACAGAAAGAGAGAAAAGGAGAAAGAGAGAAAGAAAAGGAAGAGAACAAGATTCTCTGCCTGGTAATTCAGATAATTCTTCCAGCTCTTATTCAAGACCACCAAGGTGGTACCTTTATGAGTCTGCATGAGTTGCAGCATTGCTGGGTTTGGGGTGCCCCCTAATACAGACACGGTAGCAGTGACCAAAAACGTAGATTACAACACCCAAGTCCCTTCAAATACCTGGAAATTTTCCCAAAAAGGATGGGTACAAACAAACCCAGACTGCAAAGACTACAATAAATATCTAACTCTTCAATGCCCAGAAACCAGAAAATATCCACAAGCATCAAGACCGTCCAGGAAAACATCTCATCAAACAAACTAAATAAGACACCAGGGACCAGTCCTGGAGAGACAGAGATATGGAACTTTCAGACAGACAATTCGAAATAGCTATTTTGAGGAAACTCAGTAAAATTCAAGATAACACAGAGAAGGAATTCAGAATACTATCAGATAAATATAACAAAGAGATTGAAATCATTAAAAAGAATCAAGCAGAAATTCTGGAGTTGAAAAACACAATTGACATGCTGAAGAATACATCAGAGTCTCCTACCAGCAGAATTGATCAAGCAGAAGAAAGAATTAGTGAGCTTGGAGACAGGCCATTTGAAAATAGAGGAGACAAAAGAAAAAAGAATTAAAAAGAATAAAGCATGCCAGCTGGGCATGGTGGGTCACACCTGTAAACCCAGCACTTTGGGATGCCGAGGTGGTTGGATCACCTGAGGTCAGGAGTTTGAGATCAGCCTGATCAACATGGAGAAATCCCGTTTCTACTAAAAATACGGAAAAAAAAAAAAAAAAATAGGCAGGTGTGGTGGTGCTACCCAGGAGGCTGAGGCTGGAGAATCGCTTGAACCTGGGAGGTGGAGGTTGCAGTGAGCCAAGATCACACCACTGCACTCCAGCCTGGGCAACAAAAAAAAAAAAAAAAAAAAAAAAAAAACATGCTGACGACTAAAGTAACACCAAAGGACAATCTAAATTAATGGCTTTAAAGGGAGGTATGAAAGGGATAATAACAGGGAACCTCTCAAATGTAGAGAAAGATATCAATATTCCAGTACAAGATAGTTATAGAACACCAAGCAGATTTAACCCAAATAAGACTACCTCAAGACATTTAATAATAAAACTCCCAAAGGTCAAGGATAAAGAAACGATCCCAAAAGCACCAACAGAAAAGAGACAAATAATATACGATGGAGCTCCAATATGCCTGGCAGCAGACTTCCAAGTCTTCTTTCCAGGCCGGGAGAGAGTGGAATGACATATTTAAAGTGCTGAAGGAGGCCGGGCGTAGTGGCTCATGCCTATAATCCCAGTACTTTGGGAGGCCGAGGCAGGCAGATCACTTGAGATCAGGAGTTGAAGACCAGCCTGGTCAACATGATGAAAACCTGCCTCTACTAAACATACAAAAATTAGCTGGGCGTGATGGTGCATGCCTGTAGTCCCAGCTACAGGGGAGGTTGAGAATCACTTGAACCCGGGAGGCAGAGGTTGCAGTGGGCCGAGATCGTGCCATTGCACTCCAGCCTGGGTGACCTAGCAAGACTCTATCTCAAAAAAAAAAAAAAAAAATCAAAAAAATTGAAATAATGTCAAGTCATCTTCTCTGACCACAATGAAATAAAACTAGAAATCAATAATCATAGGAATTTTGGAAACTATACAAATACATGGAAATGAAACAATATGCTACTGAGTGACCAGTGGGTCAATGAAGAAATTCAGAAGGAAAGTGAAAAATTTCTTGAAACAAATGAAAATAGAAACACAACATAAAAAAACTTAAGGGATACAGCAAAGACAATACTAAGAGGAAAGTTTGTAGCTATAAACACCTACATCAGAAAGCTACAGAAGGTTCTAGAAAAGAGAATTTTGTCATGGTCAAAGCTTACTAAGATTTGATGGACTTATTTATGATTTTTTAAAAGAGCTTTACTATCAAATATACTGATACAAAACTAGAATTTTTCTCTTTGTTAAAATGAGAAAAGTTGGTCTGTCCTTATTAAGTAGTGTGTGGTAGACTGAACAATGCCTCTCCTCCACCCCCAAGATGTCCACATCCTAATCCCTGGAACCTGTGAATACGTGACCTAAGGTGGTAAAGGGAACTTTGTAGATGTGATTAAGATCCTTGAGGTGGGGAAATTATCCAGGATCCTCTGGTGGGCTCAGTGTAATCAGAATGGTGTTTATAAGGGGTAGGCAGGAGAGTCAGAATGAGGAACAGGTGATGTGGGAAGGGATGTGGTGGGAAAGAGATTGGAAGATCCTTTGCTGCTGGCTTTGAGATAGGGGAGGGGCCCTGAGCCAGGAATGAAAGGGACCCTAGAAGCTGAAAAAGGCAAGGAAGTGAGTTGACTTCCCAAAGTCTCCAGAAGGAACCAGTTTTGCTGACACCCTAACTTTTAGTCCAGTGAGAGTGATTTGGGACTTCTGATCTCCAGAACTCTAAGACAATAAATAACACCCCTTAAGTGTGTGGTAATGTGTTGGCACAGCAAAAGGAAATGAATACAGGATTGTGAAAGAGTATTCTTCACTTTCTTTGTAGTTTGCCTGGGAAACAAAGATTCTGTGTTTTACCAGAAGAACCTTCTCTGGTTTATGTTGACTTTAAGATGTCCTTGGTTTTTTTATTATTTATTTATTTATTTTTTTGAGACAGAGTCTTGCTCTGTGGCCCAGGCTGGAGTGCAGTGGCGTGGTCTTGGCTTACTGCAACCTCCACCTCCCAGGTTCAAGCGATTCTCCTGCCTCAGCCTCCCGAGTAGCTGGGATTAGAGGCACACCACACCTGGCTAATTCTGTAATTTAGTAGAGATGGGGTTGCACCATGTTAGTCAAGCTGGTGTCCTTGACTATTTAAGAGAGCAAAGTTTTCTCACTTAGGAAAAAGTAAGATTCTGTATAATCATGTTACTTCCCATGTTTATTTTAAAAAATATTTTATTGTCACTTTAAGTAGTAAAGAATTGTTTCACAGTAGCTCATGATCCTACCTTAATGAGGTGTTCAAGTCTCCTGATAATATTTTGCCTTCCCTAAATTAATCCTAAATAATATCTTCTGCACCCAAAACTATCTTTGAAATTTCCCAGAGAAAAAGACCACAAATAATTTTTTTCACCTTGTAAAAAGAGAAGTACTAGAAATAATTAGGTTTATTTGATATATTATTGATGAGTTGCATGGAAAGAGTCCTCAAATCAGAAGAAATACTTAGTCTTGTCCAGGTTAAATTTGTATCACAAAGTGTTATTAAATACAGGTATTTCAGGAATTGTATGCTATGTGGAAAATTCCTAGAGATCCATCAATGCCTTTATTGTCCATATGTTTGTTGGTGCTGCTTTATCTGGTGTTGGACAACCACAGAATATCGTTTTCAGTCATAATTTCAGCTATCTCTTAAGGTGGTAACTCAATCGTAACTTCTGTAATTTGTTTTTTTTTCAATTTTTATTTATTTTTATATTTTTGAGACAGGGTCTTGCTCTGTCACCCAACCTGGAGTGTAGTGGCTTGATCTCAGCTCATTGCAACCTCTGCTTCCCAGGTTCAAGCAATCCTCCTACCTCAGCCTCCCAAGTAGCTGGAACTACAGGTGTGCACCACAACACCTAGCTAATTTTTGTATTTTTTGTAGAGACAGGGATTTGCTATGTTGCCCAATCTGGTCCTGAACTCCTGGACTCAAGCGATCCCCCCACCTCAGACTCCCAAAGTGCTGGGATTACAGGCATGAGACACTGCACCCAGCCGTAACTTCTTTAATTTGAATATAGCATCTCCTATACCAGCAGTTTTCTTTCTTTTCCTTCCTTTCTTCCCTCCCTCCCTCCCTCTCTGCCTGCCTCCTTCCTTCCTTCCTTCCTCCCTTCCTCCCTTCCTCCCTCCCTCCCTTCCTTCCTTTCAGACAGAGTCTTACTCTGTTACCCAGGCTGGAGGGCAACCTCAGCTCACTGCAACCTCCACCTCCTGGGTTCAAGTGATTCTTGTGCCTCAGCCTCCTGAGTAGCTGGGATTACAGGCGTGCACCACCGTGCCTGGCTAATTTTCATATATTTAGTAGAGATGGAGTTTCACCATGTTGGCCAGGCTGGTCTCGAACTCCTGGCCTCAAGTGATCTGCCCGCCTCAGCCTCCCAAAGTGCTGGGATTACAAGCATGAGCCACTGTACCTGGCCCTGCCAGGGGTTTTCAACTGGGGACTCACATCACCTACCTGTGAAGTTTTATTAGTATGCAGATGTTTAGGACCTATTCCATATTTACAGAATCTCTTCACTTTATGTTCTTTATATATTCTTAGTATATTCTAACAATATGTTTAGTATATTAGTGGTATATTATGTTGGTATTATTATATGTTACACCTAAAGATTTTTTCTCGGTAAAGATTATGTTCCTCTGTTTTTATAAATTGGAGATAGCATTCACTTTTCTTTGGAAATAGAGTTACTCATTATGTTTGTAAATATTTCATCCAAAACAGTTTTTAGATTGATTTTATTATTTTGGTTTGCATGCCACAGAAACAAACAACATCCCTGTCAGTTTTATTATTCTTGTTATAAAGTCCCAGCAGATCTTTCACTTATGAAAATTGTCAATAGTTAAGCACAGCCATTTTATTTTATTTTATTTTATATATATATATATTTTTTTTTGAGATGCAGTCTCACTCTTTCACCTAGGCTGGAGTGCAGTGGCGTGATCTCGGCTCACTGCAACCTCTGCCTCCTGAGTACAAGCTATTCTCCTGCCTCAGCCTCCTTAGTAGCTGGGATTATAGGTATGCACCATCACGCCCAGCTAATTTTTGTATTTTTAGTAGAGACGGGGTTTCACCATGTTGGCCAGGCTGGTCTCGAACTCCTGACCTTGTGATCTGCCCGCCTCGGCCTCCCAAAGTGTTGGGATTACAGGCGCGAGCCACTGTGCCCGGCCTAAGCACAGCCATTTTATTTTGTCATCTACGGATAGGGTTTTTTGTTTTACTCTGATGCTTCCCTGAAAGCCCTTGTAATCAGCTACAGACCACAGTGCTTCATCTTCAACAAAGAAGGACTGTCTCAGAGACATGCAGTAAAGGACTATGCGAGGGACTTTAAGTGCAAGCTTCTGGCGGCATCATTCAAACAGCTATGAGACCACATCAGTGGACTGAGTCAGGATTTCTAGAACTCTAGTTGAGACGCTGGTTAGTTCATGAGATGACTAACTCAAAATCCAGTGGAACAAGAATTTATTACCTAAGACTAAATTAACTGATAAGGGATGATGGTGGGTTTTGTTTGCAATGTTTTAGATGTGGTTTTAATGTTCTATTTTCTGTATATGTAAGGAACCCCCTTCTCTTCTCTTAAGCTGTCTATGACTCATAACAGTTTGGCAGACTTTGGTAACCAGAAACAAACCATTTTTAAATATCTTATTCTCCCTCCCTGACCTCTCCAAAATTCAGAAACTCTCATTAAGTATTCTTAATTTTATGGCAATATGATTATTTGCATAGGTTCAATGAGAATCTGCCTTCCTTATTAACAGGACATAATTGGAAACATTGATTATGCACCCAAAACTTTGCCTGAAATATCATGTTTGAGAACGATGCTCATTTAATCAGAAAATTGCCTGACACATTATAGTAACTAGGATTGACTTTATGGAGCCAATGCTTGCCAGCCCTCTGGCTTATGCAGTTGTCAGCCTTACACGTAAGCTAGGAAGGTCACTTCCTTGCAAGCCTGTGAACTGTAGGATATTGAGGGGTCCTTGAGAAGAGAGGAGTTTACTCATATTTATAGGTACCAGAAGTAATTTGTATGTCAAGTTCTTGGTGTGGCTTCCTAGTCTCAAGAGGCTTTCAAACGTCCAATCTGAGATACCTTATTAAAGCTTCCAGCAAAGCAAGTTTAAGGAGGCCTATCTGTTAAATTATCATTCTTGCTGCTCCTATGTAAATAGTGAGACTACATCTAATAAGGCCAGCCTTATTTTGTGATGATGAAAAATTTTTCTTTCAGATTATCTTCGTCAAAAGACAGGTGTCTAACATGAGAACTTTTATGTTTCAATATGTAGCACACCCTTCTGGTTATCAGACTCCAGCCCCGTGCATTGCCTTTGAGTCTTCTTGGACCTCTTTATACACTGCAGGTAGTTGATGACTATGCAAACTCTGTCTTATCTGATGAGATTTAATTGGCTGCCTTTCCCTACTCCTCATAGAAAAACCAGTTTGGGAACCTACCTTTAAATTTGATTAGATCCTTTTGCCTTGCCCAAATTGTCAATCCTTACCAGGTTTTCAATTTCTCCAGTTTTCTTCAATATCTGACTACAGTCCTCCAAACTAACTTTCACATTTTTTCTTCCTCAAGCCTGAATTGGCATCACCAGGAATTAACACCTGACTGTCCAAATCCCTGTCAGGACTGTGGGTTGCCTTGCAGCTGGACTTTCCTCCCAGAATCTGAAGGAGTTCTACAAGCCGAGGCTTAGTGATTTGGCATAAACCTTGAAAGACTCAGCCTCTCAGCATGCCATGAATTCTCCCTGGACAAGCTGCTGCCTGGACCACTAAGGAAGCCCAGCAAAATGCTGAGGCCATGTATGTCCATGCGTGACAAGTGCCAAGATTGTGGACAATATCACAAGACATTGATAGCTTTAAGAAACTCAAAAACTGGTGCTGGAAGATTTTCTTCTGCTGACCTCTTGGAATGCACTGAACCAGCTAATTCTCAGATTCAACTACTGGCTTTTACCTTAATATAACTTTTATATTATTATTTCATTATTTTAGACGTCCCTCTTTATATATATATATTTTTAATTTTAATTTTTATTTTTTGAGATGGAGTCTTGCTCTGTCGCCCAGGCTGGAGTGCAGTGGTGCGATCTCGGCCCACTGTAGCCTCTGCCTCCTGGGTTCAAATAGTTCTCCTGCCTCAGCCTCCTGCATAGCTGGGACTACAGTCGCCCTCCATCACACCCAGCTAATTTTTGTATTTTTCATAGAGACAGGATTTCACCATGCTTAGACATCCCTCTTTTAAGATGCCTGGGGGTGGAGGGCTGGGGGAGGGATAGGATTAGGAGAAATACCTAATGTAAATGATGGGTTGATGGGTGCAGCAAACCAACATGGACCATGTATACCTGTGTAACAAACTTGCACGTTGTGCACATATACTCTAGAACTTAAAGTATAATAATGAAAAAAAAAAGATGCCTGTTCTCCTGGACCCTAAAACAACTCACCTCTTAACAGATGGTTGAACTGGTTTCACAGGAACAGCACCAACAAGAATGTAAGAGGGTCTGTTCGTTAGGCCCTGCTTCACCCCACTCAGGCAGTGCCTGCATTATTCAGTCTGAATTCTTCAGTGATCAGGAATATTCATCTTGAACAGGAGCTGGGACTGACAATATTAAACGTTTTTTTTTTTTTTTTTGATAGAATCTTACTCTGCTGCTGCCCAGGCTGGAGTGCAGTGGTACAGTCTTATGATCGTAGCTCACTGCAGCCTCTGCCTCACAGGTTCAAGCAATTCTCCTGCTTCAGCCTCCCGAGTGGCTGGGATTACAGGCGTGTGCCACCACACCCGGCTAACTTTTGTATTTTTTTAGTAGAGATGGGATTTCACCATGTTGGCCAGGCTGGTCTTTGAACTCTTGACCTCAAGTGATGCGCCTGCCTCGGCCTCCCAAAGTGCTTGGATTACAGGCATGAGCCACCACGTCTGGCAAGTACTGAACTTTATCTGAGCACTGTGCAACCTCAGCAGTGATGATTACGAAATGTCTCTACCTTTCTGTGTTTCAGAAATGGCAAAGCAGAAGACCACAAAAGTCCACACTGCCCTCCCAGTTTCTTCCAGAAGACCGGTCTTCATCCTGCCTTGTGACTCCCATAGACTCCAGGATGCCTCCCTCTTTTTTTTAAACAGAACCTCGTCATCCAGGCTGGGGTCATGGAAATCACGTCACCCTGCCTCTTGTTTAACAATTCTTCTGCCTGGTTTCACCATGTTGGCCAGGCTAGTTTCAAACTCCTGACCTCAGGTGATCTGCCCACTTTGGCCTCCCAAAGTGCTGGGATTACAGGCATGAGCCACCGTGCCCGGCCGATGCCTCCCTCTTTTACCTTCCTCTGTAAAACTCCAGGCCTCCTTCCTTTTCTTTGAGATGTTCCTCATTAATGAGCATTCTCTTCATGGCACTAGCTTGAATAAAACCATCTCCTTAATCATCAAGTGAATTTCGTCTGTCACAGTGCCAGCGATGAACTCTCATAAGGGCAGCCAGCACATCGCCCCTGACTGTCCTGCTGAAGTGACAACTGTCTGTGCTGAGCCTCTTTGCAGTCCTCCTATGGCTCACCCCTCGGACAGCCACCCTTTCAACATCTCAGATATGAGCAAGTTCAGAGAAGGAAGTGTGGCCCTGGACACTTCAGGCAGTGGTGCAGTTGTGGAGGGGAAACTCCCACATTCTGTCTTGAGTGAAATAGAAAGGAATTGGTCTGAGATGCTTCTGAGCTGAGACAGTGGTAAACACACCCAGGTGTGCCTTTATCGGAAGGAGGAAATAATATCCAGGCAGCTTAGGTCCCACCCTGGACAGGCATTGGGCAGAAGCCAGGCCAAGGCAGAGCTGGACTGGAGCAGGTGCCACTCAGGTCTTGGAGCTGGCTTAGTGACCAGTATGAAGGCCAAGGGTAAGCCTGGAAGTTAAAAGTGCCAAGGGGAGGCTGGGCGTGGTGGCTCACGCCTATAATCCCAGCATTTTGGGAGATTGAGAAGGGTGGGTCACCTGAGGTCAGAAGTTTGAGACTAGCCTTACCAACATGGTGAAACCCGTTCTCTACTAGAAATACAAAATTAGCCAGGCGTGGTGGTGCACACCTGTAATCTCCACTACTTGGGAGGCTGAGGCAGGAGAATCACTTGAACCTGGGAGGTGGAGGTTGCAGTGAGCCAAGATCATGCCATTGCACTCCAGCCCAAACAAACAAAAAAACAAACTGCCAAGGGGAAGCCCTACAATCTGGGGAGAGGGGAGGCCAAAAAAATAAAAGGTGTGCACATTTTTAACCAATCTGACCTCATTTCATTCCCCTTCTTGGTGGGGGAGCAGGGCAGGCAGTGATGGCTCCACTGGGTTGAGTGTGTAGTCAGGGGTGTTTGAAGGCAGCAAGTGACAGGACTTGCCATTTCTGCAACTTCACAGGAATCAAAAGGTGGTCTTCCTGATTTCAGCAAGGGCATGTGACAAGAAGGGTGAGGAGACCCAGATGATGTCTCCATTCTGTAATCATCTCTTTGGCTGCCTGAGGCTCCACCGTCCGTAGTTGATTTTCCTTTGATGTGTCAGATACCTGCTTCAGCTTGATAAAGCAAGCATATCGGTGGCGAGGTCCCAGGGGCTAGTGATAACAGGGGAGCCCCTGGGAATTCTTAGGGACTTTGGGTATTCTCTGTGATGTTCCCAGGCCTAGCCCAGTGCCTGTACAGACGAGGCAATTCATGGTGCTTGAGAATCTTTACTTACTGCAGAAAGTGTGTTCTGGGTCATATAAAGAATAACAAAGTAAGCCGGGCACGGTGGCTCACACCTGTAATACCAGCACTTTGGGAGGCCGAGGCGGGCAGAGCACTTGAGGCCAGGAGTTCAAGACCAGCTTGGGCAACATGGCGAAACCCCGTCTCTACTAAAAATACAAAAATTAGCCAGACGTGGTGGCGCATGCCTGTAATCCCAGCTAATCAGAGGCTGAGGCACGAGAATTGCTTGAACTTGGGAAGTGGAGGTTGCAGTGAGCCAAGACCATGCCACTGCACTCTAGCCTGGGTGACAGATTGAGACTCTGTCTAAAAAATAACAATAACAAAGTAGAAAAACTCATCAGAAGCAAGATAGGAGAATGAGTTATGCTGACTGTATGGCATGTAGCCAGGGGTGATATTAAAATTATTCAGTAAGTATAACTATACAGGCACCAACTAAATACAATGGATTCCAGCTGAAAATCAGTCTTGTGTGTAGCAACGGTAGGATGCCTCTGAGGACTGGCCCACTTAGTGTTTTTTGTTTTGAGATGAAGTCTCGCTCTGTTTCCCAGGCTGGAGTGCGGTGGTTCACTGCAACCTCTGCCTCCCAGGTTCAAGTGATTCTCCTGCCTCAGCCTCCTAAGTAGCTGGGACTGCAGGTGCCCGCCACCACACGGGGCTAATTTTTGCATTTTTGTAGAAGCAGGGCTTTACCATGTTGGCCAGACTGGTTTCAAACTCCTGACCTCAAGTGATTTACCTGCCTCGGCCTACCAAAGTGCTAGGATTACGGGTGTGAGCCACTGCGTCTGGCCACACGTTTAACAAAGATGGAGGATAGAGAGGTGGACTGACATACATTAGGCTTTGTACTATGTCTCCAGAATTGGGATGCAAACTGTGGCCAGTGGGTAGTTCATGGATTTGGGACTCAACCTTGGTGAACAGAGCTATGATGGCTGGAAGTGGGGCTCTGGTACAAGAAATGGTGTGGATTGTCTTGTTTATGTCATCTGTAACACCAGCATTTCAAGGGACCAAGAGTATTACAGAGTCCAGTTTTTCGGAGGCTCTGGCATCAGAAATGAGTAAAGGAGCCTTCATTGTCTTCCCAGGCCTGACCTTGACCTGAGCATGTCTTGCCAGAAGACCTGACATCTGCGTCCCTCTACGTTGATGTCATGGCAGAATACACACCCATATTCTGGCTTTTTCCCCAAGGAACATGCTGGAGGGGTCAAAATGGCAGAGCCAGCCCCCCGCCCCGTTCTCTGCGCTTTTGGAATCCCTGCAGAATGGGTGTGGGACCTTGTCTAGGGACGGATGTGGTAGGCATTGGCTTGCAGCTGGTATCTGGTTATGCTGGTGGATTTTAAGATTGCTCAGCGATAACTGTTTCAGGATGGAGAATCTTCTTCAAGTCAGGGTGGTCTTGGCTGACTCCTGTTATTTGGGCTTGTATAACAAGGTTTTAACCAAGTGGTTGCCTAGAACCTGGTTGTTTGAAAATTCCAATCGTTCAAAGTTAAGTGCCTACTCTAAGTGGCCAAGACTAAGTTTTCCTGGCTCAAAGTGGTGTCAAGCTGCAGTGGCCATTCCTCAGGGACCTCTGATGACAAGTTTCATCTCTCTAAGCTTTAAAGCCTATTTTTATGTAATTCACGTGCTTGGAGTTGACTTTGAACAGGACTGGTCTTTTAAAAATAAGCAGAAGAACAAAAGTCCTCTAGCAATATCATGGCCCCATGTGCATGGCTGAGAGGTTCCCAAGTCAGCAGGCGTGGGTGAGCTGGGTTAGGGTAGGCTTGGAAGAGGGCAAAAGAGAGCAGGTCCTTGGTTTCCTGGGAATTTTTTGCTCACTTTGGGGTCCAAAGTATATTCCTTCTATTTTGAGGAAGCCCATTGACAAGGTGATGATGGAAAAGTACATTTTTGAATATTTATGGTGACTAGAGAAGTTTGATTCTCCCTGGCATTCTAAAGGTTTGCTACTTGACTGCAGATATCTGGCCAAGTCAGCCTCACATGTTTTTTTGTTTTTTTTTGTTTGTTTGTTTGTTTTCAAGACAGTATCCCTCCGTCATCCAGGCTGGAGTGCAGTGGTGTGATCTCAGCTCACTGCAACCTCTGCCTCCTGGATTCAAGTGATTCTTGTGCCTCAGCCTCCTGAGTAGCTGGGACTATAGGTGTGTGCCACCACACCCAGCTACTCTTTTGTATTTTTGTATTTTTAGTAGAGATGGGGTTTCACCATGTTGGCCAGGCTGGACTCCTGGCCTCAAATGATCTCCCCACCTTGACCTCCCAAAGTGCTGGGATTATAGGCATGAGCCACTGCACCCAACCCCAACCTCACGTATTTTGAATATGTATATTGGGCAAAGGATGGGTGAGGCACTAGTCCACATGTGTGCTAAAGACAGCGCCCAGGAAAAAACCATGAGTCAGGACACCAGCTCCTCTGAGTTGGCTCTGTGAGTTGAAAATGATCAGAAGTGAGTGAAGGTCTCTAGTGATGACCGTGATTAGGGCCACCAAGACAAGGTCTGGGCCCTGGCAAGAAAAAGTAGGGACGCATGTTGGATGGCTAAAAGCATTCACATGGGGTTTGCATGGATATGAAACACAGGCGGATCCTAGTTCCTCTTCCGGACTTCTCTTGTCTTGCTGGCCCCTGCCTCACTCTAGGCAGTCCTGTTTTAACTCGAGTTCCCTATTCTCCTTCTTTACAAAGACACCAGTCCCTGGTGGGTGTGATCAAATACCAGCTAACTCCCATAGTGAGTATCTTCCAGATTGTTCTGGATAGAAGACCTGCACTTCAAAAGAGGAACATAACCATTTAGCTGTGCTTCTGGTATAATCTGGATGAAGGACACCTACCTAGGATAGTGTTGGTTGCAAGAAGCTGGATGAAGCTCCATGTCCAACTACCTAAGTAAGGATGAAACCAAATTTCATCCTTCCAGTTAGGGGGCCCAGGAGCAGTTGGGTGTCCAGCAAGGGTTACAAGGAGCAGTCAAGGACCTCTGTGGTTATGCTCTTGACACCAATGGGGCACCCTAGAAGCAGGGACTCATCTGTGCTGTCTGTTCATACTGGTGTGTCCCTGAGTTCAGAAGACTCCCTGACATCCTGTAATCTGATGTGACAAGCATTACAGTAACTCGCAGTTCCATAGGTAGTCAGATCCTTTCTGCCCTAGGTCTTAGGGCAGAGGGTTGAGTTTGGATTCCTGGTGGATGACATCATTCTTGATGGTTGGGAGGGGAATAGGAAAGGAGCATCTATTAAGCAGAGGAATGTGCTGTGGTTCCCTTGGGTGATTTGCCCATTTGACTGGTGAGTATGTGTGCTGGGGGGAGGTGCACATAGGTGAATGTGTGGGTGTGTGTGACTGGGTATGATGTGTAAATGTGAGGGAGGTTCAATGAGAGGTGGCCCAGAGCACTTGTATAGGAAGCCTACTGACCACCCCAGGCAGTGCCTGCTGGCTGGGCTGGTCAGGAAGTCAAGAAGAGGTAGAGCCCTATTAACCTGGCATCTTCTGCCCTGTTCATCTACGGATTAAAAAAAAAAAAAAGTGGGCTGGGTCTGCCGGGTGGGACAAGCACCAATACAGACACACCTGACCCCCCACTAGAGGACAACCAGTGACCTCTGCCAGCGTGTGCACTGGCTCACCTTCTCGGATAAGAAGGATCTAGGGGTCAGGGCCATGCAGGAAATGGGATGGAGGCATCAGACCCATACACTCAAGCAGCAGCCATGGCTGGAAGCCAGCCTTCTCAAGATTCTGCTACAGTGGAAGAGAGCCCGGGGAAGCTGCCAGCTACTTGGTTTAGTCCCACTGCTTCCAAAAGGAATTGTTCAGCTGCTCCTGGAGTGATGCAGAAGATGGGCTCTTTCTGGTCCAGGCATGGTCTAGGTGGCCATGCATGGACTGCTGCAGCTATGATGCGGCTGATGGGCTTGGCAACTGGCCTCCACTTGCCAGCAGGGCCCCCAAGAAGGAGCTGCGATATCTCCAGCTATTTTAGGACCAATGCAGAAGATTGCCATGGTGTCTGAGGAACAGTACATCACAGTACATAAGGTACATAAAGTGTGTTGGAGATGGCCCAGATCAAATTCATCAAACTGAAACTTGATTTCTTTCAGGCTGAAGATCTCTGTGTACAGTCACAATCTTGGTGCAGCTTCTGCAGACCCTGGTGCATCCAATCATACCAATTCCACATCCACAAAGGGAAATGCTGTATTTCATCGAATCTAAGATACACTGATTGTAACACTTGCCATTATTTTATGCCATATGAAGAGAAAAGCCCTACCAACTATATTGTAGCCTGCCATTGATAGCTAATTACATCCTCATTTCCACATCACATGCTACTAGCCACCTCCAGGACCATTAAAATACATTTCTGGCCATTTCTGGACCCAGTCCAAAGACAGAGACCGACTATGCAACAAACAAATGACAGATTAAAAGAGACAAAAATTACTTTCACAATGTATAAAGTACCAACAATGTAACATGTTATTAAATGTGTCTGTAGTCTGCATATCTGATTGACTATCTGTGTTCAGTGGCCCAGGCGTATTTTACAGTGATTATACCACAAACCACCCCACACCCTAAAGCACAAGGCTACGTTATGGGTGGACGAGATACCTCTAATAACACAAAATCCCAATGAATTCAATAATCATTTGCATGCCCCTGGTTAAAATTACCAAGCAAATTAACCCTAACACCATGGGATGTTTCTAATTAAAATTACACTGAAACAGGCCAGGTGTGGTGGCTCATGCCTGTGATTCCAGCACTTTGGGAGGCCAAGGCAGGCGGATCACTTGAGGCCAGGGGTTTGAGATGAACCTGGCCAACATGGTGAAACCCCATCTTTACTAAAAATACAAAAATTAATCGGGCACAGTGGCACAAGCCTGTAATCCTATTTTCTTGGGAGGGTGAGGCAAGAGAATTGCTGGAACCCGGGAGGCGTGGGTTGCAGTGAGCCAAGATTGCACCACTGCACTCCAGCCTGGATGACAGAGCAACACTCTGTTTCAAAAAAAAAAGCAAACAAACAAACAAACAAACAAAAAAACAAAAGAATAAAAACAAAGAAAAGAAAAGAAATAAAAACTGCATTAAAACAGCCCAGGCTGGGTGTGGTGGCTCACGCTTATAATCCCAGCACTTTGGGAGGCCGAAGTGGGCGGATCACTTGAGGTCAAGAGTTCGAGACCAGCCTGGCCAACATGGAGAAACCCTGTCTCTACTAAAACTAAAAAAAATTAGCCAGGCATGGTGGCGGGCACCTGTAATCTCAGCTACTTGGGAGGCTGAGGCAGGAGAATCACTTGAACCTGGGAGGTGGAGGCTGCAGTGAGCCGAGATCCCACCACTGCACTCCAGCCTGGGCAACAGAGGGAGACTCCATCAAAACAAACAGACAAACAAAAAAACCCCACAGCCCAGTTTCTTTAATTTTATTTTTATTTATTTTAAGGTTGGAATTGCTTTTATTGGGGTGGATGCCCATGGTCAGGTTAGTGTTCTGCCCTCGAAGAGATGCCAGCAGCCTGACACCTCCACCTGCCACACGCCTGGGTTAGTGGAACATGCAAAGCTCAGAGGGTGGAGGGAGGGGTGGAAACAGCCCAATTTGTAACCGGCATTTCAGATTAACCCATTTATGCCTGAGGTTGCAATTTTTTGAATTTTTGCAATCAGACCTTGGCAATGACCTTGAGCAGTAGGATACAAATAACTCGCACATATTTAATGTTCCAATAATGGAACACTAGTCATAAATGGGCTAAGTTGTTTCACTGACTACTTTAACAAATATTATCTCTAAAGACATCTTGATTAAGTCATAGGACAAATTATGTCACAGAAAATATTTATAAACATGTGGCTATTTGCCAAGCTATCTTGGGACCAAAAAATTAGTTCTGCATTTTTGCATTATTTGTATTTTCTGAATAAAACTGTCATGGGACTTTATACTTAGCAGAATTGGTCACACATATGCAATCATATGCTGAATTATATACAAAACTGAGCATTTGCACATTTGATTTATTTTGTCATAAAAGTGACATAAAATTGGCAATTATACCCCTGAAGTAATTTATTAATAATTCCCTTCTCATAAAATAATGAATGCCCTGAGTCACTACTAACACCATCTCTGCATAAGCTTTTTATCTTTTTGTTTTTGATGCCCTTCTGATTCTTGTAATTGGGACCTGCAAAACCATAAACATTTGATATACTGCAGAACTTCTCCAGATCAATACAGATTGGACCTCGATTTTACTTTTAAAAATCACTTCACTTCATTAAGTAATGAAATACTTTTATAAAAAGCATTTCAAAAAGCAAATTAAGCCTTCAAATATTAAACTCAAGTACACATACCCAGATATTCATGCACTAACAGAATTTTAACACGTTTTGTGAAAGTCAAATGGGTGCAATTAAAATGGAACAAATCACTTGTGGTGGAGGTGGGGGAGGAGGAACAGTAAGAGGGAAAGGGGCTGGATTCTAAGCCCCAAGCTAAATCCACGAATTCTTTCCAGACCCCCACCTGCCTAACAGTATTCGTTTCTTTCTTTAAAAATCAGTAGAGAGATTTGCACCAAATGACAGTCTCTATCTTTCCAATGGAAAAAGAAAACATTTTACGTGTACAACTTCCAAGTTTACAATAATCGAGATTCCTGATTTATCAATTCTTTCAGGTCTCTGCTGCTCTGAGGCTAAGGAATGTTTATGTCTTCTTCTGAATGCTCTCTTTGCTCCTGGCTGAGTCATCCGTGAGGCTGGATCACTTTGCCCTTTTCCCAGGCTTGGAACCAGTGTCTCTTACATTTCAGTCACCACTGTAAAGTTCCAAAGAGGCGGTGGATTCATATTTCACCTTTAATTTTTCCTCCTGCTAACCTCTGTGTTCTCTCCGTGTCTCTCTCTCTCTGTGTTTTCTCTCTCTGTCTTCTCTCTCTCTCTTCCGTCATCTAGCCTTTCCCCAGTCCCACCTGCAAAGTCAGTGTACTTTGCCCAAGTCTTACAAGGGCACCTCCTAATCCTGTAATGACAGTTGTATAGAATCTGAGGGTAGAAACCAAACAACTCACAAAGATTTTTATTTATTTATTTATTTATTTACGTTTGAAATGGAGTCTCGCTCTTTCATTCAGGCTGGAGTGCAGTGGCACGATCTCGGCTCACTGCAACCTCCGCCCCCACCCCGGTTTAAGCAATTCTCCTGCCTCAGCCTCCTGAGCAGCTGGGATTATAGGCGCACACCACCAAGCCCAGCTAATTTTTGTTATTTTAGTGGAGCTGGTCTCGAACTCCTGACTTCAAGTGATCCACTTGCCTCAGTCTCCCAAAGTGCTAGATTCACAGGCATGAGCCACCATAGCCAGCCTATTTTTATTTTTTAAACTTTTATTTGAAGTTCAGGGTTGCACGTGCAGCTTTATTTCATAGGTAAACTTGTGTCATGGGGTTTGTTGTATGGATTATTTCATCCCCCAGGTATGAAGCCTGGTACCCATTAGTTGTTTTTCTTGATCCTCTCCCTCCTCCCAGCCTCCACCCTCCAAAAGGCCCCAGTGCGTGTTGCCGTCCTCTATGTGTTCATGTGTTCTCATCATTTAGCCCCCACTTATAAATGAGGATGTGCTGCAGTATTTGGTTTTCTGTTCCTGTGTTAGTTAGCTAAGGATGATGTCACAAAGACTTTTCTTAAAAAATTAATTTTATTGTGTGTATTTGAGGTTTATAACAAATGTTATGGGATACATATAAATAGTAAAGTGGTTACCATAGCGAAGCATATTAACACAGCCATCATCTCACATAGTTACTTTCTTTTTTTGGTGACAAGAGCAGCTGAAATCTACTAACTTAATAGAAATCTCTAATACAATAAAGTTTTATTAACTTTAGTTTTGTTTTGTTTTGTTTTGTTTTGTTTTGAGACAGAGTCTTGCTCTGTTGCCCAGGCTGGAGTGCAGTGGCACAGTCTCGGCTCACTGCAAGCTCCGCCTCCCAGGTTCACACCATTCTCCTGCCTCAGCCTCCCAAGTAGCTGGGACTACAGGTGCCTGCCACCACGCCCGGCTAATTTTTTGTATTTTTAGTAGAGATGGGGTTTCCCTGTGTTAGCCAGGATGGTCTCAATCTCCTGACCTCATGATCCACCCGCCTCGGCCTCTCAAAGTGCTGGGATTACAGGTGTGAGCCACAGCGCCCGGCCAACTTTAGTTCTGATGTTGCACATGACATTTCTAACCTTGTTCATGCTACATATCCACAGAGACTGAAGTTTGGTTTGTTTTTGTTTTTGAGACAGAGTCTCGCTCTGTCACCCAGGCTGGAGTGCAGTAGCATGATCTTGGCTCACTGCAACTTCTGCCTCCCGGGTTCAAGAGGTTCTCCTGCCTCAGCCTCCCGAATACCTGGGATTATAGGCGTGTGCCACCACGCCCAGCTAATTTTTGTATTTTTAGTAGAGATGGGGTTTTGCCATGTTGGCCAGGTTGGCTTGAACTCCTGACCTCAGGTGATCTGCCCGCTTCAGCCTCCCAAAGTGCTGGGATTACAGGCGTAAGCCACCGTGCTCAGCCTGAAGATTTTTTTTATATCTTGAAGTAATAAGCTTAAAATTGTGATTTTTCTGAGAATCTACGATGTATAATTCCGTATATTATCTGGCACCGGTTCGCCTGTATTATTTCTGATCCTAAAACCAAAGGGAAATGCTGTATTTCATCGAATCTAAGATACATTGATTGTAACACTTGCCATTATTTTATGCCATATGAAGAGAAAAGCCCTACCAACTATATTGTAGCCTGCCATTGATTGCTAATTACATCCTCATTTCAGTGATGTTAAAATGTTAAGAAAAAAGGTGTGTCTTAGAACTGATGAAGAGGAATTTTACAGGTGAGGAAGCTGGAGCTTAGAGAAGCTGGGTAATGTGGCCAGAACCACAGAGCTAAGAAGAAGCAGAGATTTTAGACCGCTCACTGCATCTCCAGAGGTTTGAAGGCTTTTCTTTTCCTGAGTGGTTTCTTCTTTCCTGCCTGCCTTTTGTCAGGAACCGACGTTAAGCCATCTGTCTGGAAAACACGTTCTCCCCTTTAAACTACCCAGACTTCTACCAGAGCTAAAACAGCAGGCTTTTTGAGACGGCTTCCCCTCTTCACGGAGCCTAATTATAGAAACTGTGCATTCTGCTGTTGCTGCATTATTTTTCACAGTGGTAGGGTCACAGGGGAAGCAGTGGGAGCTAGTGATGGCTGCGAAACCTTCCCCTTCTCCCCCACAGCTCTTTGTGTCTGTGGCACCCAGGGACAGCCACAGTACCAAGGAGTGGTTTAATAAAAGCGGATTTAGGGAGCTGGGCCTGTGGGAAAATCCCCCCATGCCTCTCCTCATCAGATCTTGCTTTTCTCTGTCAAAGTTAGCTCCCCTCTGATCCCTAACTCAATTTCACTCCTTAGACTTTGAAGTTTTGTTTCCCTCTGAAATGATGCTCTTTGTGGCCTGGAGTGAACTCTCAATTGCTAAGCCCACTGCCCACTTATGCGGTTTATTTATTTAGTGATTCACTCAATATTTCCTGGACACCGATGACACACAGGTAGTCGGCTAGACCCTGAAGGGGAACTGTGAGCCAACACATGCAATTCTTGTCCTCATTGGAGCTCACAACCCTCGGGAGAGAGACAGACACCATCCAAGAAGCTCATAAATAAATGTAAAGTGACAACTGTGATAAGAGGCTTTTACAAAAAGCTGCGGCAGAGACAAGTAGAGCTTCCTAAATATTCATGAGCTGGGCATGGTGGCAAACACCTGTCATCCCAGCTACTCAGGAGGCGCAGGCAGGAGGATTGCTTGAACCCAAGAGTTTAAGACCAACCAGGGCAACAACTGAGACCCCATCTCTTAAAAATAACTAACTATTCCGCGTACACCCCACTATTCCCAATCCCTTTTACAGTTTAGTATGGGGCATGTGATCAATTCTGGCAAGGATCTTGAGTGGATGTGATTTGTGTCACCTCCAAGGATGCACTTTAAGAGCTGGTGTGCTTCCTTCTCATGCTCCACATTGGTGACATTGGGCGTGGTGTATTGCCAGGTGGCCGGCATAACTACAAGTGAAGGAGGCCTCCCCAAGCCACGTGGAAGTCAGGAGAAATCAGCTTCTGTTGTGCTTGCTCCCTGGGATTGCAGGTTTGACTCAGTGGTTGGTGGTAATGATCTGAAATAATACAGAATCACATATTCCTAGGAAGGAAAACAGGGAAAGAAAGAACCAGGCAAAAGGCCAAGAAAGGCGTCTTCAGAGAAATGATGTCTAAGCTGGGGCGCAGAGGAAGAGTGGGAGTCAACCTGGAGAGCAGGGTGGGGAGGAGCGTTCCAGGCAGACTGACGGCATGAGCAAAGGCCCTGCGATCTGAGGGTGCAGGGCATGCTTGATGGAGTGGACGAAGGGCAGAAAGATGCGGGAGTGCAGCCTGAGGGGCTTCTCTACTCTCTGGCTCATCTGAGACAAAACCTGGTGTCCAGGCCACACACTGGGATGCCATCTTTAAACCATGAGGAAATGGCTAACACAGGCCACCTTGTCCCCCAAAAGGCTATTGAACCATCACTGCTGCCCAAGTCCCACTGTACAGCTGTAGGCTGCTGGATGGGTCACCTAGGCTTAGCGTGGGGAGTCAGCTTTGCCCTCCTCCTTTCTTACCGCCTCACAACCAGTCAGCAATGGGCCCTGTGTAGCTCATGATCTGCCCTTGTGTTGCCCTGTCTGGTTCTGCTCATAATAGAGGGCCCTGGGGAGGGGCCAGGAGTCCTGGGAAGCTCTTACCCAGCATTGCTGGGGATGGAACCTGAATGCTGTGGGAGGAGCCAGGGGATAGCTGGGCAAGAGGACTGGGATCAAATGAGAGGACCACGATGAGGACCACAGGGTATAAGGAAGAGACTTGGGGGCGGTAGTCTTGAGGTTTCTGGAGGGCCAGTCTGACCTGAGTCCCCTTCTCAAAGGGTGCCACACTTTACGCCTGTGAATGCGGAGCCTGGGTTGCCTAGTTCACGTTTCTGAGGTGCCCAGAGGCCCAAAGGGGATGCTGGAGGCTGGGCAGGCACTTGCTGCCTCCCAAACTGTGGCTGTGGTCTGCACCTGCCCCTTAGTTTGGCCAGGCCTGCCTCTTCCATCTCCCCGAAGACAGCTCTGCCTATTTCACAGCTGCTCAAGACCCCGCGGAGAGCTCCCCTCTTAGCACAAACACAGGCTGGTGTCCAGGGACTCAGTTCTGGCGTCTGACTACCTCCCCATCACTCCTCTTCCCAGTGCTACCCTCAGCTGGACCTAACAACTATTTCCATCCTTCATTGGCCCGAATATCAACCCTCTAGAGCAGGACAAGACTTTGTTCACCACACAGAGGATGTATCACAGCAGATCTCATGTTGGCCTAATCAATATCCAGCCCCATTTCTGCCTTCATACGAGGACCCTGATTTAGTTCCATGCAGCGGTGTGCCCAGCAGAAGGTGCTGACTTCATCTACCATGGCAGTCCTGTTCCCAGTTCTCTCAGCTCTCTTGCAGCCAAGGGAAGGCCAAGGGACATGGTTCTCTCAAGAAGACCCAGTGGGAATATGCTGAAGAGAGGGACTGTTTTCCAGAAAAGCATTTGCTTTCCTGGTAATAAGGGAGTTACACAGCTGGTACATCCTTTTCTCTTTCTTCCTTCCTTGACTGTAGATGCAATGGCTGGAGCAGGGACAGCCATCTTTCAACCATGAGGAAATGGCTAGCAGAGTCCACCTTGTCCTCAAAAGGCTATTGAACCATCACCATCATCTGTCTGCCTCTAGACTTCTTATCCTGTACATCCCCTACTTATTTAAGCCACTACAGCCAGGTTGCTGTTGCTTGCAGCAAAACTGGGTTCCTATCTGATACACCTATCCAAGAACCTAGCCTTGCATGATTTCTCTGATCTCCTTAATCCCAGTGACCCTCACCTCTGCTCCATTTCAGCTCCGTACCACATTCAAATCCCGGACCTTGTCATCACCTAGAGCTACTCCACACCTGAAATATCTGATATGAGCAGCTCATTTCCCTTCCTTCCTTCTTTTCTTTCGACAGAGTTTCACTCTTGTCACCCACTGCTGGAGTGCAATGGCGTGATCTCGGCTCACTCCAACCTCTGCCTCCCAGGTTCAAGCGATTCTCCTGTCTCAGCCTCCCAAGTAGCTGGGATTACAGGCACCTACTGCCACACCCAGCTAATTTTTGTATGTTTAGTAGAGACAGGGTTTCGCCATGTTGGCCAGGCTGGTTTCAAACTCCTGACCTCAGGCGATCCACCCGCCTCAGCCTCCCGAAGTGCTGGGATTACAGGTGTGAGCCACTGCATCCGGCCAAGCAGCTCATTTTCTGACTCACACTCTGATCCTTCCTTATCCCTAGGGTGATTATAAGAGGGTGCTATTCTTTGCGAATTGGAAAGTTAGTGTGCACTCCCTTTACAAAGGGTCAGGATCTGCAGAAAGCTCTCATTAATATTTCTTTCTGGTGTTCATCCTGTACTGAACACTGTACGGCTCCCACCACCTGCTTTTCCAGTGTGTCACACCCACCCACCCACCCTCCCTTGTCTCTGAGGACGAGGTATTCCTCCTCATGGTCAGGTCCAGCCCCTCATGCTGCCTCAATTTTGTCCCTCTTGCTCCAATTTGCTCACAACTTGCTGCATTCACTCCTATCTCCCTCTGACCCTCAAGGTACAAACATGCTCAAGTTCTCCCCACCCAGAAAACACTTTCCTTTGATCCTATACTCCCCTCTTGCCACTCCCTCTTTCCCTTCCTTTTGCCCTGAGCTTATAAGGGCCATCTTCATTGGGTAATCCTAGCCCTCATTGCTCTATCATTCCCCGCCACAGTACCCTGGTTCTGTCCCTACCACGCCACTGTAACTGTTTACCAAAGTCTCCGGTGACTTCCAGATTATCAAACCCACGGGATACATTTCAGTCCTTATCTTTCTGGGCCTCTTTGTTGCATTTGAAATGGCAACCACATTCTCCTCCTGGAAACTTTCCACTTCCTTGATTTCCAAGACAGCCTCTCGCCTGCAGCTCTTCCCACATGTCGAGCAATTCTTCTGAGACTGCTTGGTGGAGACGCGGGGTCTTGAGACCTGAGTCTTGCTCCTAGGCTCCCACGCTCAGCTTAGTGCTCTTCTCTGTCTCACACTGTGCCTGTCATTTCTCATCTGTGTTAGAATTTCTATCACCTCTATGCTGTCAACACTCTAATACATACCTTCAGCCCTTATATGGCTTCTAAGGTTCAAAAAATTGCTCTGCAAACTGTGGCTTGCATCTCTAGCTGCCCCATGAACACTGCCATGTGGCGGACCACCAAGTTCAAGTTCCTCAGGATGACTTATGTGCCCTCGGGTCCTGGCTTCTGCTCGTTTCAGTCTGACACCCAGTCTACTCACTCCAGAGGCACAGGACTTCCCACGCCACGCCACGATGCCTCATCCCTCTGAGTTGTGAGGCATACGGCCTGAAACCCCCTCCCACTCCTTTCTTCTCTGCCTCATTCTTATTCAGCCTCAGTGCCCAGCACAGGTATCACCTCTGCCAGGAAGTTTTACCTGCCTGTTGTCCTCGGGCAGAGCCGGCTGCCCCTCTTCTGGGCAACACCTGTGTCACAGCACGTATCACAGCACATTGACTCCAAGGCATCTATTCATGTGTTTCTCTCCTCTGATACTGTCCTTGAGCATAGGGACCAAGTCTGGGTACCTCAAGCCCTTACCTAGCACAGTGCCTGGGGCACGGGGGCTATACCCCTCTGGACTCCTCCTTGTGGTGACATGATGCAGCTCCTGGTTGCTCAGCCAGTTATGTAGGGTTTTCTATTGCTCACAACCAAAAGTATCCTAGTTGATGCATTTAATAAAGGTGTTTGAGTTAAACTGAGCTATGCACCATCTTAAGATATTTGAAGACAACTTCCTGGCATTCTGAGTTTATATTCCTCCATGTAGACATCCCTGTCTGCACCCCACCAGCCACCTCCCAAGCTCTTTATTTTTATTTAACTGAACAAATGAATATTGATCAAGTTGAATTGAATTTGTACATTTCACATGAGGAACTGAGCATTCACTGTGCAGTCAAACCTACTCCTTCCTTGGGAGCTTTGACAAAAATCTCTTGGTTGGGAGAGGGGCTCACAGCGTGTTCTCAAAGGAAGCTCTGAGGACCTTCTACTGCCGAATCATCTGGGTGATATTAAAAGTACAGATTCCCAGGCCTGTCCCAGAATTAATGGGTCAGAATCTCTGGGAGCCAGGCCCAGTACTCTGCATTTTTATAAGAACATTAGGATATTATAGCGAACACTCGAATTTGAGAACCACTTGTAGAAGAAAGTAAAGATGAGGTCCATGAGCCTCTGACTCTCTCTGAGCTCTGGGACCTGTGCTGATCTCTGTGTTCTGGGTTTATTCATATTCCAGATGATGACAATACTGGAACCTTCTGCCTATTGAGGTTCCAGTGGGATAGCGTAAGGGCACTTTACAAAGTACCAACTAATCTTTGCATGCCATCTGTTGGTATTGCTCTAAGGTAAGTTCTGCTTATTTAGGTCTGTTTTTTTCTTAGATATACTCCCTAAGAGCCCAGAACAATTTATATGACATAGCAAACACTCAATAAATATTTGTGAATGAAGTAATTTTTCACTGTGTATTCCCAGCACAATGTCAGGCACGTGGTAGATGCTTAAAAATACCTGTTGAATGGATACTCCTCAGGCCAACACACCTGCTTATAATCCCCTTAACACTTTGGGCTGAAGGCTGATACTTTGCCTAACACGTCACGTGCTGAACTCTTTCTCTTGCAATTTAAGTCCCAGGTCAATTAGGGTTATATCTGTATTAGAAATGGTAGCTTTTGGCTGGGCACAGTGGCTTATGCCTGTAATCCCAGCACTTTGGGAGGCTGAGGTGGGCGGATCACCTGAGGTCAGGAGTTAGAGACCAGCCTGGCCAACATGGTGAAACCCTGTCTCTACTAAAAGCTACAAAAATTAGCCAGGCATGGTAGCGGGCACCTGTAGTCCCAGCTACTTGGGAGGCTGAGGCAGGAGAATAGCTTGGACCCAGGAGGTGGAGGTTGCAGTGAGCCAAGATCGTGCAGTTGCACTCCAGCCTGGGTGACAGAGCAAAACTCCGTCTCAAAAAAAAAAAAAAAAAACTGAAATGGTAGCTTTTGGTGTATTTGCTGTCAAGAAGTAATATGTTTCCTTAGACTTTCTTGTTTTCTCCCTCTTTCCCCCTCCCTACCACCTTCCCTCCCTTCTTCCTTATTCATAAGCACCGTTTGTCTCTCTCACTGTCTCTACCTACTCTTGTGTGTTTCTCTCTCCCCAGCCTCTCCTGGGAATTTTATTGCTGGAATTGCAGGGAAAGACATGCCATGTAGCTTGTTTATTTCATGTATTATCAGTGTCCGTCCCACATACTGTAGGATCTATGTCCCATAAGGGCAGGGTTTATTTTTTCTTTCATCTCTTTTATTCTTTTAGTGACACACCAACATAATTAAGTTACATTGGCTTAAGAACTTTATGGGTCACAGGCATGGTGGTGCATGCCTGTAGTCCCAGCTACTCAGGAGGCTGAGGAGGGAAGATCCTTCGAGCCCAGGAGGTTGACACTGCAGTGAGCTGCAATTGCACCACTGTACTGCAGCCTGGGTAGCAGAGAAAGAGTCTCTCTAAAAACAAAAACAGAAAGAAAAACAAAACCAGATTACTTTAGAACTTAAAGGATCTTCTTGGAAATGTGGACAAGACTAGGTTTCCATCTGTGGTAGGGCCTTCCTTAAATGTCTTTTTCATGTAATCTTGTGGTTTTTCTAGTTCAGGGGTGTGGCCAGCAGCTTCTGACACGGCCCCCAGTAATTCTCCTCTCCTGGTATTCATGTCCTTGTGAAATACTTTCCCCTTGTTTGTGGACTAGACCTAGCTAATTGCTTTAATTAATAGAATATGGCAAAGGTGATAGGCTAACAATTCTAAGTAGGTAATAAAAGATTGTGACTTCTGTCTTGTTGCACTCTCTCTGGCTCTTCTCACACACTCGCTCTGATGAAGAGAGCTGTAGAGACCCATGTAATAAGAAGTTGAGGGCAGCCTCAGCCTAACAGCCCTGCCAACAACCCTGTGAGTGAGGCTAGAAGTAGCTCCTTCCCCAGCTGAACCTTCCGATGACACCACAACCCCAACTGACACCTTGTGTTTGTTGTTGTTGTTGTTGCTTTTTGTTTTTGTTGTTGTTGTTGTTGTTTTTGAAACAGGGTCTCACTCTGTTGTCCAGGTGCCACTTAGCCTCTCAAAGTGCTGGGATTATAGGCATGAGCCACTGCACTTTGATTCCAGTCTTCTGAGACACCCTGAAACTGAGGACCACCTAGGCCACGTATGGTCTTCTGACCCACAGAAACTGTAAGATTAAAAATGTGGCCAGGCGTGGTGGCTCACACTTGTAATCCCAGCACTCTGGGAGGCCAAGGCTGGTGGATCACCTGAGGTCAGGAATTCAAGACCAGCCTGGGCAACATGGTGAAACCCTGTCTCTACTAAAACTACAAAAATTAGCCTGGGGTGGTGGCGGGCACCTGTAATCCCAGCTACTTGGAGGCTGAGGCAGGAGAATCACCTGGACCAGGGAGGCAGAGGTTACAGTGAGCCAAGATTGCGCCACGGCATTCCAGCCTGAGTAACAGAAAAAAACTCCGTCTGGAAAAAAAAAAAGAAAGAAAAAGAAAAAGAAAAAAAAAGAAATCCATAAAATTAGTTCAAGTTACAAGAAGGAAGGGTTGTTATAAGGATGAGGCACCTCTGAGACAGCCACAAGCAGGACACATTATGGCCAGTCCCAGCCTCTCTTTCTCTCTTCCAACTCTCTCTCTTGCCTCCCTCTCTGTCTCTCTCTTTCTGCCTCTTGGCCTGCAGCATCACAGCCTCTCCCTCCCTGCATTTGTCCCAGTCTCCTCTTGGCAGCAGGGGAGCTTGGCCCTGCATGCGGTGCTGACTGCACTCCACATCACCTCCTAACTGCACCACCCACAAGCTGGATTTCAAACATCAGCAGCTTCGCCTCTCAAACTGCACTCACTTCCACATCCCAAGAAGAAAGTGACTGGCCCACTTTGGGTCAGGGCTAATCCACGGGCAGATGGGGTATGGGCACAGTTGAGGGATCTTCTGGGACACAGTGTTGCCTATCTAAGCTGAGTCAGGAAGGAGGAGAGCATACCCACCTCCAGTATAACTGATTAAAAAATAGGCCGGGTGTGGTGGCTCATGCCTGTAATCCCAGGACTTTGGGAGGCTGAGGCAGGTGGATCACCTGAGGTCAGGAGTTCAAGACCAGCCTGGCCAACATGATAAAACTCCATCTCCACTAAAAATACAAGAATTAGCCAGGTGTGGTGGCACATGCCTGTAATCCCAGCTACTTGGGAGGCTGAGGCAGAAGAATTGCTTGAACCTGGGAGACAGAGGTTGCAGTGAGGTGAGATTGTGCCACTGCACTTCAGCCCAGGCGACAGAGCGAGAAAATAAAATAAAATAAAAATAAACCCAGTACACTTCTATAAAGCAGCACTAAAGCTGAGCCCTCTTCCTCATGCCCAGAGCCAGCCTCCTTGAGTAAACTGTGGTTCCTATGAAACCATCAGGGCAGCGCTGTCTTCCAGTGCCTCTGTCATTAATGCTATGTTGCAATTCACACATTTGTTGAACATTAGAATGCTGCATTCATTGATTTGTTTTCTGAAGTGTTCTTCCTTAGGGCTTATGGCTCTGCAAATGATATTGGCTTGACCCCCAGAATTAATTTCAAGAAGGCCTGAGCTGGTAGGTGTTGCTTGCTTAGTCCTGGGAGCCTATCCGAGCCCTGCCTTGCCCTTCTTGGACCCTCCCTCCTTGGTGACCTGTTGGGTGCTCTGGGGTGAAATAGGTGCAGACAGCCCAGGGATCTCTGCGCTGTAAAGGGCAAGTGGTTAAGTATGTGGCAGCACTAGTGAAGAAGACTACTCAGCAGGGTGCCTGGCTAGGCGTGGGGACCCAGAGAGAAACACAATCCCGTGCTTGTTCTGAAGGAGTACGCCGAGCTGTGAGAGAGGCACACACATACGTGACCTCCCCACCATCCCACGTGCCTCACCCCCGTTGCTGCTTTCTTTGTTGTTACAGAATTTTGAATTTGACATGCCATGTAGCTTGTTTATTTCATGTATTATCAGTCTCTGTCCCACATACTGTAGGATCTATGTCCCATAAGGGCAGGGTTTTTTTTTTTTTTTCCTTTCGTCTCTTTTATTCATGGTGGCATCCCTAGTGCCTAGGACAGGTACAGAGTAGATACTTAAGTATTTGTTGAATGAATGAAGGAAATACTAGGAGCAAGGTCTTTGCAGGGTGCTGGAGAAGCTGGAGGATTCAGAGACAGCTTTCTGCAGCCAATGTGCCTAAACTGCCCTCTGAGCCTCAGCCAGGTGAATCCAGGTGGGCAGAGGAAAGAGGGCCGCACAAACAAAGGCATAGAGGGAAGGAACAGCCTGCTGCGTATATGTCTGGTCCCAGCTGGCTGTCCTCAGAGCAGAAGGCTTCATGATATGGCTGCAGCCATGATTAACTGGGGGAAAGGGACCCAGGTGGATAGATGCTAATGGAGTGAAAGGAGAGCCTGAGCTACAGGCATCCCCTCTTTGGGTGGTTAAGGCTGGGTGACACACAGGTTCCCATCCCTGTGTTGGGGCTTAGCATAGGATCAGGAGGAGGGCATCTATCTGGGAGCCTCTTCCTATAACTGAACAGCCAAGCCCCTCTGCAGCCAGTCACACTGGACCACAGAACTCAGGTGGCACTTGGCCTAGGATCTTGGTTAGCAGAGGGAGAGCTGGGCCCAGGACTTGGTGGCAAGTATCTTAGATGGCACAGCATTCCAAAAGCCAGGGGGACAAGGAACGGATGGAAGCCTCAATCCAACTCCTGGTTTTGGCTGCCTCTGCTCCTCCCCTGCCACACGGAGTTGGTGTTGGGAAGGGTCCTGTGTGGAAGAAGAGATTCTTGTCCTCTGTTGGGATGAGGCCCTGGCTGCTCTACTTTTAGCGCAGATGGCAGAGGAGCCCCTCCCTCGGTTTCCTGAGGCGTGAATGCTCGGTTTACATTTTCATGCTCAGCTGTGGTGTCTGAAGGCCACTCCCTGGGCCCATCCACGGGCTAAGCCCCACCTTCTAAGCCCTAGTGTTGGGCCTTGGCTCGGAGTCCTGTCGCAGGGAGGAGTCCGCACAAGGAGTTTCCTTCTGAGGCCCTTCCTGCCGTCAGTCATCACTGCAACAGTCTCAGTGAATCAGAGATGTTCTTATGATGTCAAAGGTTAAAAGGCCTGGGGCCATGATCTGGCTTGCTTTGTTCTGGGACACTTCTTGGCCCCTATGCCAAAGTGGCACTTCTTCCCCAGGGCCAGCTCTGCAGAGCAAGGGTACAGCAAGGTGAACTCTGTGGCTGTTGTACCCTCGGGGTCCATTCTGTGTCCCTGGTGATGCTTCGGCAGGGATGCACCACGGCTCACTCCACCCCAGCTCCTACTGGGGCTGGAGACCCCTCTGAGGTCTGCCTGGAGCTTGTGCTTGGTTCCAACCTTAGCAGTTTGCTTACACCCTAACTGTCCTGCTACGATGGACCCCTCTGGAAGCTTCCCATTTAGACTTGCAGCTCCTCCAAAGTCTGGCTCATGCTGCCAAAGGTCTAAGGGTGGCTTAGCAGAGCTCAGTTGTTGGCAGCATCCTGCCTAACCAAGACACACTGATGCGGCTGCATCCCAGGCAGGTGTAGGCAGCCTCTCAGCAACCTTCTCCCAGAGGCCTGAGTAGGGAGTAGGGTGGGCTGGGGTGAGGAAGAGAAGGGGTTCCCGCTACCCTCCACCTTGTTTATATCCTATCTGTCCCTCTGACTGGGACATACCTGGCATTGCTTTCCTTCCCCTACCCCCTTCCTCTGTCTTGGCTACTATTTTCAGGGCTGGAGGGGCCAGCTCTTCTCTAACTTCCCCCGTGTAGCAGGACGAGTCACAGACAAAACTCCTCAGACACTGAGTTAAAGAAGGAAGGGGTTTATTCGGTCAGGAGCATCGGCAAGACTTCTGTCTCAAGAGCCGAGCTCCCTAAGAGCAATTCCTGTCCTTTTTAAGAGCTCACAACTCTAAGGGGGTGCACGTGAGAGGCTCGTGATCGATTGAGCAAGCATGGGGTACATGATTGGGGTCTGCATGCACCGGTAATTAGATGGGAACAAAACAGGATGGAGATTTTCTATACGATGTCTGTAATCTATAGATAACCGATTAGGTCAGGGTTCGATCTTTAACTACGAGGCCCAGGGTGTGGCGCCGGGCTGTCTGCTTGTGGATTTCATTTCTGCCTTTTAGTTTTTACTTTTTCTTTCTTTGGAGGTAGAAATTGGGCATAAGGCAATATAAGGGGTGGTCTCCTCCCTTACCTGCAGGACAGGGAGAGCACATTTTGTGGAAAAACTTACTTGGGAGGGGGTTTGGATAAAGTAATCTTTATTATATTTTATTTTTTGTGATGAAGTTTCACTCTTGTTGCCCAGGCTGGAGTGCAATGGCGCGATCTCGGCTCACCACAACCTCCGCCTCCTGGGTTCAAACGTTTTTCCTGCCTCCGGATTACAGGCATGTGCCACCATGCCCAGCTAATTTTGTATTTTTAGTAGAGATGGGGTTTCTCCATGTTGGTCAGGCTGGTCTCGGGCTTCCAACCTCAGGTGATCCACCCGCCTTGGCCTCCCAAAGTGCTGAGATTACAGGGGTGAACCACCGTGCCCAGCCTTAAGTAATCTTTAATTATCTTTTGCTTTCAAGGCAATAGGCTGGCCTGCAAGGCTGTTTTGTTTGTTTTTATTTTTGTTTTTGTTGTTGTTGTTCGTTTGTTTTTTCCTATAGAAGTTGAGTTGTACCTAGATTTTTTTCGTAATTTAACATCTGTAACAAATCCTAAAATTTCCCCAAGCCAATGGAACCCAGGCTAAGGTGGAAGTTCAAGATCTCAATAATATTTTTCAAACTCACTGCACACTTTTCTCATCTATTCTTCATGTATGAGTACAAAGTTCTTGCTCAAAAAACAACGACAAAAGGTCTTCTTTGGCTGTTTGAGAAAAAGAACTGAGATCCCCTCTTTATTCCTTCCTTCATGTGTTCTGGATAATGAACCGGTCAAACAATGAAGGCATCTGTTAAGGGCAGCCCTTTGTTTCTTCTTTGTCTCGAGTTCCACCATCCCTGCTTCATTTCTGGCCTTCCCTGTAACCCACACAGCTGTCCTCCGTATTACGGAAGAATGTGGGGTATCTTCCTCTGGTCGTCTGCAGTGGAAAAAATATTCCCCCGAAGACCATGCCAGGATCTCAGGATACAACCTGAGCAACCCAGAGCACAAGCCCACTCCGCGCAGTTGCTCCCGGGTCAGCAGCAGGAAGGTCAATGGGATACAAATGGGTGGGTCGCAGCATTCCCTTGGACTCCGCCATCTGGACATTTGCTCAGGGGGATGGATAAAGGAGAAATAAATTACATTTCTTCATACCTGACTGGATTCACCGAGTATTTATGGAGCACCTGTTGTGTGAAATCCGAGGAGAAGGCTAGAATAGAAAATAGACTCTCGGCCACGCACTGTGGCTCACACCTGTAATCCCAACACTTCGGGAGGTCGAGGTAGTAGGAGAGCTTGAACTCAGGAGTTAGAGACCAGCCTGGGCAACATGGTGAAACCCCATCTCTGCAAAAAATACAAAAATCCTCCAGGCGTGGTGGCATGTGCCTGTAATCCCAGCTACTTCGGACGCTGAGATAGTAAGAGTGATTGAACCGGGGAGGTTGAGGCTGCAGTGAGCCATGATGGTGCCACTGAAGTCTTTTTTTTTTTAGATGGAGTCTCGCTCTGTCGCCCAGGCTGGAGTGCAGTGGCTCGATCTCTGCTCACTGCAAGCTCTGCCTCCTGGGTTCACGCCATTCTCCTGCCTCAGCCTCCCGAGTAGCTGGGACTACAGGTGCCCGCCACCACACCCGGCTGATTTTTTTTGTATTTTTAGTAGAGACGGGGTTTCACCATGTTAGCCAGGATGGTCTCGATCTCCTGACCTTGTGATCCGTCCGCCTCAGCCTCCCAAAGTGCTGGGATTACAGGCGTGAGCCACCAAGCCCGGCCCGCCACTGAAGTCTGAGGTCTTGCCTGGGCAACAGAGGGAGACCCTGTCTCAAAAAAAACCTGTGGGAGTCCATAGGAGGATACAAAGTTCATGCATGAAATAGAACTCTAGGAATGCCGATGTAATGTGCTCCATGTATGGGAGCCTGAAGCATCTTCTCCCTGGCCCCCACCCACCCAATATGCATGGAAAACCACAAAGGGCCCTTGCCCTATAGTCTGGCATCTTAGTGCCTTGAGATTTTTAACCCAGGTTAAAAATTAACCTGTCTTACTTGTTAACTTGTCTACTGAGAGACCAGTTCAGGTCACTACAAATCACCTCTGCTACTTGGTGGCTGTGTGACTTCTGTTAATCTCCGAGAGTCTTAATTTCCTCATCTCTAAATTAGGAGCTATACTAGTTCTCATACAATAGAGTTTTGTGAAGATTAAATGAGACCTTGTTTGGAAGGTGCTTAGCTCAGTTCCTGACACACCAGGGACTGGCATTCTCTGCCCAATCTTAGTGGGCTGGAGTCAACCAAGAAACTCTGACTGCAAGTTCTGAGCCACAGTGGAGAGGAAGACAGTCTTAGGCTAGTATTAGGGAAATAAGACTAACCCACAGGGAAAAATAGAGGACAAATTAACAGCTAACTTGTGACAGTGGTCATAAATGAACTAGAGATTTATATAAGGAAAGCTGGGAGGACTTGGGTGGCTAAGGAGGTCTTCTCAGAGCAGCTAAAGCAGGTGTTTGATGGGATCAGAGAGATCATCTTGTGGTCAGCTAAAGGCCATTCCTGTGAGGCAGAGTCAGGGCTCATTCAGTTTGAGCCAGCCCCATTGTATTAGTATTCACACTGCCACAAAGATACTAACTGAGAATGGAGACGGGGTAATTTATAAACAAAGGAGGTTTAATTTATGACTCACAGTTCTGCATAGCTGGGGAGGCCTCAGGAAACTTACAATCATGGCAGAAGGGGAAATAGGCACCTTCACAAGGCAGCAGGAAAGAAAAGAACAAAGGAAGGAGGAATTTCTAAACATGTATAAAACAATCAGATCTCGTGAGAACTCACTTTCATGAGAACAGCATGGGGGAAACTGCCCCCTTGATCCAATCACAGATCTCTCCCTCAATACATGGGAATTGTAATTCGAGATGAGATTTGTGTGGGGACACAAAACCAAACTATATCACCCACGTAGGCTCAGATGGTGGGCTTTGAAGACTTTCTACTTCCCCAGAGGCAAAGTTTGCATTTGAACTTATTAAGCACTTACTATGTGATAAGCAGAAATATAGAACAGCTCCAGTTTCTCAAAACATCATTTGGGAAGTATAAATATATGATTTGGAGACTTGCTGTTAAATATGCATCTAGAGACTTCTTGCATAGATGTTTGGCAGAGCTGAACGCTTACTTGTTTTTCTGTAATGAGAACCCAATTTAGATTTCTTTTCTCTTTCTTTCTTTCTTTCTTTCTTTTCTTTCTTTGTTTTCTTTCTTTCTTTTTTGAGATGGAGTTTTGATCTTGTTGCCCAGGCTGGTGTGCAATGGTGCCATCTCGGCTCACTGCAACCTCTACCTCCTGGGTTCAAGCGATTCTCCTGCCTCAGCCTCCCGAGTAGCTGGGATTGCAGGCATGCATCACCATGCCCGGCTAATTTTGTGTTTTTAGTAGAGACAGGGCTTCACCATGTTGGTCAGGCTGGTTTCAAATTCCTGACCTCAGGTGATCCACCCACCTCAGCCTCCCAAAGTGTTGGAATTACAGGCGTGAGACACCACGCCCGGCCTGAGAACCCAATTTAGAAATTTATCAGAACAAATCTAAGCTTGGTCTGGTATAATTTTTCTCTGGAATCCCTGACCCTCCCTTATTTTTTTAGTCATGCAAAGCTTCTTTATTAAAAAAAAAAAAAAAAAAAAAAGTTGGGTTTTTTTTTTTCACTCAGTTACCCTTAAACTTGGTCTTGTGGTTATGCAGGAGAATGGACAATTCTTACGAGATGCAGCTGAAATATTTGGGGCTGATGTGTCATGATTTATGTAACTCACTCTCAAATGTTTCAAATACAGGTAGATAGAGAACAAGGCAAAATCTAAACAGTCGCTGAACATAGATGAAGGGCTTGTGAGCGTTTGTTATACTATTCTTTCCATATTTTCCATATGTTTGGAAATTCTCAAATAAAACAATAGGAAAAACTCATTGAAACATAGGGAGGAAAATGGGGTAAGAGGCGAAAGCCCCCTCCCCTCCTGGCCTTTTCAGGCTCTAGCCTGGGGCATGTCTCGTTTTATGCCTGGAGCTGACGAGTTTCCCGTTTTTCTTGTTATTGGCATACTTCAGGGAGTTCTTCAAAACTTGGTCATTCTGGCTGTTACCAAAGGCCTCTGATTTCCACTCTCTGCGTGGGGTCCCCTCTCTGCCTCTGGTTGACTTCATTCTCAGCCTGTCGGACTTTCCGAGGCTCCACTAGACTCTGTCCTGGCTGTCATGACAACAGAGGCAGAGTCCCTGAGAAGGCTGATGGGGGATGGGAAGGCTCTTACGTCTAAGAGTTCTAGATGTATGTTTTTTTGGAGGCACGTCCCATAAACCTCGGGAATTCCTGAGCAAGGGCGTGTGTTGGGCCAAGGGCTGGAGAGCTGGGCCAGCGGTCCAGGTCCCTCTCCTCAACAAAAGGAAATGTATTTGTACTGGACTTACTGAGGAGATCTAATGTCAATCCCAATAAGCTGTCTTCCTGATGGAGTTGCAAGGGTAATTTAAACTCTGAACTCTTTTAACCTTATTTGCTAACTTTAGATCTAACCTCCATGTAGCATGCTCTCACTGTGTAATAAAATGCTCATTCATTCATTCCACCCACACTTACCAAGCGCTTATTTTGAGCTAAGCACTGTGCCAGGGCTGGGGACACAGGGCTGTACTGTGGTTTCCAACCACAGTTACCCCACACACTGAGAAAGGGAGAGCTCTCTTTGTGAGGTGGTGGTCAGGGCAGATTTCCCGGGATGGGTGGACCTGGGGCAGGTAAAAGAGAAATTGAAATTGAACAGAAAAAGGAGCTTTTTGGAGGGATGAGGGGGCATCATGAGTGAAGACGGCCTCGTCCATGTGCATTCTCTGGTATGGTGGAGATTAGCAGGCCTCAATCAGGCTGAGAAAAACCTAAAATTAGCCTGACCAGCTGGGCCTGGGCTGTGTGGGACTCCCCCTCATCCCCCTTGCCTCCTCAGGTTTCAGAAAGCCCGAGTATGTGCAGGAACGGCATGCTTTGCCCAGGTCATGGCAGGCAGATCAGGGCACCTGGGGCCGTGCCGAGCAGAGGGTGCAGCTCCCAGCAGGATGTTGTTTCTTATACGGGTTCCCCAATTCTGCAGGCCTGGCAAGAGGGAAGGGGGAGACTGCCCTTCCCATCTTCTTCTTGATGCCACTTCCTCTTTGACTTGTTCCTTCCCCTTCCAGATCTGCAAAGCCTGGCAGTGTGGCACTGCCCAGGCCAGCAAACCAGAGACACAGCACGGCAAGCCCCACCAGGGGAGAGAGGCTTGGATGGGCAACTTCCTGGACACTGGGGAGGAGCAACCAGAAAGCCTCATCCTCACCCACTTTACCCTGTTCCACTTTCCTTTCTGATCTAGCCTGAAATTCCCTCCATTAGTCACCGTCAGCAAAACCACAGAGCAGGTGCTATGATCAAGACTTAGAAGTTGCTTGAGAAGCTAATCTCACCTCCGAAGGTGCTGGAGCTGGTCTGAGTGGGTGAGGAGCAGCGGTGCATGGCGCCGTGTGCATGGTGGTGGGGAAGGTGGGAAAGAGATGGCCAGCCTGGTGGTGCTGGCAGTGGTGGGGGCTGGTCAGCAGGGCGGCCTTTCCCACGTAGTGTCCGTCCCGTCCCTGTATCAAATATTCATGGCTTGTTTCTTCTCCCTAGAAAGCACTGTCTGGTACTCTCTGCCTTGTCATCTTCCTCTAGTCTGGGGTCCCTCCTTCTGGGTCACCAACTCCAAGACAGTTTGCAAATGCCAGCCCCCCATCTGAAACAGTGCTGGAAGCTTCTGGAGCCAGAAGCATTGCTGAGCATGGGTAGTAGGGGCCCAGGAAGGCTTCCAAAGAGATGGGGCTGATGCAGGGCCCCAGAACAAGTTGCCCGGCCTGAGCTCATGGCCACAATTGCTGTTATTTGCAGTGTTCAGAGTCTTACCGTTTGCCCTGCCATGCTAGGCAATGGGTGACCACTGGCCACTTGCAGGCTAGACACCCTCAGATGGGGCCACACAAGATTTTAAAATTTGTAGAATTAGATGCCCGTTCAAAAACTGGGAGATTTCACATGAAGTCAGAGTTTCTGACTTCTCTTGAAACATAAGAAGATAGGGCCCCATTTGAGGTGACTAACCATGCTGGTTTCCTGGGACTCACCCAGTTTGGGCACAGAAAGTACCTTGTCAGGAAGCCCTGGACAGGCTCCCAGAGCCCTGCAGGGCAACAGTGAACTGAAGTGGACTCGCTCACCCTCTAGGGCTCGCCAGCCCTGTTAGGGGCTAAATTGTACCCTCTTCAAATATGCATGTTGAAGTTCTAACTGCCAGTATCTCAGAATGTGACCTTATTTGGAAAGAGGGTCATGGCAGATGTAATTAGTTAAGATGAGGTCATACTGGAGTAGGGTGGGCCCCTGATCTGACTTCTGTCCTTGAAAAAGGGGAAATGGGAACACAGACATACACAGGGAGGATACCACATGCCGAAGGCAGAGACTGGGTGACGTGTCTTCAAGCCAAGGAATGCCAAAAACGGCCAGCAACCCCCAGAAACTCAGGGAGAGGCCTGGAATGGATCCTTCCCAGTGCCTTTGGAGGGAGCATGGTGCTGCCAACACCTTGATTTCAGGCTTCTGGCTTCCAGACCTGTGAGTCTGTGTGTACTTCGTTACGGCGCCCTAGAAAACCGGTACACGCTCCTACCATGCCCTGCGGTTTGGTCATACATTCACCCGGCC
Organism: Hylobates moloch; assembly: GCF_009828535.3. Taxonomy (NCBI): domain Eukaryota; kingdom Metazoa; phylum Chordata; class Mammalia; order Primates; family Hylobatidae; genus Hylobates; species Hylobates moloch. The sequence goes on from NW_026652276.1 coordinate 11,098,827, forward strand.
TGCCTGGCCCCAGAGGCATTTGCCTTCTTACCTGTAGAAAATCCCCTGATGAATTAAGCCAGATGTTGATGAGATCACTCCAGGGGTCCTGAGAGGGAAGGAGAAAGGTGGGTCTGGAGAGCATATGCCCCAGCCCTCAGAGGAGAGAGGGTTGGTGTCTTCAAGTAGCAAGTTCTCCAGTACTCACAGTATCCAGGAGGTGACCAGAGACCTGGGGGTGGGAGACAGGTGGGGCACCTGGGCTGGTACCAGGTGGTCAGCCTTGGCAGAGATCTCCCAAACTGTCAGGGACATGAGGAAACCACACCAGTGAGCTTGGGCAGCAAAGAAGCCGGGGCGACTTTGATGTACAAAAGATTAGGAGCCCTTCTGCGTGTTCAAGGCATCAAAGCCTCCTGGGTTCTGGTGGGTGAAAGGGGAGGTCCCAGTGGAGATGGGAAAGGAAATCTAGGTCAACCTTTCCAAATGACGTTGGCCTTGGAATTCGGTTGATTCAAGGGCAATAAAGAAAGTGTGTTAGGGCTGGGCGTGGTGGCTCACACCTGTAATTCCAGCACTTTGGGAGGCCGAGGTGGGCAGATCACTTGAGGTCAGGAGTTCGATACCAGCCTGGCCAACATGGTGAAACCCCGTCTCTACCCAAAATACAAAAATTAGCTGGGCGTAGTGACATGTGTCTGTAATCCTAGCTACTGGGGAGGCTGAGGCGGGGGAATTGCTTGAACCAGGGAGTCGGAGGTTGCAGATATTGCCAAGATAGTGCCACTGCACTCCAGCCTGGGCAACAGATTGAGACTCCATCTCAAAAAAAAAAAAAAAAAAAGTGTGTTATTTATCCCCATTATACAAGTAAGGAAACTGAAGCTTGGAGCAGGTAAGGCTCCCAAGCTCACAGTGCTGGAAAGTAGCAGAGCCAAATCTCCCCCAGCCTTGGGCCACTGGAGCGGCTAGTTTAACAAGGTCACACTGCCGCCCCCCGACTGCAGCTCCCTGTGGGCCATCATGGGTCTTCTCGGTCAGAACTCACTGCCTGCTGGCTCTGCAAACCTCATTCTCAACCTGCATTTGAACTGGAAGCTTTCGCTCTGATTCTCTCCCTGTTTCCAGGGTGGGGTTTTTTTTTTTTTTTTTTTTTTTTGAGATGGAGTCTCATTCTGTCACCCAGGCTGGAGTGCAGTGGTGCAGTCTTGGCTCACTGCAACCTCTGTCTCCAGGGTTCAAGCAATTCTCCTTCCTCAGACTCCCAAGTAGCTGGGAGGCAAAATTTTTTTGTATTTTTAGTAGAGATGGGGTTTCACCATGTTGGCCAGGCTGGTTTTGAACTCCTGACTTCAGGTGATCAGCCCACCTTGGCCTCCCAAAGTGCTAGGATTACAGGCACGAGCTACCGTGCCTGGCCTCCAGGGCGGTTTTAAGAAGGCAAGTCTGCGGGATCTGCCAAGTCATCTCATGTAGAGTGTTCAGGAAGATCATAGTCCCCTTGCCAGTTCCTCTGGTCTTCTTGAGGTCAAATAATATTCTTGTGGTTTGCACATTCATTCATTCATTCATTCACTCACTCACTCCGAAAGCACTGAGGGAGTACATGAGGGACTGTGGATATGGCAGTGAACTATAGACCTGGTCCCTCCCTCCAGGAGCTTGTAGCACTTTTGTCTGGTGGCAACATGTGGTGTGGAGAAAAGAAAGCTGATTGGCATGTTAAGGTATGCAGCAGGGTGGAGAGCCGTTGTCATTAACACAGGGAGATCAGAGGAAGGCTCTGGTAGATGCTAGTGAAATTCTGAAGGGTAAGGGAGGCAGCCCAGGGCTCCAGGGGGAAGGGCCTCTGAGGCAGAAGGTACCAGAAATGAAAAGGCCCTGAGTCAGGAGCACACTTCCCTGTGGCTGAAGTGATCCTGGGAGTCCACAGGAATCCATGGGACCCTGTGAGCCATCATGGAGATCTGGGAAACACGAGAGGGCTGGTCTGGCTGTGTGATAAGGATGGATGGGGCGGCTGGACGTGCAGGAAGGAGAGAGATATCATGATCTACGTGAGTCGGGACAAAGGATGGACCAGGGTGGTGGCTGTGGAGGCTGGAGGAGCGGTCAGACTCTGGATGTATGTCTAAGGAGGATGAGGGCTTGGATATGGGGAGGAAGAAGGGAGGAAGAGGGGGAGCCCTAGGTTTTTGGCATTCATCTTCTGGCAGCCTTTCCTTGACTTTCCACCACTAGGGCCGGTCTCTGAGTTCATCCTCACCGGGTTGCTGCGACAGGCAGGGCAGGCTCTGTGTCCTCACGTTTGCCTTTTGCTTTAATCCTCACTCACCTTTACTTGCTTTAGCTCATGGGCTCTGGAATGAGGGGCCCTCGGAGCCCCCCACTTCTGATCCTGAGGTGGGGCACAGGCAGTGGATGCTGGAAGGAGAGCCTTCCTTAGCACACAGCCCCACACCCCGCTTCCTATCCCTTCTTTTGAAGAGTGGAGGGGGATCCTCTGAGAAGCAGCGATGAGGAGTGGTCCCCATCCCCACCCCATCTGCACTGTGCTCCAGCCAAGCCCTGAGAAAGCAGCACAATGTCAGGGAGACCCAAGGGGCGGTGTGGCAGAGGGTGAGAGAAATAAGACAGCACCTCAGCCTGTGAAAGTGGAGGCTGCGTGGATGCAGGTGCACGTGAGTGAGTGGGGAGGAGGAGGGAGAAAATCTTCCCACCACTAGACTACCCATACCATGCAGACTCAGAGACCTGCAGCCCAGGCTCTGCCCCTCTCAGCTCTGGGCTCTCCTCCCAGTCCTGGGGGTGGCCCTGGGCCAGGGCTGTGATGCACCACCCACCCTCACTGCACTTGAGCTCAGCTGAGAGCATATGCTGGGCACCTACCCAGTATCTAGCTTCCCCTTCTTCCTTACTAATAGCATCTTGCCTTTGTGGGATGGCAAGGTGTCCAGCTCAACTACTTCCTTGGATCCTTTGTATGTAGTGGTGGACATGTTGACCCAGTTCTGCCCAATGGAATAAGCGCGGGAGTCAGCTGCTGGAAATTTACTTGAAACAGATTCAACTGGCATGCTCTTTAGCCCTTTCTCTTTGATCTTTGACTTCATCGCTTTCTCCTTCTAACTTTTTGGAAGACAGTTTGGACGCCTGGAGGTGCAGCAGCCATATTCAACCATGAGGGGAAAAAGCCAGCTGCTAAGTGTGGTGGAGGAGAACAGGAGGAGTCCTGATGTTGGCTGACCCCTAAGCAATGGCACCAGCCCTTGACTGCCAACTCTAAACTTCCTTGTCTGTATGAGATGAAAGAAAAAACAAATCCCTGTTACTCTCGTTTTCAGTTACATGCAGCTGAACACAGTCCTAATTGATACCCAGGTCACCTCATGCAAAATCTGGTAGCTACTTCTGAAAGCCCAGCACCCACCCCAGCTAGCCTAGGGCAGCCCAGCCCATGGGTGGCTGACCTCGGGCCATGCCTCTACCCTGACCCCACTGCACAGAGGTGATGGCCCACAGGAGTACAGTGTGTGGGGCACAGGCTCAGAGAGGTTGAGTAACTTGCCCAGCATGGCACTGCTAATAAAGAGCAGAGTCAAACGTCAATGTCAGATCTTGTGTCTCAGAGGCACTGTCTCTTCTCTGATACCAGTGTGGGTGGAGGTGGGCAGGGAAACGGGAGTTCAAAGCCCAACAATTCTGATACGATTCCCTAGGAAGAACCATAATAGACCATAGAGCATCTCCTTGAAGGCTTTGCCAAATGTTGCCTCGATGAGGCCGGCTCTGACTACCCTATTCAAAATGCTGGCCCTAGCTCCAGATTCCCCTTACTCTACTCTGCTATTTATTTATTTTTATAGAACATACCACCTTTTAGCACACTACATAACTTACTTTTTAGTATGTCTGACATATGATGTCTCTTGCCCCTTCCTCTACCCCCAAAATGTAAACCCCACAGGGACAAAGAATTGGGCTGCTTTGCTCATAATGTATTCCAAGGGCCTAGAATAATGCTGGCAGAAAGAAGGTTATTTGTTGCACTGAATTAAGTAGTAATGTTTCCTGAGCACCAACTATTAGGGGCTCAGGAAACATTGCTATTTAGTTCAGTGCAACAAATACCTTCTTTCTGCCACCACTATTTGGTGACACTAGGGACATTAGGGTGTCCCCTAAAATTCTTATGTTGGAATCCTAGCCCCAGTACCTCACAACGTGACTGTATTTGGAGATAGGTCTTAAAGAGAAAATTAAGTTAAAATCAGGTCTTTAGGATGGACCCTGATTCAATATGATTGATGTCCTTATAAAAAGAGGAGATTGGCTGGGTGTGGAGGCTCACGCCTGTAATCCCAGCACTTTGGGAGGTTAAGGTGGGCAGATCACAAGGCCAGGAGATCGACACCATCCTGGCCAACATGGTGAAACCCCGCCTCTACTAAAAATACAAAAATTAGCTGGTCGTGGTGGCGCGCACCTGTAGGCCCAGCTACTCGGGAGGCTGAGACAGGAGAATCGCTTGAACCCAGGAGGCGGAGGTTGCAGTGAGCTGAGATCACACCACTGTACTCCAGCCTGGGTGACAGCGTGAGACTCCATTTCAAAAGAAAAAAAAAAAGAGGAGATTAGGACACAAATGCAGAGCCGACCATGTGAAGACAGAAGGGGAAGATGGCAGTCTACAAGCCAAGGAGAGAGCTCTTAGAAGTCAACCCTGTCAACACCTGGATCTCAGACTTCCAGCCTCCAGAATCATGAGGAAGTATACTGTTGTTTAAGGCACTGGGTCTGTGGTTCTAGGTAATGGCAGCCCTATCAAACTAATACCACACCTATGTCTAGCTCGGTTCAAAGGGTTTTGCATGGGTTGCTCGTTTGAGCCTAACCACAACCCTAGTACGATACTCATTTCTGAGATGCAGAAGCTGAGTGCCAGGAAGTGATGATGAGGGGGCTGGGGAAAGGAAGAAAGGCTAGATCTTGGGGTTCTGGACCTTGTGAGGTTAGGGAAAGGAGCTTTGGTTGCCTGATCTGCCAGGCCCCTTCTACATCTGAGCTCTGTGGGGAATCAGGCCTATGGGGAATTGGGGTGCTCAAATCACACCCCTAAGCCAGCCCATGCTATAGCCCTCCATGCCCCCAGTATAGCAGTGCCCCTGTGTCTCTATTTGGAACCCTGGGATCTGAGTCGCTGCCTAGCACTACCCAAAGGAACTCATCTCTATGGTGCAGTTCCAGATACTGAGGCCAACAGGGGTGGGGAACAGAAGACAGCCCTGGGCAGGACACATTTCCCCCGTGTGCCTCGAAGGATTTAGTCATCATGCACTGACTCTCAGGACTGCCTGGAGAGTCAGATTCTCTAATATGAGATTGTGTGGAGCCCACTGGTTCTTCAACTACCATTCTCAGTCAAGTTGATAGTATGGCTAATATTTATTGAGGTCCTACTATGTGCCAGGCCCTGTCCTAAGTGCATTCTATGGAGATTCTCAGTTAATTATCTTAGCATCCCTGTGAGATGGTCATGAATGTTATCACCATTTTACAGATGAGGAAACTGAGGCTTAGAGAGTTCAAGTGTGGAGCTGGGATCCTGTCTGACTCCTATGCTGGCTGTCTTTTTTTTTTTTTTTGTGACAGAGTCTCATTCTGTTGCCCAGGCTGGAGTACAGTGGCATAATCTCGGCTCACTGCAATGCCTGATATGCTGGCTCTTAACCATTAACTGGCACTGACTGTATACCTTGCCCTGGGCTGCCTTTGGCTATAGTTGGCTGGACATGTTCCCCAATCCCCTTGTGCTGAGCAGAGAATCAGGAAGGAAGCTGGGGTGTAAGAAAACGGAAACTGCCAACCAGTACCACAAAGATCTGAACTCTTATTCACGTGGTCTGTAACCTCCTGCCCGCTCTCCCTCCCCCACTCATTGTCTCTGCCTGGGAGCTGAGATTGTCCCCTTCTGTTTTTTTTTTTTTTTTTGGAGACAGACAGAGTCTCGCTCTGTCACCCAGGCTGGAGTGCAGTGGCGCGATCTCGGCTCACTGCAAGCTCTGCCTCCCGGGTTCACGCCATTCCATTCTCCTGCCTCAGCCTCTCCGAGTAGCTGGGACTACAGGCGCCCGCCACCACGCCCGGCTAATTTTTTGTATTTTTAGTAGAGACGGGGTTTCACCATGGTCTCGATCTCCTGACCTCGTGATCCGCCCGCCTCGGCCTCCCAAAGTGCTGGGATTACAAGCGTGAGCCACCGTGCCCGGCCGTCCCCTTCTGTTTAACTTGGTGTTTGACCCCGGCCATCTGGTGTTCATTTCATCCAGTTTCACAGGGACACCCAGACCAGGGCACAGTAGGTGGCCCTGTTACCAGTTCTTTGTCATCTGTAGCTGGTTGTGAAATGCCCTGGCTGACCCACACCAGAGGAAGGAGAGAAAATTTCCCTGGGGTTGGAATTGCTGGGGCCCTTCCTAGAGGAACAAGCACAGCCCAGAGACAAATCTGAAGCCACGGCCTGTACGCATGGGTTGGGAACTGCCTGTCCAGGACACCTCCTGCAGAAGACTGGCCCAAGGCCTTGTCCTTTCCTTAGCAGGGACAGTGCGGGGACAAGAGAGTCTCAGGGGGGTCATGTGAGCTCTGTTTCCGGAGTCTATCTGGGAACCTCTTCCTTCCCTGCTGGTCCACATTCCCGGAGCTCTGCGAGTCAGCATCGAGGTGAAGGTGGGCCAGCGCAGGCCCTTCCTTGTGGCCTCTGAGTCTGGGGGGGGTGCCATCCTCTGGGTCTGACGTGCCCTCCTTATGTGCAGGGTGGGGGGCTGTAGAAGTAGAGTAAGTGGGCCGGGCGTGGTGGCTCACGCTTGTAATCCCAGCACTTTGGGAGGCCAAGGCGGTGGATCATGAAGTCACGAGATCGAGACCAGCCTGACCAACATGGTGAAACCCCGTCTCTACTAAAAATACAAAAAAATTAGCTGGGCGCAGTAGCACGTGCCTGTAATCCCAGCTACTCGGGTGGCTGAGGCAGGAGAATTGCTTGAACCTGGGAAGCGGAGGTTGCAGTGGGCTGAGATCACACTACTGCACTCCGGCCTGGTGACGGAGCGAGACTCTGTCTCAAAAAAAAAAAAAAAAAAAAGAAGTAGAGTAAGTGTGCCTGGGAGCCCAATCCGTGTCTGTTAGGAGCCTGCTTCCTGCCACCGGTCCCTGGGTGGCACACTGGAAGGTGCCTGGCATAGAACGAGGGCAGTGGTGTGTCAGCAGGCCGGACACAGAGGCAGATGGACTGGGGGCCTTGTTGAGAAGCCAGAGGCCATGTCGAGGCTGCACAAAGCCGCGACTGCCTGCTTGAGTCTGGGGAAGCTGCAGGGCTCCTGTTCCAGGTGCCCGCCAGCCACTGCGCCAGGGGAAACGCCTCTGGGCGCACATCAGGGGCTTCTCAAGCTGCAGCCACAGGGGCTGGGCTTGCACAGAGTGACGGAGGAGGGCCGCCAGGGAGGGGGCTGTTCCTGCAGGTTTTGGTAAGGCGCTGCCTCCTAACCACAGCTGATCCTATGTATGGGCTGATGTCTGGGCTCTTCTTTAGAAAAAGTAGCATAACTGTCTTCCCTTCCACCCCTCCCCGCCCCACGACCTGCAATCCCTCTGAGCCCTTATCTTCACTTATCAGACGCCCAACACTCTGCTTCTCATTTTCTGAATGACTCCACAGTTCTAGAAATTAAAACCTGCTGTATTCTGAGAAGGTGCTTTCTGTTTCCCCCCAGCGAGTGGGCAGCACATACTTTGAGACTCCACAGGGCAGAATTAGAGGGCCCAGGTACTGAAATTGACTCACTAGGTGGGGGTGGGGGGCACTGAGACCATCTTGGGTGCTTGGAGAAAAGCTGGACAGGCAGGTGGCACAGGGGCAACAGTGGGGTCTGGAAGGGGAGCACTGGTGTATTCCTGACTGGGGGGATGGAGGAGAGTGGTAGAAGAAAGACTGGAAACCAGGGAGGGCATGGGCAGCCCTGGGAAGACTGCAGAGGTTGAAGATGTGGAGGACACACCAGGGTGGGCGGAGCGGTGCTCAGCGGGCACTAGATAGTGAGGCAGGTTATCAAAGCAGGGACTGTTCCAGGGATGTGGTCACCATGATTGTGGTCAAGGGGCCTGAAGGCATAGCTTAGCCTGCCTGGGCTCAGGCAGAGTGAAGGTACAGGCCCTGACTGCTCCTGCTCCTGCTCTAGAGACTGTTCCAGGGATCACCAGAGGCCTGGCAGGAAGCAGGTGGCTCGTGTGCAGGTCAGGCAGGGCCAGAGGCAGGCGGATGGGGCACTTTCTTTGGGAAGAGCTTGAAGAGGGCTGATGCCTCCACCCCAGGCTGTGATGAGCACTGTACCCAGTGGGGGGCTGGTGGCTGGAGGAGGGAGCATGTCCAGGAAAGGATTTCTGCAGGGCATCTAGCCATCCTCTCACTGCAGGGCTGTGATGGAGACCTGTGGACAGATGACCACTGAGGGGACTGCTGCCCCAGTTTATTTATTTTGTTTATTTTATTTACTTATTTTTATTGTTTTGGAGACAGAGTCTCGCTCTGTTGCCCAGGCTGGAGTGCAGTGGTGTGATCTCAGCTTACTGCAACCTCCGCCTCCTGGGTTAAAGCAGTTCTCCCGCCTCAGCCTCCCGAGGAACTGGGACTATAGGTGCACGTCGCCACACCTGGCTAATTTTTTGTATTTTAGTAGAGACAGAGTTTTACCACATTGCCCAGGCTGGTCTCAAACCCCTGAGTTCAGGTAATCAGCCTGCCTCGGTGCCTCAAAGTGCTAGGATTACAAGCTTGAGCCACCGTGCCCGGCCTGCTGCCCCAGTTTAGGACGCAGACAGAGGCTACTGTTCCTCCAGGGACCAGGGGAGCCCCATACCACCGAATGGCTGGTTTCTTCCCTTCATGAAGCAGTTCCTTCCAGCCACCCACGGGGACCCTGGCATGTGCAGGGCACCTCAGGAGAGAAAGGCAGAGCCCCGTGTTCAACTCAACACAGAAGAAGAACCCGCATTTCTCAGAGCAGCAAAGACTCAGATGGGAGCATCAGGAGGAGAGGCCATCCGGGTGGTCTGGGGCTGTGGAGCCAGGCTCTGAGGGCTCAGTGGGCCACTGACCTTGGGGTGGGGAGAGCAAGGGCTAGCCAGGCAGAGCCACAATAAAAATGATGACAGCTAATGGTCATTAGGGGTTGAAATTTGTACCTCCTTCTCTATGAGCATAAAATGAGATGCTCCGAGACAGTGCGCAGGGCCTGGCACCTGAGCGCACCTGCAGTTGTAGCTGTGATTATGACTCTACTCAGGCAGCCACAGCAAACTGATCACTGTGCCCTGTACCCTGGGTGCCCTTTCTGACTTTCCCTGCCCCCTCACTGCCCGGTCCTTCAGCGCTGGCGAGAGGTGACAGCACGCTGGCAGTCCTCACAGCCCTCGCTCGCTCTCGGCGCCTCCTCTGCCTGGGCTCCCACTTTGGCGGCACTTGAGGAGCCCACTGCTGCACTGTGGGTGCCCCTTTCTGGGCTGGCCAAGGCGGGAGCCGGCTCCCTCAGCTTGCAGGGAGTGTGGAGGGAGAGGCGCGAGCGGGAACCGGGGCTGCATGCTGCGCTTGCGGGCCAGCTGGAGTTCCGGGTGGGCGTGGGCTTGGCAGGCCCCTCACTCAGAGCAGCCGGCCGGCCCCGCCGGCCCCGGGCAATGAGGAGCTTAGCACCCAGGCCAGCGGCTGCGGAGGGTGTACTGGGTCCTCCAGCAGTGCCAACCCACCGGCACTGTGCTCGATTTCTCACCGGACATTAGCTGCCTTCCCGCGGGGCAGGGCTCGGGACCTGCAGCCCGCCATGCCTGAGCCTCCCACCCCCTCCATGGGCTCCTGTGCCGCCCGAGCCTCCCCGACGAGCGCCACCCCCTGCTCCACGGCGCCCAGTCCCATCGACCACCCAAGGGCTGAGGAGTGCGAGCGCACGGCGCGGGACTGGCAGGCAGCTCCACCTGCAGCTCTGGTGCAGGATCCACTGGGTGAAGCCAGCTGGGCTCCTGAGTCTGGTGGAGATGTGGAGAACCTTTATGTCTAGCTCAGGGATTGTAAATACAGCAGTCGGCACTCTGTGTCTAGCTCAAGGTTTGTGAACACACCAATCAGCACCCTGTGTCTAGCTCGAGGTTTGTGGATGCACCAATTGACACTCTGTATCTAGCTGCTCCAGTGGGGCCTTGGAGAACCTTTGTGTCCATACTCTGTATCTAACTGATCTGATGGGGACGTGGAGAACTTTTATGTCTAGCTCAGGGATGGTAAACGCACCAATCAGCGCCCTGTCAAAACAGACCACTGGGCTCTACCAATCAGCAGGATGTGGGTGGGGCCAGATAAGAGAATAAAAGCAGGCTGCCTGAGCCAGCAGCGGCAACCCGCTGGGGTCCCCTTCCACACTGTGGAAGCTTTGTTCTTTCACTTTTGGCCATAAATCTTGCTACTGCTCACTCTGGGTCCACACTGCTTTTATGAGCTATAACACTCACCGTGAAGGTCTGCAGCTTCACTCCTGAAGCCAGCGAGACCACAGCCCACCGGGAGGAATGAACAACTCCAGACGTGCCGCCTTAAGAGCTGTAACACTCACTGGGAAGGTCTGCAGCTTCACTCCTGAGCCAGCGAGACCACGAACCCACCAGGAGGAAGAAACTCCGAACACATCTGAACATCAGAAGGAACAAACTCCAGACACGCCGCCTTTAGAGCTGTAACACTCACTGCGAGGGTCCGCGGCTTCATTCTTGAAGTCAGTGAGACCAAGAACCCACCAATTCCGGACACACTGGGACCCTGCATGACAGTGTGGCAGCTCTACACCTGTGTGGCTTGTCATGGATTCTGCCACACCACACAGTGGATTAGGATGCCTTGTTCCTTCACGTTCACTGGGCCGTTTCTACCAGGGGACAATTAGCAAAGTGAGTGCTGTTCTATGGTACCGGGAGAGGGTCGGGGACGACGGGCTCCCCAAAACACCGGGGCTCTGCTGAGGCCTCTGGAGAGATGTCTTCGCTGTCCAGGAGGGGGTCCTGGGTGTCCTTTCGGTTATTTTTGGGCAGCCCTGAGGCACTTTGGAGAACGCTCCAGAACCTAGGTGAGGAAACTCCACCCATCCCCAATCCAGGGAAGGAGGAACCTGATTCAAATGATCTCTATGCCTCAAAACCTGTTACTTATCTGGAGGTAACCAGTTATTAATAACCGTATTGGTTATTCATCTCCTCACCACCTTCGTGACTCCCCACCCACCCACGTGGGCATCCTCCTGACCACTGGTCCACTCTGATGCTCCCGTGTCTCCCCTCCTGCCCCCACCCACCCACGGCGTGTCCCCCCAACCACAGGTCCACTCCGATGCTCCCACGTCTTCCCTCCTGCTCGGGCCCTCACCTGCTCCCACCAGTTACTGCCTTAGCCCCTCACTGGCTGGCTCCTTCCAGGAACCCCCTCCAGGCCACTCCCACTGAGCTACACAAGAGGCTTTTAGAAATGCAGGTCCCACAGGCTTGTTTCCCTTAATGGCTTTCAATTACCTTCAAGATAAAACCCAACTTCCTGGGCTGGGCCAGCAAGGCCCCCTCCTCTTGCAGACAGGTTGTTGCCTCCTACTCAGTCCTTGAAGCCCCCCACCTCTGAGCCCACTCCCCCTACCTGGAACTGCTTCCTACCCCAAAGCTTTTTATCCCCCGGATTCCTACTCATCCTTAATTTTATTTTCAATGTTGATGTCACTGTCTTATATCTAGTTTTTTTTCTTTCTTTTTTTTTTTTTTTTTTTGAGACGGAGTCTCGCTCTGTCGCCCAGGCTGGAGTGCAGTGGCGCAATCTCGGCTCACTGCAAGCTCCGCCTCCCGGGTTCACGATTTTTTTTTTTAGTAGAGATGGGGTTTCACCGTGGTCTCGATCTCCTGACCTCGTGATCCGCCCGCCTCGGCCTCCCAAAGTGCTGGGATTATAAGCGTGAGCCACCGCGCCCAGCCAGTTTTTTTCTTTTTCTTTTTTTTCCACGCCCTCTGCTCACTGCAACGTCCGCCTCTCAGGTTCAAATGTTTCTCTTGCCTCAGCCTCCAGAGTAGCTGGGATTACAGGAGCCCAACATCATGCCCGGCCAATTTTTTGTATTTTTAGTATAGACGGGGTTTCACCATTTTGGCCAGGCTGGTCTCGAACTCCTGACCTCAGGTGATCCACCCGCCTCAGCCTCCCAAAGTGTTGGGATTACAGGCGTGAGCCATCACGCCTGGCCCACTTTCTTATATCTAGGTTTTTAAGTGTTAAATAAAAATGTCTATCGTGTTTGCTGGCTTATAGGAGGAATGCAGGATTCTGCAGCTCAAACATCGCTGGCTCCGGATGCCTCCTCAACTCCCCTATTCTGGGTGGCCCTCAAGGGTGAGCACCAGGTGGCGTGTATGGGGTTGCTCATGGCTGCCTCCCCCACAGGACCCTATGCTCCTTAGAACACATTTTTAAACATTTAATTCTCAATGCCCAGCACAGTTCCTGAATTATATTAGGTGCTGAATGCACGGGTAGCAGCAAGTTCTATTTCCAAGCTACAGATTCGACTTTGAATCAAAAAAGACCTTAATTATTCCACACCTCAGTCTCTATCTAAGGCCCCATTTCTGTCTCATGGTGGAATCCCACAGTCAGTTCCAGTTAATCCACCACTTCTGAGACCCCTGCCCCACAATCCACTTTACACTCGATTTATTCCGTTTTCCTTTTCCTCACTTTTATGGCAGAGTCCAAGTTGGGGGGCCTCTGTGAGGAGTCCAGGCATCCTGGGGGGTGTTCAAGCCTTGCTGGCCTGGGCTCCTTCCTTTGTGTCGCAGTCGGCGCCATCCTGCGGCCTTTGCTGAGACGCATTTGCCACAGGAAGAAAGGGGACAAGCTCTGGGAGCAGGGTCAGGTGGCTTTATTACAGGAAAGGGGCCCCAATCCAGACCCCAAGAGAGGGTTCTTGGATCTCATGCAAGAAAGAATTCAGGGTGAGTCCATAAAATGAAAGCAAGTTTATCAAGAAAGTAAAGGGCCAAGTTCAGTGGCTCATGGTTGTAACCCCAGCACTTTGGGAGGCTGAGGAGGGTAGATCACCTGAGGTCAGGAGTTCGAGACCAGCCCGGTCAACATGGTGAAATCCCCTCTCTACTAAAAATACAAAAATTAGCCAGGCGAGGTGGCAGGCGCCTGTAATCCTAGGTACTCGTGAGGCTGAGGTGGGAGAATTGCTTGAACTCAGGAGGCGGAGGTTGTAGTGAACCGAGATTGCGCCATTGCACTCCAGTTTGGGCGACAGAGTGAGACTCCCTCTCCAAAAAAAAAAATAAATAAATAAAAAATAAAGGAATAAAAGAATGGCTACCCCATAAACAGAGCAGCCCTGCTTGTTGCCCATTTTTATGGTTATTTCTTGAAGATATACTAAACAAGGAGTGGATCATTTATGCCTCCCCTTTTAGACCATGTAGGGTAACTTCCTGACATTGGCAAGGCATTTGTAAACTGTCATGGCGCTGGTGGGAGTCTAGCAGTGAGGACGATCAGAAGTCACTCTTACGGCCATCTTGGTTTTGGTGAGTTTTAGCTGGCTTCTTTACTGCAACCTGTTTATCAGCGAAGTTTTTATGATGACCTGTATGTTGTGCTGACCTCCTATCTCATCCTGTGACTTAGAATGCCTTACCATCTGGGAATGCAGGCCAGTAGGTCTCAGCCTCATTTTAGCCAGCTCCTAATCAAGATGGAGTTGCTGTGGTTCAAATGCCTTTGACAGCTTCATTCATATCAAAGAGCCCCCTTTCTTTGCCAATCCTCAACCTCAACATCCTACCTGAAAAAACAGAGTCCTGAGTAGGAGGTGGTGATGAAGCAGGAGAATAGGGCCTGGAGGCAGGGAACTTGGAAACACTTCAGTGATGACAGCAAATATCTTCTTCGTTCACAAAGGGTGTACATCGAGTAAATGACTTTGTAACTTTACTTCATCCTCTTCATTTACACAGTAACCAGTGGAAACCTCTAGAGGGTATTTAAACCCCAGAAAATTCTGTAACTGGGCCTTAAGGCCGCTGGCTTGGGCTGCTCCCACCCTGTGGAGTGTGCTTTCATTTTCAATAAATCTCTGCTTTTGTTGCTTTATTCTTTCCTTGCTTTGTTTAGGCGTGTTGTCCGATTCTTTGTTCAAGACGCCAAGAACTTGGACACCCTCCGCTGGTCACAGTTGCACAACAAGATGAACGTAATTAACACCCACTGAACATTACACTCAAAAATTGTTAAGACGGTACATTTTATGTTCTGTGTATTTTGCCACAATAAAAAAAAAAAAACTTTTTAAAAAGCAAAGAAAGAAAAACTCAGGATGCATGTTTTGTGCTGATCTCCCTAAAACAGGCCTTCATTTCAAGAGCATGTGATTCCCCTATCACCTGCTTCAAGATGCGTACATCTTGCCCTCTGCATTTTCTCTATTAATTGTGTCTGCTCCTGCTTTGAAGCACTCTGAATCACATAGGCTTCTCCGTCTTCCTGACTTTCCTCCTTGTGGCCTCGCACCCAGAATCTCCACCATTCAGGCCACCGCTGCATCAATTTCAGCAAAGCCTGAGCCACAAGAGCTACTGTTCCCTGTAAGCCCTCTGCAGCCTCTCCTCCGCCTGTCCCCACCCCCAGCACAGGCACCATGTCTGTCTCTCTGCTGATTATGAGATAGCACATGGCTGTTAGGTCTGCTTGAATAAGCTCTTTTGTCCCCGAGAATTTTCCCATGTCAAACATTTAGTTTGTTGTGTTATGGGTCAGTGAACAAGGAGATAAGTCTGAATTCTTAAATAACCTTGTGGACACAAGACATCTGTCTGGAAGGCAATCAAACAACATCTGTCACACTGTCCCCAACTTTTAAATCCCTTTCTTAAAAAATAGACCATTATTTTATGCTTTCAATCCTAAAGAAATATGAAAGTCTCTCATTAATCTCCCCACTCAACCCCCTTTTCCAGCACCTATTTTTTTTTTTTTTTGAGACGGAGTCTCGTTCTGTCGCCCAGGCTGGAGTGCAGTAGCGCGATCTCAGCTACTGCAACCTCCGCCTCCTGAGTTCAAGCAATTCTCCTGCCTCAGCCTCCTGAGTAGCTGGGATTACAGGCGCCCACCACCACGCCCAGTTAATTTTTGTATTTTTAGTAGAAATGGGGTTTCACTATGTTGGTCAGGCTGGTCTCGAACCCCTGACCTCATGATCCACCCACCTCTGCTTCCCAAAGTGCTGGGATTATAGGCATAAGCCACCATGCCCGGCCCTTCCAGCACCTATTAACTATTGTTAGTAATTTGGTGTCTATTGCTCGGATTTTTTTATCTGCATCTGCTAACATAGTATTATTATTATCATCATCCTTATTATCATGTTACTATAGATATTGTTTTGCAACTTGCTTTTTGACTTAACATATCTTGAACTTTTTTTAGTATTAAGATCTCATTCTTTTTTTTTTTTTTTTTTTTTTTTTTTAGATGGAGTCTCGCACTGTTGCCCAGGCTGGAGTGCAGTGGTGTGATCTTGGCTCACTGCAACCTCCGCCTCCCAAGTTAAGTGATTCTCCTGCCTCAGCCTCCTGAGTAGCTGGGATTACAGGCATGTGCCAGCATGCCCAGCTAATTTTTTATGTTTTTAGTAGAGACGGGTTTCACCATGTTAGCAAGGATGGTCTCGATCTCCTGACCTGGTGATCTGCCTGCCTCAGCCTCCCAAAGTGCTGGGATTACAGGCTTGAGCCACCACACCCAGCCTTGGATCTCATTCTTTTAACAGTTATGTAATGTTCCATTGTGTCTATTAAGATGTGTTTATTTAATGAGTTCCCTATTGATCGGTATTTGAAATTCCACCTACCCCCTCCCAATTTTTATAATCCTTTATGTAAACAATATTGCAATGGATATCCTTGAATATATATTTGTATACTTGTGATAATATTTGTGGGTATAGGATATATTTCTAGAAACAGAAATATTGGGTCAAAGGTATATATTTAAAATTTAGTAGGGGCCAGGCACTGTGGTTCACGCCTACAATCCCAGTACTTTGGGAGGTCAAGGTGGGCAGATCACCAGAGCTCAGGGGACCAGCCTGGGCCACGTGGTGAGACCCCATCTCTACAAAAAAATGCAAAAATTAGTCAAGCATAGTGGTGCACACTTGTGATCCCAGCTACTCAGGAGGCTGAGATGGGAGAATCACTTGAGCCTAGGAGGTGGGGTTGCAGTCAGCTGAGGTTGCACCACTGCACTCCAGCCTGGGTGACAGAGCGAGCAAGACCCCTTCTCAAACAAAACAAAACAAAGCAAAGCAAAGCAAAACAAAACAAAACAAAAAATTCAGTAGGCATTGCCAAATTGACAAGGCAAGTATAGTTACGGGTCAACTTGTAGATTATTTGAAGCTTGAAAATGCCACTGGACACCTGGAGGAGGAACTGGTACCAGCAATGAGAAGAAACCATGGTGTACCCTGGGTACATCTGATGGTGTTTCTTTTTTCTTTTTTGAGATGGAGTTTTGCTCTTGTTTCCCAGGCTGGAGTGCAGTGGTGCAATCTCGGCTCACTGCAACCTCTGCCTCCCGGGTTCAAGTGATTCTCCTGCCTCAGCCTCCTGAGTAGCTGGGTGTACAGGCGTGCGCCATCATGCCCAGCTAATTTTTTGTATTTTTAGTAGAGACAGGGTTTCATCATGTTTGGCCAGGCTGTTCTCAAACTCCTGATCTCAGGTTATCCACCTGCCTCGGCCTCCCAAAGTGCTGGGATTACAGGGGTGAGCCATCAAGCCCGGCTTCCTCCAGCTGCTTGTAAGATTTTGTGTGAGTGGACCAATCTAGGAGAGGACCGGGGCATGAACTGTTGGTCTGGGAAGGAAGAAGGCATCAGTTGAATGAATTCCAAGAAGCTGGATCTGAATGGTGTGGATATCTATGAGCTTGTCTGACTAGCACCCATCCATCTTTTGGAAACAGCACATCCCATTGGAGAGGCCTTCTTTGGGAGACCTCTCCCCACCTCCAACTCCAACCACAGGGGCCTCATGGGAGCTGCCTATTCTATTGTTGGCCAGACAAGCCAGGGGTCAGTATTTATAATCTCTGGCTACCCAGAGCGAGACTCCGTCTCAAAAAAAAAAAAAAAAAAGAAGCCTTCCTTAGCAATCTTTGAATGGGAAGTAAATGAAAAGAGGTCTTGTTCCAAATGAGGGGACTGGAAATACGTGTGTCCAGAGTCTGCCACAGGCCATGGAGTGTAGAAAAAGACATTTGGAATTAGCTGGGCATGGTGGCGCACACCTGTAATCCCAGCTACTCAGGTGGCTGAGGCAGGAGAATCGCTTGAACTTGGAACGGGGAGGCTGCAGTGAGCCAAGACTGCACCACTGCACTCCAGCCTGGGGAACAGAGGAAGACTCTGTCTCAAAAAAAGAAAAAAAAAGAAAGAAAGAACGAACGAACGAAAGAAAAAGACATTAGGAGAGACTGAAGCTAACTTCTAAACAGAAGCTGAGACAAAAAGCGAAGAAAATTCCAGAGCCCAGGTGGTGAGTGAGGCCCTAATTCTTGCCATCTCCAAGGCCAACGATTTCTGGTTCCTTTCTATCCTCTTGACATTGGTCAAAAAATTAGCTTTGTCTATTTTTGACTTTCATGTAATGGAATCATACAATTTCTACTCATTTCTCCTAGCTTCTTTCACTCAACAGTAGGTGAATGAGATTTTATCGAAGTTGTCACACATAGTAGGAGACTTTCATTTTTTTTTTTTGAGAAGGAGTCTTGCTCTGTCGACCAGGCTAGAGTGCAGTGGTGTGATCTTTGCTCACTGCAACCTCTGCCTCCTGGGTTCAAGCGATTCTCCTGACTCAGCCTCCTGAGCAGCTGGGATTACAGGCACCCACCACCGCGCCCAGCTATTTTTTTTCTCTTTTTGTATTTTTAGTAGAGACGGGGTTTCACCATCTTGGCCAGGCTGGTCTTGAACTCCCGACCTCGTGATCCACTCGCCTTGGCCTCCCAAAGTGCTGGGATTATAGGCGTGAGCCACCACGCCCGGCCAAGTCTTTCATTTTAATTGCTTCGTAGTATTCCAATTATCTTGGGTAGAATTTTGGGGGCCACATGGTAACTCTGTGAACCTTTTGAAGAACTGCCAAACTGTTTTCCAAAGTAGCTGCACCAGTTTAAGCTCCTACCATCAAAATACGAAGGTTTCAATTTCTCCACAACCACACCAATATGCGTTATTGTCTGTCTTTGATTATAGTTATCCTAGTGGGTGTGCTTTTGATTTGCATTTCCCTAATGACTAATGATGTTGAGCATCTTCTCATGTGCTTGTTGGCCATTTGTATGTCTTTTTTGGAGAAATGTCTATTCAAGTCCTTTGTCCATTTTAAAACTGGGTTACTTGTTTCTTTTATTGAGTTGTAGTAGTTCTTTAAATATTCTGGATGCTAGACCCCCCTCCCTCTTTTTTTTCTTTGAGACAGAGTCTCACTCTGTCACCCAGGCTGGAGTGCAGTGTCCCGATCTCAGCTCACTGCAACCTCCACCACCTGGGTTCAAGCGATTTTGTGTCTCAGCCTCCCAAGTAGCTGGGACTACAGGCACATGGCACGATGCCTGGCTAATTTTTTGTATTTTAGTAGAGAGGAGGTTTCACTATGTTGGCCAGGCTTGTCTTGAACTCCCAACTTCAGGATGTTACAGGAAAGGGGTCAGGATTCAGACCCCAAGAGAGAGTTCTTAGATCTTGTGCAAGAAAGAATTCAGGGTGAGTCCATAAAGTAAAGTGAAAGCAAGTTTATTAGGAAAGTAAAGGAATAAAAGTATGGCTATTCCATAGCAGAGCAGCCCCGAGGGCTGCTGGTTGCTTATTTTTTATGGTTATTTCTTGATTATATGCAAACAATGGGTGGGTTATTCATGCTTCCCCTTTTAGACCAGATAGGGTAACTTCCTGACGTTGCCATGGCATCTGTAAACTGTCATGGCGCTGGTGGGAGTGTAGCAGTGAGGACCACCAGAGGTCACTCTCTTGGTCATCTTAGTTTGGGTGGGTTTTAGCTGGCTTCTTTACTGCAACCTGTTTTATCAGCAAGGTCTTTATGACCTGTATTTTGTGCTGACCTTCTATCTCATCCAGTGACTTAGAAGGGCTAACCATCTGGGGATGCAGCCCAGTAGGTTTCAGCCTTATTTTACCCAGCTCCTAATCAAGACGGAGTTGCTCTGGTTCAAACCCCTCAGACAAGGTGATCCACTCACCTTGGCCTCCCAGAGTGCTGGGATTGTCACTGCCCTGACACTTCAATACTATCTTGTTTTTTCTTATTAATATAAGAAGACAGGAATGTCAGGCCTCTGAGCCCAAGCTAAGCCATCATATCCCCCGTGACCTGCATGTATACATCCAGATGGCCTGGAGCAACTGAAGAATCACAAAAGAGGTGAAAATGGCCAGTTCCTGCCTTAACTGATGACATTCCACCATTGTGATTTGTTCCTGCCCCACCTTAACTGATCGATAAACCTTGTGAAATTCTTTAGAAGCTCTCCCATTGAGCACCTTGTGACCCCCGCCCCTGCCCGCTAGAGAAAAACCCCCTTTGACTGTAATTTTCCACTACCTACCCAAATCCTATAAAACTGCGCCACCCCTATCTCCCTTCGCTGACTCTTTTTGGACTCAGCCACCCTGCACCCAGGTGATTAAAAAGCTTTATTGCTCACACAAAGCCTGTTTGGTGGTCTCTTTACACGAACGCGCGTGACAGGGATTACAGGCATGACCCACCGCACCCAGCCTAGGCTAGACTCTTAATCACACGTGGCTTGCAGATATTTTCTCCCATTCTGGAGCCGATTTGTGTTTTAAAAAGATCTCTCTGGCTGCTAGTTGGACAGTAGATTGTGCAGAGGAAGCAGAGCTAGAAGCCGGGTGAACAGAGAGGAGTGAATGCAGTCATCTAGAGGAGAGATGACGGTGGTCAGAATACATTTCGACCCTCTAAGTTGTGAGGCACAGCCTTCGGTCTGCTTTAACATCTGGGTCTGCTTCTGGCCCTGGCACTGCCTTTGACCCTGGCTTCTCCAAACCCCTAGACTCTGATGGGTTTTTCCATCCATAGTTTTACTCACCCAAGCCTGATTTCAGTTTATGTCTGTGTCCCCATTTTCCCTTCAATTTCCTTATATATTAGTTTTTTTTTTTTTACAGGGTCTCGTTCTGTTACCCAAGCTGGAGTGCAGTGGCAAGATCATGGCTCATTGCAGCCCTGAACTCCTGAACTCAAGCGCTCCTCCCACCTCAGCCTCCAGAGAGCTGGGGCTACAGGCGTGTGCTACCATGCCTGGCTAATTTTTTAAAAAACCGTTTTTGTAGAGAAGGGGTTTGTGTTTTTTCAGGCTTCTTCTATATTAATTTTATCTTTCCAAATTAGATAGTTTTGTGCATCACCTCACATCCCTTTTGTAATGAGGAATGAGAATAAAGCATGAGAAAATAAAGGGGGGTAGATAGGGAACTGGAGGATGGACTTCTGGCCTCCATGGACTCACAGAAGCTGAGCCACCGCTCCTTCTCCCCATGCCTGCCCTTCCCCCAGCTAGTCTGGTTCTAACTTAAAGCTCCATTTCCCAGATTTACATTTGCCCGTGATGCACTGGGAGCCTGGTAAGTGACTCAGGAGTGGACAGAGGCAATAGAAAGCTTTGGGAGAAAGCCCACAGATCCTTGAAAACACAGACACTCCATTGTTTTCTAGTCTGGAACATCACTTTCAGAATCTGCCTGTCACTGAGATTTCTTAGGCAGGAACCGAATCAGGAACGTCCCACCCTTTATTCTGTGAGTTAAGACTTGGCTGCAAAAGTTGCTGGATGTAAAGTCTATATACAAGAATCAATGGGATTTTTACAAGCTAGAAACAAACCAGTAGAAATAATTTTTCTTGGCTGGGCGCAGTGGTTCACAACCATAATCTCAGCAATTTGGGAGGCCGAGGTGGGCGGATCACCTGAGGTAGGAAGTTCGAGACCAGCCCGGCCAACATGGGGAAACCCCGTCTCTACTAAAAATACAAAAATAAGCCGGGCGTGGTGGCGCATGCTTGTAATCCCAGCTACTTGGGAGGCTGAGGCATGAGAATCGCTTGAACCCAGGAGGAGAGAGTTGCAGTGAGACGAGATCACGCCACTGCACTCCAGCCTGGACAACAGAGCAAGACTTCGTCTCAAAATTTTTTGAGACAGTCTTGCCCTGTCACCCAGGCTGGAGTGCAGTGGCATGATCTCGTCTCACTGCAACTCTCTCCTCCTGGGTTCAAGCGATTCTCATGCCTCAGCCTCCTGAGTAGCTGGGATTACAGACACCTGCCACCACACCTGGCTAATTTTCATATTTTTAGTAGAGACAGGGTTTCACCATGTTAGCCAGGCTGGTCTCGAACTCCTGACCTCAAGTGATCTGCCTGCCTTGGCCTCCCAAAGTGCTGGGATTACAGGAGTGAGCCACCACACCTAGCCAGTTTTTCTTTTAAATTTTAGAGACAGGGTCTTGCTATTTCACTTAGGCTGGAGTACAATAGCTCTTTATAGGCACAATCATAGAACACTGCAGTCTTGAACTCTTGGCCTCAAGAAATCTTCCTGCCTCAGCCTCTTGAATAGCTGAGATTACAGGTGTGCACCATTGTGCCAGCCAGAAATGATTTTTTTTTTTTTTTTTGGAGTCATGCAGTCGTGGCTCATTACAGCCTCAACATCTGGGGCTCAAGTGATCCTCCCACCTCAGCCTCCTGAGTAGCTGGGATTATAGGCGTGTGCCACCATACCTGGCTAATTTTTAAAATGTTTTTGTAGAGACAAGGTCTCTGTGTTGCCCAGGCTGGTTTCAAACTCCTAGGCTCAAGAAATCTGCCTGCCTCCCAAAGTGCTGGGATTATAGGTGTGAGCCACCACGCATGGTCCAGAAATAAAAAATTTTAAGGAAGTATTGTGTAGAACAACCAGGGCTGGGACTGGAATGAGGCAAGAGAGGTATCTAAGACACAAAATGTGAGGAGGCATTTACCCTCCTCTTCTCTTGCCTCACCCTACTCCTGCCCTTGAGAAACTATCAGGAAGGGTCGGGCGCAAGGGCAGCATGGCTCATACCTGTAATCCCGGCACTTTGGGAGGCCGAGGTGGGCAGATCACTTGAGGCTAGGAGACCAGCCTGGCCACGATGGTGAAACCCTGTCTCTGCTAAAAATACAAAAATTAGCTGGGTGTGGTGGTGAGCTCCTGTGGTCCCAGCTACTCAGGAGCCTGAGGTGGGAGGATCACCTGAGCCCAGGGAGGTCAAGGCTACAGTGAGCCAGGATGGTGTCACTGCACTCTGGCCTTGGTGACAGAGTGAGACCCTGTCTCAAAAAAGAAAAAAAAAAAGAAAAAAGACTGAATTTTACTGTAGGTAAATTACACTTTAGTTTTTAAAAAAGGAAAAAACAAAGTAAGGCCCTTGGGCTATTGGAAACTAGCTACCCTGATCAGCCAAAGTACCCCAGCTCTATAAGCTCACATCATGTGAGCTCGAGCCCTGTATGCACTTCGCCCCACTCTTAAGGGCACCACGGGAGGAAACGGAAAGTTCAAGAGGCAGGAAGAAGTCAGAAGAGCCATGTGATGAGTATCTAACTCTATTTAGCTTCATTTCAAGATGTGGTGAACATGCAGAAGAGAATGAAAAACTCCCACTGCCTCTTGTCCCCAGGTTTTAGGCAGGAAACTTGATTATGAGTAAAATAATTGAGTGATTGGTTTATTGGATAGACAAGTGACAGGAAACATTCCACCACCCGCCACCGTGTCCCCCGCCCTCCTGCCCACTCGAACCTGCTGTTTGACATCATCTTGTCTATTTCTGCTGTCTTGGTTTGGGTGTCCCTGGAAACAGACCCTGAGACATGAACTGGGTATAAATAGTGAGGAAGTGAGATAGGAAAGGGAATGGGCCATTAAAGAGTGAGTTTTCAGACCAGAGGTCACAGCATTATCCTGACTGAGGGGCAGGAAGCTGTGGTACTTACCCAATGACTTCCTGTCCCTCCTTGGTTGAAGACTACTTCCAGGCACTTGACCGCTCCAGCACTTCCTGTTTGCCTTGCTCGAGGGTTGAGCACCCTCCCTGGCCAGATAAAAGCTGTCGGGCAGAGGCTTGGGTATTGGCAATACAAGGCCTTCCTGCATAGGTTGAATGCCTGGGATGGGAGCACAACAGTGCTCATTAGACCTGGTTAAAATCTGGGGATGGCCCATAGTTTTTCCAGGACCTTTTAGTTATAAGAACAGACTCCTTTTAACAATAAAAAAGAGTCTTATCTCTTCTAATAGTCAATATTTTATCCTACTAACGCCCTCTACCCTGCTTCAGCTGGGGCTTGTCTTAGTCCAGGAACTATGGGGAGTGTTCTGATCGCTTTTCTGACTCTCAACCTCTGGTCTCCTTCACCACCTGTTCTTTTGGTCTCTGCAGGACTAGATTGGGCAGGGGAAGAGAGGTGAGGGGCAGGAAGGGCTTTGGTTGACCTGCTCTGTTGTAATTTTAAGTGGGAACTCCATGGAACTGGATGACTCCTCCTGCTGCCCAATTGATCACCAATACAAGGCCCCTGTTTCTGGTTCATTCCCCTGCTTTACTTGCAGCAAGTTCTCTTGGGCAGAGTCTCTCTCAAGGACACCTGGCCCAGCTCCTTTCATTGAGCCCATCTCTGGCCTCTGGGAGATGCACATCTATCCTTGTCCCACTAGGCTCTGGAAGTGCAGGCCCTTCCCACCACCACCATCATGTCTCTTCCTGCATTTGCCAAGCAGGGTGAGTTCCAGCCATGGCCTCCAGGCTTTAGATTCTTTGGGTATGGCTTCAGTCCCGAGTCCTTCATGTCTATCTCTCCAAGGGATTCCTTATTTTTTAATTTTTAAATTAATTTTTATTTTTTGAGATGGAGTCTCGCTCTGTAGCCCAGGGTGGAGTGCAATGGCGTGATCTTGACTCACTACAACCTCCACCTCCCAGGTTCAAGCGATTCTCCTGCCTCAGCCTCCCAAGTAGCTGGGATTACAGGCGTGTGCCACCATGCGTGGCTGATTTTGTATTTTTAGTAGAAATGGGGTTTCATCATGTTGGTTAGGCTGGTCTCGAACTCCTGACCTCAGGTGATCCACCCGCCTCAGCCTCCTAAAGTGCTGGGATTACAGGCACGAGCCCCCGCAGCCAGCCTCCAACGGATTCTTTTAAAGCCCCTTACTTGGCTTGAGGTGGTACAGTCTGCCCTTGTTGCCAGCTTGTCAGCTGGGAAGCTTTGGGTTGCAAGAATGCCAAATCTCAGTTAAACTGGTTTAAATATAAAGCCTTCGACTGTTAGACATTCAATGTTTCAGGGTAGACTGATCTGGTGGTTTTAAGACATCTCCCATAATCTGGGATCTTTGAGTCTCTCTGCTCTGTTGCTCACCCTGTTGGCTGCTTCTGAAGATGGCTATTGCCAGATGTAATCCAAGCCTTATGCTTTCTGGTTCATGTCTAGTTGGCTCACATCCTTCTCGAGGAGCCCTCTGTCCCACTATTCTAAAGGAGAGTGCTGAGAGCCACTCTGATCGGCCCAGTTAAAGATGTGTCCACCTCCAAACCAACGGCTTATGGAGGAGAAAATAAAAAATGCTGATTGGCTAAGCCATCTCAATGGTTTCCTGTATGCAGAAGGGGTAAATATATGAACGAAAATTTGGGTATTGTTAGGAAGAGGGGAATGGATGCTGAGTAGTTAGGGAATGGATGCTGAGAACGCATTAGTTTCCTGGGGCTGCCATAACAAAGTACAGTCATGCATCGCCTAACAATGGATACATTCTGAGAAATGCATCATGAGATTTCATCATTGTGTGAACATCATAGGTTGTACTTACACAAATCTAGATGGTGTAGCCTACTTCTGGTACCTAGCACACCTAGGCTACATGGTATAGCCTACTGCTCCCAGGCTATGAACCTGGACAGCATGTTACTGTATTGAATACTGCAGGCAATTGTAGCACAATGGTATTTTGTATATCTGTTTTCTTTTGTTTCTTTCTTTTTTTTTTTTTTGAGACGGAGTCTCTCTCTGTTGCCCAAGCTGTAGGGCAGTGGCGCTATCTCGGCTCACTGCAACCTCCGCCTCCTGGGTTCAAGTGATTCTCCTGCCTCGGCCTCCCGAGTAGCTGGGACTACAGGCATGCACCACCACGCCCAGCTAATTTTTGTATTTTTAGTAGAGACAGGGTTTCACCGTGTTGGCCAGGATAGTTGTGATCTCTTGACCTTGTGATCTGCCTGCCTCAGCCTCCCAAAGTGCTGGGATTACAGGAGTGAGCCACCATGCCCGGCCCAATTTTTATTTTTATAGCCTATTTTTACTGTAATTTTCTATGTTTAGATATACAAAATACTACTGGGTGCAGTGGCTCACGCCTGTAATTGCAGCACTTTGGGAGGCTGAGGTGGGTGGATCACGAGGTCAGGGGATCCAGACCATCCTGGCTAACACGGTGAAACCCCGTCTCTACTAAAAATACAAAAAATTAGCCGGGCGTGGTGGCAGGCGCCTCTAGTCCCAGCTACTTGGGAAGCTGAGGCAGGAGAATCACTTGAACCCGGGAGGCGGAGGTTGCAGTGAGCCAAGATCACATCACTGTACTCCAGCCTGGGGACAGAGCGAGACTCCATCTCAAAATAAATAAATAAATAATAAAAATAAAATTTCGTACACCTCTATAGGGCGCGTGCCATGAGTGGAGCTTCCAGGACTGGAAGTTGCTCTGGGTGAGTCGGTGAGCGAGTGATAAATGAATGTGAAGGCCTAGGACATTACTGTGCACTGCTGTAGACCTTATAAACACGGTATATTCGGCTACGGTAAATTTATAAAAAATAAAGTAATTGCACAACAATGTACAATGGTTATGATATCATTAGGCAATAAAATTTTTTTCAGCTTCATTATAATCTTATGGGACCAGCATTGTGTATATGATTCATCGTTAACCTAAACATTGTTACTCGGCACCAGACTGTACCCAAAACTGGGTGGCTTAAAACAACAGAGATTTATGGTTTCCCAGTCCTGGAAGCTAGAAGTCTGAAATAAAGACATCAGCAGGTGGTGTTCCCTGGGGGAGAACAGTTCCTTGTCTCTCACAGCTTCTGGTGTTGCTGGAAACCCTTGGGATTTTTTTTTTTTTTTTTTTTGAGATCAAGTCTCTGTCTGTCACCCAGGCTAGAGTGCAATGGCGCGATGTCAGCTCACCGCAACCTCTGCCTCCTGGGTTCAAGGGATTCTCCTGCCTCAGTCTCCTGAGTAGCTTGGACTACAGGCATGTGCCACCATGCCCGGCTAATTTTTGTATTTTTAGTACAGACGGGGTTTCACTATGTTGGCCAGGCTGGTCTCGAACTCCTGACTTCAAGTGATCCATCCGCCTTGGCCTCCGAAAGTGCTGTGATTACAGGTGTGAGCCACCGCGCCCAGCTGGCAACCCTTGGCATTTCTTGTCTTGCAGCTGTACTGCTCCAGTCTCATGCCATCTTCTCCCCGTGTGTCTTCACATTATTTTCGCTCTGTGCATGTCTGTGCTCACAGAGTTTTCCCTTATAAGGACATCCGCCATATTGGATTAGAGGCCCACCCTATTCAAGTATGACCTTGCCTTAACTAATCTGCAGTGACCCTGTTTCCAAAATGGTTACGTTCTGAGGTAGTGGAAGTTAGGGCTTCGATGTATCTTTTTTGGGGGACACAACTGAACTCATGACAACAACAAACATCTACTTAAAACTATTCTCACAGCCAGGCACTGTGGCTCATGCCTTTAATCCCAGCACTTTGGGAGGCTAAGGCAGGAGGATGGTTTGAGGCCTGGAGTTCAGGATCAGCCTGGGCAACAACATAGCAAGGCCTTGACTCACCAAAAAAAAAAAAAAAGCTTTTGCCTATAATCCTAGCACTTTGGGAGGCTGAGGTGGGTGGATCACGAGGTCTGGAGTTTGAGATCAGCCTGGCCAACATGGTGAAATCTGTCTCTACTACTATTAAAAATACAAAAAAATTAGCCAGGCATGGTCGTGCATGCCTGTAATCCCAGGTACTTGTGGGGCTGAGGCAGAGGAATCGCTTTAACTCAGGAGGCGGAGGTTGCAATGAGTGAAGATTGTGCCATTGCACTCCAGCCTGGGAGACAGAACAAGACCCCCGTCTCGGAAAAAAAAAAAAAAAAAAAAAAGCCAGGTGTGGTGGTGTATGCCTGTAGTCCCAGCTACTTGGGGAGGCTGAGGAGGGAGGACTGCCTGAACCTAGAAGTTCAAGGTTGCAGTGGGCCATGATTACACTATTGCACACTAGCTTGGGCGACAGAGTGATACGCTGTCTCAAAAAAACAAAAAAGCAATTCTGGATTTAATGTGATGAATAAATTACATGACTAAATTAAACAATATTGTGACTGGGCGTGGTGGCTCCTGCCTATAATCCCAGGAGGCCGAGGCAGGTGGATCACCTGAGATTGGGAGTTTGAGACCAGCTTGACCAACATGGAGAAACCCCATCTCTACTAAAAATATAAAATTAGCCGGGTGTGGTGGCGCATGCCTGTAATCCCAGCTACTCAGTGGGCTGAGGCAGGAGAATTGCTTGAACCCGTGAGGCGGAGGTTGTGTTGAGCTGAGATTGCACCATTGCACTCCAGCCTGGGCAACAAGAGTGAAACTCCATCTCAAAAAACAAACAAACAAACAAAAAAACCCCAAAAAACAAAAAACAAAAACAAAACAATATTGTGCAAAATAAACTATGTGAATAGTTTCTTTTTTTTTTGGAGACAGGGTCTTGCTCTCTCACCCAGGCTGGAGTGCAGTGGCATAAGCATGGCTCGCTGCAGCCTTGAACTTCTAAGCTCCAGCAATCCTCCATCCTCCCGCCTCACCCTCTCAAGTAGTTGGGACTACAGGCATGTACCACCACACCTGGCTAACTTTTAAATTTGTTTTGTAGAGAAAGGGTCTCACTATGTTGCCCAGGCTGATCTCAAATTCCTGGGCTCAAGTGATCGTCCCACCTGGGCCTCCCAAAATGCTGAGATAATGAGTGTGAGCCACCATGCCTGGCCAATCTTGTCTATTTCTCATCAGCAGTTTTACTTAAAAGAAATACTGACCATTTCTGAAGTTATTAAAAAATGTATGTTATCTATTCTGAAGAGAAATTTCAAAGAGGAGTATCAAAAATATTTTTACTGGTCAGGCATGGTGGCACACGTCTGTAATCCCAGCTACTCAGGAGGCTGAGGCACAAGAATCGCTTGAACCCGGGAGGCGGAGGTTGCAGTGAGCCGAGATCACACCACTGCACTCCAGCCTGGGTGATTGAGCAAGACTCCATCTCAAAAAAAAAAAAACAACAAAACATACTTTTATTATTGCAGCATTATTAGAATACAGGCAAAGCCTCCAAAGGGTAGCATGGTGGGTACTCATTTGGATGAATACCTTCTGGTGAGTTTGGGAATAGTCACTTATCTTATTCTCCTCCAAGAGGACCTAGAAAAAAAATCAGGAAAAAAATCTCAGTAGAGTGGTTTCAACTGCTTCTTCCCTGCTGTCTCCAGATGGATACTCTGTGTGTATTTCTCTCATATATTATTCTTTCCTTCCCTCCCCTCCCCTTCCCTCCCTCCCTCCCTCTCCTTTTTTTGGGACACGGTCTCCCTGTCATCACCTAGGCAGGAGTGCAGTGGTGCGATCACAGCTCATTGCAGTCTTGACCTCCCGGGCTCAAGCGATTCTCCCATCTCATGTTTTTGTTTGGTTGTTTGTTTTGAGATGGAGTTTTGCTCTTGTTGCCCAGAGTGCAATGGTGAGATCTCAGCTCACTGCAACCTCCGCCTCTCAGGTTCAAGTGATTCTCCCACCTTGGCCTTTGAAGTAGCTGGGATTACAGGTGCCTGCCACCACGCCTGGCTAATTTTTGTATTTTTAGTAGAGATGAGGTTTCATCATGTTGGCCAGGCTGGTCTCAAACTCCTGACCTCAAGTGATCCACGCACCTTGCCCTCCCAAAGTGCTGGGATTACAGGTGTGAGCCACTGCACCTGGCCTTCCCATCTCATTTTTTGACATAGAGACGAGGTCTCACTATGTTGCCCAGGCTTGTCTTGAACTCCTGGACTCAAGCAATCTTCCCACCTTGGCCTCCCAATGTGTTGGGATTACGGGCTTGAGACACTGCACCCAGCCTACATTATTTCTTACTATCTGTCTATCCATCCGTCTACTTGCCATCATTTATCTATTTGTCTATCATCATCTGTATTTCTATCCAATGTTATTATTTTTTATTACATAAACACGTTTTTAAATTACATAAACAAATCATGTTTCCTGTAGATCCAGTGGTTGTGGGGGGTTGTGATTTTTGCACCCCAGAAGCAACATGTAACAGTCTGGAAACATGCTATTTGTCATAGGTGGGGGTGCTACTGGCATCTATTAGGGAGAGGCCAGAGGTGTTGCAAAACATCCTACAAGATACAGGACAGTCCCCGGGACAAAAAATTATTTGGTCTTAAATGCCAGTGGTGCTGAGGCTGAGAAACCCTGCTATAGAACAATACAAAGTTCAAAGAAGCAGATGGAAAAATAATGACAACTGGGGATTTCCACAGTGAACATTTTGGCTAAATTCTTTCAATTTTCAATGCACAAAAATATATATGGAAATAATTACAGATGTATAAAGAAAGAAATGTGATTATCATATACATGCTGTTTTGAAACCCAACTTTTTTCACATAATAATATTGTTCCAAGTCAGTAATTTTATATCTGTTACATCATTTTTCTCATTAAAAAACTAGCCTTTTAAAGATAAAAATATAACATTCATGTGGTTAAAAATAAGAATTGCAAAAGTTCAAAAGAGCAAATGCGTTTTCACAGTGGTTATGTGTATTTTAGTACATGTAAACTCTTAAACCACAAATTTGACTATGCAATGGCACGGCTGTATATTTTGCTTTCATTTCACTCATATGTAATTATGCTTACTTTTGCACCAGCCTAATATATTAAGTAATAAATTACATTAGGACAATTTCCATACCCACACATAGAGACCCATCCATTCTTTTTTTTTTTTTTTTTGAGATGGAGTTTCACTCTTTTTGCCCAGGCTGGAGTGCAATGGTACCATCTCGGCTCACCACACTCTCCACCTCCCGGGTTCAAGCGATTCTCCTGCCTCAGTCTCCTGAGTAGCTGGGATTACAGGCTCTCGCCACCATGCCTGGCTAATTTTATATTTTTAGTAGAAATGGGGTTTCACCATGTTGGTCAGGCTGGTCTTGAACTCCTGGTCTCAAGTGATCCACCTGCCTCGGCCTCCCAAAGTGCTGGTATTACAGGTGTGAGCCACTGCACCTGTCCCATCCTATTCTTTATAATGCTGCATAGCATCACCTATTATCCTATTGATAGGCAGTTGGCTCTTTCTATTTTTGCTATCACAATCACTGATGTGTGGTCATTTGTATACAACCTCTCTGCAGGCTCCTGTGAGCACACCTTGAAGAACTGGAACTGGTGAATCAAAGGATACGTTCTTACATTTTCATAGCTATTGCAAAGGTGCTCTCTAAAGAGTTTGCCTTGTTTATGTCTCCCACTGCCTCTTTCCCCACAGCCTCACCAATCAAATATTTAAATGTTGCTAACCTGATTTAATAAAAATGGTATCTAGCTGTTTTCATTTGCATTTCTTTAAAAAAACTGATACATAAACATTGTACATGTTTATGGAGTACATATGATATTTTGTCTTATTTTTATTATTTTTTATTTTTGAGAAGGAGTTTCACTCTTGTTGCCCAGGTTGGAGTACAATGGCATGATCTCGGCTCACTGCAACCTCTGCCTCCTGGGTTCAAGTGATTCTCCTGCCTCAGCCTCCTGAGTAGCTGGGATTACAGGCACCTGCCGCCACACCCGGCTAATTTTTGTATTTTTAGTAGAGACGGTGTTTCAACATGTTGACCAGGCTGGTCTTGAACCCCTGACCTCAGGTGATCCACCCTCCTCGGCCTCCCAAAGTGCTGGGATTATAGAAGTGAGCCATTGCATCTGGCCTGTTTTGTTTTTAAAAGTTTTAAAATGGCTGGGTGCGGTGGCTCACCCATGCTGTAATCTCAGCACTTTGGGAGTCTGATGTAGGTGGATTACCTGAGGTCAGGAGTTCGAGATCAGCCTGACCAAAATGGTGAAACCCGTCACTACTCAAAATACAAAAAGTTAGCTGGGTGTGGTGGCGGGCACATGTAATCCCAGCTACTCGGGAGGCTGAGGCAGGAGAATCCCTTGAACCCGGGAGGCAGACATTGCAGTCAGTGAGCCTAGGTTGTGCCATTGCACTCCAGCCTGGGCAACAAGAGCAAAACTCTGCCCAAAAAAAAAAAAAAAAAAAAAAAAAAGTTTTAAAACTTACCATGTTGCTCAGGCTGGATTCAAACTCCTAGCCTCAAGTGACTCTAGCTCTCAGAGCAGCTGGGAGTACAGGTGCACCACTGTGCCTGGCTTACCATGTTTACAAGCATTACACATGCATACAATGTGTAATGATCTAATGATGGTACTTAGCATATCAACCACCTCAAACACTTACCATTTCTTTGTGTTGGGAACATTCCAAATCTCTTCTAAGCTATCTTTTTTTTTTTTTTTTTTTTTTTGAGACAGAGTCTTGCTCTGTCATCCAGGCTGGAGGACAGTGGCGCCATTTTGGCTCACTCCAACCTCCGCCTCCCAGGTTCAAGCAATTCTCCTGCTTCAGCCTCCTGAGTAGCTGGGATTACAGGTACCCGCCACCACCCCCCAGCTAATTTTTGTATATTTTGTAGAGACAGGGTTTCACCATGTTGGCCAGGCTAGTCTTGAACTCCTGGCCTCAGGTGATCCACTTCAGTGATCCACCTGCCTCGGCCTCCCGAAGTGCTGGGATTACAGGCATGAGCCACCACACCCAGCCTGCTATCTTGAAATACACAATAAATTATTAACTATAGTCACGTGTATTTCTTTAATTACTAAAATTATGTATTTTTTTCATGCTTAATGCCTGTTTTTATTGTTTCCTATCAACTATTCATTCCTTTACCCATTCTTTTTCCACTTGGTTTATCTCTTATATTGTTGATTATTAAGACTTTATTGGATTTAAGTAAAGTAGCCATACATCTGTAAATACTTTCTCCTGGTTTGTCCTTTTCTTGAAGAAGTCTAAAGTTTTTATTTAGACAAAAATTAAACAAAATTTTCCTTTTATGGTGTCTGAATATATCATGCTACAAAGCCCTTCTCTGTGCCAAGAGTATAACTAAATTCATATGTTTTCCTCTTTTATGACTTAATTTTTGCATTACATTAAAAAATCTATCTTAAATATATCCTGGGGGTAGGAAAATATCCCTGAGACCATTTATTGAGTCATGTATCCCACGCTACTAATTTAAAATGATACCTTCCTCTTATTCTTTATCCCATATGCACTTGGTGGCTATTTCTGGACTTTCTGTTTTATTTCATAGATTGGTCTATTTTTGCTCTGATGACAAACTTTTAATTACTTGTGCTTTATAATGTGCTTTTATATATAGCAAGTCTAATCTTCCCATTTTTCTGCCTTTTCAAAAATTTTCTGAATAATTTAAATATTTGTTGAAAAATAATTATATAGGCTGGGTGTAGTGGCTCACACCTGTAATCTCAGCACTTTGGGAGGCTGAGGTGGGAAGATTGCTTGAGGCCAGGGGTTCAAGACCAGCTTGGGCAATATAGTAAGACCCTGTCTTTACCAAAAATTAAAAAATTAGCTGGCTGTGCCTGGTGGCTCACGTCTGTAATCCCAACACTTTAGGAGGCTGAGGTGGGTGGATCAACTGAGGTCAGGAGTTCAAGACCAGCCTGGCCAACGTGGTGAAACCCCATCCCTACTAAAAATACAAAAAAGTCAGCTGGGCGTGGTGGTGCACACCTGTAGTCCCAGCTACTCGGGAGCCTGAGGCAGGAGAATTGCTTGAACCTGGGAGGTGGAGGTTTCAGTGAGCTAAGATCACACCACTGCACTTCAGCCTGGGCAACAGAGCAAGACTTTGTCTCAAAAAAAAAAAAAAAAAAAAATTAGCTGGGTGTGGTGTCATGTGCCTGCTGTCCCTGCTACTTGAAAGGCTGAGGTGAGAGGATTGCTTGAGCTCAGGAGGTCAAGGCTGCAGTGAGCCATGATTGTGCCATTGCACTCAATGTGGGCAGCAGAGTGAGACTCTGTCTCAAATAATAATAATAACAATAATAATAAAATAACAATGTAATACATCAAATATATAAAAATGTATAGAGAAAAATATAATGAACAGCCACTTAAAAAAACAACATTAATGGCTGGGCGCTGTGGCTCACACA
Organism: Hylobates moloch; assembly: GCF_009828535.3. Taxonomy (NCBI): domain Eukaryota; kingdom Metazoa; phylum Chordata; class Mammalia; order Primates; family Hylobatidae; genus Hylobates; species Hylobates moloch. Next base: position 11,132,441 of record NW_026652276.1, read on the forward strand.
TGTAATCCCAGCACTTTGGGAGGCTGAGGCGAGTGGATCACCTGAGGTCAGGAGTTCGAGACCAGCCTGACCAATATGGTGAAATCCCATCTCTACTAAAAATACAAAAATTAGCTGGGCATCATGGCGTGTGCCTGTAGTCCCAGCTACTTGGGAAGCCGAGACAGGAGAATTGCTCGAGCCCAGGAGGCGGAGGTTACAGTGAGCCAAGATTGCGCCATTACACTTCAGCCTGGGCGACAGAGGAAGACTCCATCTCAAAAAAAAAAAATAAAATTACTAATATAACTGAGGCTTCCTAGACAACATCTCCTGCCACTTCTTTCAGTGGCAACAATATTTCTGAATCCACCATTTAGCATTCTCATGGATTTTTTTATACTTTTAACCACTCTCTATATTTATCCTGAAGACTATTAAATATACGCAGTACTTTCATTCTGTCAGAGTGGAATGGCTGTAGACACAGTCAAGTTTTCAAATCTTTGGTGATATCCAGAGCCTCCAGCCATCAGAGGCGGGTGGGGCTTGGATAGGCCTTCCCCCTGGCCTGGACCCTGGGCACTTCCCGCCAGAGGCTGTGGAGGTCTCCAGCATCCGGCAACATCCTTCCCAAGTGCCTGGGCTCAACTCTTCTGTGCCTGGGAGATTTCTCAGATGCCATGGGGGCTTGCAGGACTGCAAGCTGGAGAAAGAGAAACTCCCAACAGTTATGGCCCCCGGAACAACCCCAACCAGGGAAGGATGGGAGAGAGCACAAAGAGGCCCAGCAGCCTGCACCCCCGCCTCCCCCACCACGGGTGGGTTCCAGATGCTTACCCAGAGGGTTCCCGGTGGGAGGAACCCCACGTGTCCACCCCCTCACAAATGGGCCGTCTGATGGCTTTTCTCCTAGTCCCATCAGAATTGGGTCCTGAATTTGTCTCTCACATAAGTGCCTGGCTCCCAAGCCCTTGCTCAGGCCTGTCTGGGGAGCGGGGAAACTGAACTAGGCCAGCCTCAGTCTCCCACTCCTCCTAAAGCTCTTACAATGAAGCAGGTCTTCGAATGAATCCAGAGCGAGTCACAGAAGTACAGGGAGGGGGCCTTGTAGATCATTTTGATGACTTTGGTGTTGACTTTGAGCAAGATGGGAGCTGTTAGAGGATTTTTTTTTTTAAATGCCTTAATAGACTTTTTATTTTAAAATTTAATTAATTAATTTATTTAAGACAGAGTCTCACCCTGACACCCAGGCTGGAGTGCAGTGGTGCGATCTTGGCTAACTGCAACCTCCACCTCCTTGGTTCAAGTGATTCTCATGCTTCAGCCTCCCTAGTAGCTGGGATTACAGGCACATGCCACCATGCCCAGCTAATTTTTTTATTTTTAGTAGAGACAGGGTCTCATGATGTTGGCCAGCCTGGTCTTGAACTCCTGACCTCAAATGATCCACTTGACTCGGCCTCCCAAAGTGCTGGGATTACAGGCATGAGCTACCACACCGGGCCAAATAAACGTTAGTTTTTAGAGCAGTTTTAGGATCACAGAAAAATTGAGCAGAAGGTGCAGAGATATTTCATACACCCCATGGCCTCACACATGTACAACCTCCCCCACTGTCAATATCCTCCACTGGAGGGTATATTTGTTAGAAGTGATGAACCTACAATGACAGTCATAATCACCTAGAGTCCATAGTTTTAAATTAGAGTTTACTCTTGGTGTACATTTTATGGGCTTAGACAAATGTATGATAACATGTATCCACTATATAGTATCACACAGACTAGTTTCACTGCCCTACAAATCCTCTGGGCCCCACCTATTTATCTCTCTCTTCTCTCTGAACTTTGGTAACCATTAATCTTTTTTTTTGTTTTAGTTTTTTGAGACTGAGTCTAGCTCTATTGCCCAGGCCAGAGCAGAGTGGCAAGATCTCGGCTCACTGCAACCTTCGCCTCCCAAGTTCAAGCAATTCTCCTACCTCAGCCTCCTGAGTAGCTGGGATTATAGGCACCCAACACCACCCCAGCTACTTTTTGTGTTTTTAGTAGAGATGGTGTTTCACCATGTTGGCCAGGCTGGTCTCGAACTCCCGACCTCAGGTGATCCACCTGCCTCGGCCTCCCAAAGTGCTGGGATTACAGGCGTGAACCACCGTGCCCGGCCACTGTTGATCTTTTTACTGTCTCCATAGTGTTGCCTTTCTCAGAATGTCATATAGTTGGAATCATGCAGTATGTGGCCTTTCCAGATTGGCTTTTTTCACTTAGTAATACGCATTTAAGTTTCCTCCATGTCTTCTCATGGCTTGACAGTTTGTTTTTAAGCTCTGAATAGTATTTTAGTGTCTGGATGTACCACACTTTATTTACCCATTTACCTACTGAGGGACATCTTGTTTGCTCCCAAGTTTTGGCAGTTATGAATCAAGCTGCTATAAATATTGGTGTGCAGACTTTTGTGTAGACATAAGTCTTCAACTCCTTTGGGTAACTACCAAGGAGCATGATTGCTAGATTTTATGTTAAGAGTAAGTTTAGTTTTGTGTAAAAGAGTATGTTTAGTATGTTTAGAAACCACCAAACTGTCTTCCAAGGCAATAGTACTAGTTTGCATTTCCACCAGTAATGAATGAGAGTTCCTATTGCTCCACACCCTTGCCTGCATTTGGTGTTGTCAGTGTTCTGGATCTGGGTTATTCTAATAGCTGTATAAAGGTGTCTCATGGTTTTAATTTGCATTTTCCTGATGACATATGATGTGAGCCCATTTTTGTATACTTATTTGCCACCTCTTCTTTGGTGAGGTGTCTGCTAAGGTCTTTGGCTCATTTGTCAATTGGGTTCTATATAAAATATATAAATTTTGACCCAGGGGCAGTGGCTCACACCTGTAATCCCAGCACTTTGATAGGCCGAGGTGGGTAGATCACCTGAGGTCATGAGTTCAAGATCAGCCTGGCCAACATGGTGAAACCCCGTCTCTACTAAAAATACAAAAAAATTAGTCAGGTGTGGTGGCACGCACCTGTAGTCTCAGCTACTCCGGAGGCTGAGGCATGAGAATTGCTTAAGCGCAGGAGACAGAGGTTGCAGTGAGCCAAGATTGCGCCACTGCACTCCAGCCTGGGCAAAAAGAGCAAAACTCCATTTCAAAAAAAAGAAATATATATATACACACACATATATACATATATACACATACATATATATACATATATACACATATATACATATATACACATATACATATATACACATATATATACATATATACACACATATATACATATACACATATATACACATATATACATATATACACACATATATACATATATACACATATATACATATATATACACATATATACACACATATATATACATATATATATATATATAAATTTTGGAAACAGTCGTTTATCAGATCTGTCTTTTGCAAATATTTTCTCCCAGTCTGTGGCTTCTGTTTTTATTCTCTTGACAGTGTTTTTCACAGAGCAGAAACTTCTAATTTTAGTGAAATCCAGCTTATCAATTATTTCTTTTATGAATTGTGCCTTTTGTGATATATCTAAAAAAATAATTGCCAAACCCTAGGTCATCTAGATTTTCTCTTATCTTCTAGGAGTGTCTTAGTTCACTTTCTGTTGCTCAAAACTGGATAACTAAAACTGGGAAACGTATAAAGAAAAGGAATGTATTTCTTATATGGAGGCTGAGAAGTCATAACCTGAAGGGTTGCATCTGGTGAGGGCCTTCTTGCTGTGGGGACTCTCCATAGAGTCCCAAGGTGGTACACAGCATCACATGGTGAGGGGCCTGAGTGTGCTAGATCAAGTCGATCAAGTCTCTCCTCTCCTTTTTTTTTTTTTTTTTTTTGAGACGGAGTCTCGCTCTGTCGCCCAGGCTGGAGTGGAGTGCAGTGGCGCAATCTCGGCTCACTGCAAGCTCCGCCTCCCGGGTTCACGCCATTCTCCTGCCTCAGCCTCTCCGAGTAGCTGGGACTACAGGCGCTTGCCACCATGCCCGGCTAATTTTTTTGTATTTTTAGTAGAGACGGGGTTTAACCATGGTCTCGATCTCCTGACCTCGTGATCCGCCCGCCTCGGCCTCCCAAAGTGCTGGGATTACAAGCATGAGCCACCGCACCCGGCCTCCTTTTAAAGCCACCAGTCTCATTCTCATAGTAACATATTAATTCATTAACCCTTTAATCCATTAATCCATGAATGGATTAATTCATTCATGAGAGCAGAACCCTCATGACCCAATCACCTCTTAAAGGCCTCAATACTGCCACATTGGGGATTCAGTTTCAACAGGAATTTTGGAGGGGGCAAACACCTAAATCATAGGAAGAAGTTTTAGTGTTCCATTTTCCATTTAGGGCTGTGATCTATTTTGAGCTAATTTTTGTGAAGGCTGTGAGATCTGTGTCTGGATTCATTTTTTGTAAGTGGATTGTATTATTCTGTTCTCACACTGCTATGAGGAAATACCTGAGACTGGATAATTTATAAAGGAAAGAGGTTTAATTGACTCACAGTTTCTCATTGCTGGGGAAGCCTTAGGAAACTTATAATCATGGTGGAAGGCAAAGGAGAAGCAGGCACTTTTTTCACAGGGCAGCAAGATGGAGTGAGTGCGAGCAGGGGAAATGCCAGAGGCTTATAAAACCATCAGATCTTGTGAGACTCACTCATTATCAGGAGAACAGCATGGAGGAAACCTCCCCCATCATTTGATTACCTCCACCTGCTCCCACCCTTGACACATGGGGGTTATTACAATTCAAGGTGAGATCTGGGTGGGGACACAGAGCCAAACTATATCATGGATATACCATTGTTCCAGCACCATTTGTTTAAAAGACTATCTTTGCCTCACTGTATTGCCATTGGAGGATTTTAAGCAAAGGAGTGATGAGATATAAATCACACTTTAAAGGATCACTCTAGCTCCAGGTGGAGATGTTAAGTAAGCAGTGGAGGTTCAGGTGAGCGGTCTGGCTAGCTGACGTGGGTTTGAGACTCATCAGCACAGAGCTGGAACCTATAGCTGTGAGACTGGATGAGGTCTCTGAAAAAGAAGTATAGTTAGGAAAGGGAAGAGGTCCAAAAAGTGAGGCCGGGACACCTCCGCATTTAGAGGTCAGGGGTTTAGAGAAGAACCAGCAAAAGAGACTGAAGAAAAGAAAAGCCCAGCTGGGGAGAGGGGAGGAATTCAAGGAGGGGTGACGTCCTGGAAGCCAAATGCAAACAATATGTGAGGAGGAGGGAGTGGCTGGGTCTGTCAAGTGCTGCCAAGAGCTTCAGTCAGATAAAGGATGAAAGTCAACCACAGGACTCAGCAATATGAAGTTTGCTCATGACCTTGACAAGAGCGGTATTGGTGAGTGGTGGGAGCAAGCAAGGAGAGGAGGAATTGGAGGAAATAAACAGAGGCTTCTCTTGGGAGCAGCTGGCTATAAAGGCAAGGAGAGAAAAGGGGGAGGGGCTAGAGAGGACAAAGGAGCAGGGGAAGTTTTGTGGTTTGTTTGTTTGTTTTTTTTTTTGAGATGAAGTCTTGCTCTGTCGCCAGGCTGGAGTGCAGTGGCGCCATCTCGGCTCACTGCAGGCTCCGCCTCCCGGGTTCAAGAGATTCTCCTGCTTCAGCCTCCTGAGTAGTTGGGACTACAGGCACGCGCCACCACGCCCAGCTAATTTTTGTATTTTTAGTAGAGAGGAGGGTTCACCATGTTGGCCAGGATAGTCTTGATCTCTTGACCTCGTGATCTGCCCTCCTTGGCCTCCCAAAATGCTGGGATTACAGGCGTGAGCCACCTCACCCGGCCTGAAGGTGTTTTTAGGATGGGAGACTATAACAGCATCCTACACAGTGCTGCCTGCTCTACAGATAACCCCAAACTGCTGGAATGATTTTCTTTTAAAAATTCATTTCACCGCTCAAGTGTTGCTTACCTCTGTTATTTATTTATTTATTGAGATGGAGTCTCACTGTGTTGCCCAGGGTGGAGTTCAGTGGCGCAATCTTTGGCTCACTGCAACCTCTGCCTCCCAGGTTCAAACTATTTTCCTACCTAAGCCTCCGGAGTAGCAGAGATTACAGGTGTGTGCCACCACGCCCAGCTACTGTTTTTTGTATTTTTAGTAGAGACGAGGTTTTACCATGTTGGCCAGACTGGTCTTGAACTCCTGATCTTAGGTTATCTGCCTGCCTCGGCCTCCCAGAGTGCTGGGATTACAGGTGTGAGCCACTGCACCCATTCTATTATCTATCTATCTATCTATCTATCTATCTATCTATCTATCTATCTATCTATCTGTCTATCTATCTATCTCACTCACTCTGTCACTCAGGCTGGAGTGCAGTGGCACAATCGTAGCTCACTGCAGCCTTTAATTCCTGGGCTTAAGCGATCCTCTTACCTTAGCCTCCCGAGTAGCTGGAACTACAGGTGCACACTACCATGCCTGGCTAATTGAAAAAAAAATTTTTTATAGAGATGGGGTCTTGCTATGTTACCCAGGCTGGTCTCAAATTCCTGGACTGAAGTGATCCTCCCACCTTGGCCTCCCCAAGTGCTGAGATTACAGGTGTAAGCCACTGCATCCAGCCAAGTGTTACCTCCTTAAAGAGATCTTCCCAACCTCTGCAGCCTATCAGTCACCCCTTTTTATTGTCTTCCAAGCCCTACTCACCATTTGAAAATAGCTTGTGAATCAATCAATCAATCACTCAATCAATTCTTTGATCTTTCCCTTCTATAACATATGCTCTCCTAGGGTTATAACCTTGTCTGTTTTGTTGATTGCTCTTTTCTCAGTATCCAAAATAGTGGCTGGCCAGTGGTTAGTGGCAAACCAACTCTCTGAGGGGAAAAAAGTCCTGATTTGTAGCATTTGCCAATTACTATGGTGTCAATATTCCCACCATGGCTGATTTCAAACTACCAACATGACATGACTAAACGTGGAGTTGGAAAGGAATGTGCACAATTTGTTTTCCTGCACTGGTGCACATTGGCTGGACTGTACTTAGCATGTAGGTGGCACTCAGTTAATATTGGTTGAATAAAAGGATGAATGAATAGTCATTAGCTTGAGCCATTATTCCACTAATGGTAGGCCCCTGGATATTCTTGGAAGGTTTATATTTTTCCTGTTGCTCCTTAGTCCTCTATCTTTTCCTCCCCTAGGAAGTTCTGCCTGTCTCCCACACTGCCTTATTGAAAACTACCCATAATGCTGCATGTACCAAACTTATACTGAAGGTTTGAGGCAGTGGAGGGGAGTTCTGTTGGGTCCTGAGCCAGGGAGCATCTTCCCAGTTGTCTCTGCATAGAGTGCCAGCTGGCTGGCTGGGATCTTTCCTTTTCTTCTCTGCCAGCTGCCTCATAAGAAATGAAATGTTTTCCTCCAGTTCATCTCTCTTCAGGCCCACCAGACTAAGCGTAGATACCTATCTTTCCATAACCAAAACCCCTTTAATATGTCCCTTCACCCTAAAGTGCATCTCTTTATTCAGTATCTTATAGCATCACAGTGCAGTAGGAGAAACCCTGCAGTTTTTTGTTTTGTCCTGGGTAGGGTTAAATTTGTCAGCAGGGTTGCTTCCCTGGTTCCCCACTCCTCACTATTCCTCAGTAATTTTACACAGCTTAGATGACAAAAAGTCTTTAGTGACATTATTTTTCTTCACTGTAAAAATGTCCCTTCCCTCCCCTCCCCCCCTCCCCTCCCCTCCCCTCCCCTTTTCCTTCCCTTTCCTTTTCCTTCCTTTCTCTCTCCCTCTCTCTCTTTCTCTCTTTCTTTCTTTCACTTTAAGTTCTAGGGTACATGTGCACAATGTGCAGGTTTGTTACATAGGTATACATGTGCCATGTTGGTTTGCTGCACCCATCAACTCGTCATTTACATTAGTTATTTCTCCAAATGCTGTCCCTCGCTGAGCTTCCCAAACCCTGACCAGCCCCAGTGTGTGATGTTCTCTGCCCTGTGTCCATGTATTCTCATTGTTCAATTCCCATCTATGAGTGAGAACATGTGGTGTTTGGTTTTCTGTTCTTGTGATAGTTTGCTTAGAATGATGGTTTCCAGCTTCATCCATGTCCCAGTAAAGGACATGAACTCATCCTTTTTTATGGCTGCATAGTATTCCATTGTGTATATGTGCCACATTTTCTTAATCTAGTCTATCATTGATGGACATTTGGGTTGGTTCCAAGTCTTTGCTATTGTGAATAGTGCCGCAATAAACATACGTGTGCATGTGTCTTTATCATAGAATGATTTATAATCCTTTGGGTATATACTCAGTAATGGGATTGCTGGATCAAATGGTACTTCTAGTTCTAGATCCTTGAGGAATCGCCACACTGTCTTCCACAATGGTTGAACTAATTTACAGTCCCACAACAGTGCAAAAGCATTCCTATTTCTCCACATCCTCTCCAGCACCTGTTATTTCCTGACATTTTAATGATCGCCATTCTAGCTGGTGTGAGATGGTATCTCATTGTGGTTTTGATTTGCATTTCTCTAATGACCAGTGATAATGAGCTTTTTTTCATATGTCTGTTGGCTGCATAAATGTCTTCTTTTGAGAAGTGTGTTCATATCCTTTGCCCACTTTTTGATGGGGTTGTTTGTTTTTTTCTTGTAAATTTGTTTATGTTCTTTGTAGATTCTGGATATTAGCCTTTGTCAAATGGATAGATTGAAAAATTTTTCTCCCATTCTGTAGGTTGCCTGTTCACTCTGATGATAGTTTCTTTTGCTGTGCAGAAGCTCTTCAGTTTAATTAGATCCCATTTGTCAATCTTGGCTTTTGTTGCCTTTGTTTTTAGTGTTTTAGTCATGAAGTCTTTGCCCATGCCTACGTCCTGAATGGTATTGCCTAGGTTTTCTTCTAGGATTTTTATGGTGTTAGGTCTTACATTTAAGTCTTTAATCCATCTTGAGTTAATTTTTGGATAAGGTGTAAGGAAGGGATCCAGTTTCAGCTTTCTACATATAGCTAGCCAGTTTTCCCAGCACCATTTATTAAATAGGCAGTCCTTTCCCCCATTTCTTGTTTTTGTCAGGTTTGTCAAAGATCAGATGGTTGTAGATGTGTGGTGTTATTTCTGAGGCCCTTTGTTCTGTTCCACTGGTCTATATATCTGTTTTGGTACCAGTACCGTGCTGTTTTGGTTATGGTAGCCTTGTAGTATAGTTTGAAGTCAGGTAGCATGATGCCTCCAGTTTGTTCTTTTTGCTTAGGATTGTCTTGGCTATGTGGGCTCTTTTTTGGTTCCATATGAACTTTAAGTAGTTTTTTTCCAGTTCTGTGAAGAAAGTCAGTGGTAGCTTGACGGGGATAGCATTGAATCTATAAATTACTTTGGGCAGTATGGCCATTTTCATGATACTGATTCTTCCTATCCGTGAGCATGGAATGTTCTTCCATTTGTTTGTGTCCTCTTCTATTTCGTTGAGCAGTGGTTTGTAGTTCTCCTTGAAGAGATCCTTCACATCCCTTGTAAGTTGAATTCCTAGTTATTTTATTCTCTTTGTAGTAATTGTGAATGGGAGTTCACTCATGATTTGGCTCTCTGTCTGTTATAGGTGTATAGGAATGCTTGTGACTTTTGCACATTAATTTTGTATCCTGAGACTTTGCTGAAGTTGCTTAACAGCTTAAGGAGATTTTGGGCTGAAACGATGGGGTTTTCTAAATATACAATCATGTCATCTGCAAACAGAGAAAATTTGACTTCCTCTTTTCCTAATTGAATACGCTTTATTTCTTTCTCTTGCCTGATTGCCCTAGCCAGAACTTCCAACACTATGCTGAACAGGAGTGGTGAGAGAGGGCATCCTTGTCTTGTGCCGGTTTTCAAAGGGAATGCTTCCAGTTTTTTCCCATTCAATATGATATTGGCTGTGTGTTTGTCATAAATAGCTCTTATTATTTTGGGATGTGTTCCATCAATACCTAGTTTATTGAGAGTTTTTAGCACGAAAGGCTGTTGAATTTTGTCAAAGGCCTTTTCCGCATCTATTGAGACAATAATGTGGTTTTTGTCGTTGGATCTGTTTATGTGATGGATTATGTTTATTGATTTGCATATGTTGAACCAGCCTTGCATCCCGGGGATGAAGCCAACTTGATTGTGGTGGATAAGCTTTTTGATGTGCTGCTGGATTTGGTTTACTGGTATTTTATTGAGGATTTTCACGTCGATGTTCATCAGGGATATTGGCATAAAATTCTTTTTTTTTTTTGTTGTGTCTCTAACAGGCTTTGGTATCAGGATGATGCTAGCCTCATAAAATGAGTTAGGGAAGATTCCTTCTTTTTCTATTGATTGAAATAGTTTCAGAAGGAATGGTACCAGCTCCTTCTTGTACCTCTGGTAGAATTCGGCTGTGAATCCGTCTGGTCCTGGACTTTTTTTGTGGTAGGCTATTATTGCTTCAATTTCAGAACCTGTTATTGGTCTATTCAGATATTCAACTTCTTCCTGGTTTAGTCTTGAGAGAGTGTATGTGTCCAGGAACTTATCCATTTCTTCTATATTTTCTAGTTTATTTGCGTAGAGGTGCTTATAGTATTCTCTGATGAGGTAGTTTGTATTTCTGTGGGACTGGTGGTGATATCCCCTGTATCATTTTTTATTGTGTCTATTTGATTCTTCTCTCTTTTCTTCCTTATTAGTCTTGCTAGTAGTCTATCTTTTTGTTGATCTTTTCTAAAAACAAGCTCCTGGATTCATTGATTTTTTGAAGGGTTTTTTGTGTCTCTGTCTCCTGCAGTTCTGCTCTGATCTTAGTTATTTCTAGCCTTCTGCTAGCTTTTTAATTTGTTTGCTCTTGCTTCTCTAGTTCTTTTAATTGTGATGTTAGGGTGTCAATTTTAGATCTTTCCTGCTTTCTCCTGTGGACATTTAGAGCTATACATTTCCCTCTACACACTGCCTTAAATGTGTCCTAGAGATTCTGGTACGTTGTGTCTTTGTTCTCACTGGTTTCAAAGAACATGTTTATTTCTGCCTTCATTTCGTTATTTACCCAGTAGTCATTCAGGAGCAGGTTGTTCAGTTTTCATGTAGTTGTGTGGTTTTGATGGATTGAATTTCTTAATCCTGAGTTCTAATTTGATTGCTCTGTGGTCTGAGAGACAGTTTGTTGTGATTTCTGTTCTTTTACATTTGCTGAGGAGTATTTTACTACCAATTATGTGGTCAATTTTAGAATAAGTGTGATGTGGTGCTGAGAAGAATGTATAGTCTATTGATTTGGGGTGGAGAGTTCTGTAGATGTCTATTACGTCTGCTTGGTCCAGAGCTGAGTTCAAGTCCTGGATATCCTTGTTAACTTTCTGTTTCCTTGATCTGTCTAATATTGGCAGTGGGGTGTTAAAGTCTCCCATTATTATTGTGTGGGAGTCTCAGTCTCTTTGTAGGTCTCTAAGGACTTGCTTTATGAATCTGGGTGCTCCTGTATTGGGTGCATATATATTTAGGATAGTTAGCTCTTCTTGTTGAATTGATCCCTTTACCATTATGTAGTGGCCTTCTTTGTCTCTTTTGATCTTTGTTTTGGTTATGGTTAAAGTCTTTTTTATCAGAGACTAGGATTGCAACCCCTGCTTTTTTTTTTTTTTTTTTTTTGCTTTCCATTTGCTTGGTAGATCTTCCTCCATCCCTTTAGTAGAGCCTATGTGCATCTCTGCACGTGAGATGGATCTCCTAAATACAGCACACTGATGGGTCTTGACTCTTTATCCACTTTGCCAGTCTGTGTCTCTTAATTGGGACATTTAGCCCATTTACATTTAAGGCTAATATTGTTATGTTTGAATTTGATCCTGTCATTATGATGTTAGCTGGTTATTTTGCCCGTTAATTGATGCAGTTTCTTCATAGCGTCAATGGTCTTTATCATTTGGCATGTTTTTGCAGTGGCTGGTACCGGTTGTTGCCTTCCATGTTTAGTGCTTTCTTCAGAAGCTCTTGTAAGGCTGGCCTGGTGGTGGCAAAATCTCTCAGCATTTGCTTGTCTGTAAAGAATTTTATTTCTCCTTCACTTATGAAGCTTAATTTGGCTGGATATGAGATTCTGGGTTGAAAATTCTTTTCTTTAAGAATGTTGAATAATGCTCCCCACTCTATTCTGGCTTGTAGGGTTTCTGCAGTGAGATCTGCTGTTAGTCTGATGGGCTTCCCTTTGTGGGTAACCTGACCTTTCTCTCTGGCTGCCCTTAACATTTTTTCCTTCATTTCAACCTTGGTGAATCTGACAATTATGAGTCTTGGGGTTGCTCTTCTAGAGGAGTATCTTTGTGGTGTTCTCTGTATTTCCTGAATTTGAATGTTGACCTGCCTTGCTAGGTTAGGGAAGCACTCCTGGAAAATATCCTGAAAAGTGTTTTCTAACTTGATTCCCTTCTCCCTGTCACTTTCCAGTACACCAATCAAATGTATATTTGGTCTTTTCAGATAGTCTCTTATTTCTTGGAGGCTTTATTCCTTTGTCTTCACTCATTTTTCTCTAATCTTGTCTTCTTGCTTTATTTCATTAATTTGATCTTCAATCACTGATATCCTTTCTTTCACTTGATCGAATCAGCTATTGAAGCTTGCGCATGCATCACGAAGTTCTTGTGCCGTGGTTTTCAGCTCCATCAGGTCATTTAAGGTCTTCTCTACAGTGTTTATTCTAGTTAGCCATTCATCTAACCTTTTTTCAAGGTTTTTAGCTTCCTTGCAATGGGTTAGAACACGCTCCTTTAGCTCGGAGAAGTTTGTTATTACTGATCTTCTAAAGCCTACTTCTGTCAACTCTTCAAACTCATTCCCTGTCCAGTTTTGTTCCCTTGCTGGTGAGGAGCTGCGATCCTTTGGAGGAGAAGAGGCACTCTGTTTTTTGGAGTTTTCAGCTTTTCTGCTCTGGATTCTCCCCATCTTTGTGGTTTTATCTACCTTTGGTCTTTGATGTTGGTGACCTACAGATGGGGTTTTGATGTGGATGTCCTTTTTGTTGATGTTGATGCTGTTTTTTTTCATTTGTTAGTTTTCCTTCTAACAATCAGACCCCTCAGCTGCAGGTCTGTTGGAGTTTGCTGGAGGTCCACTCCAGGCCATGTTTGCCTGGGTATCACCAGCAGAGGCTGCAGAACAGCAAATATTGCTGCCTGATCCTTCCTCTGGAAGCTTTGTCCCAGAGGGGCACCTGCCTGTTTGAGGTGTCTTTTGGCCCCTACTGGGAGGTGTTCCCCAGTCAGGCTACATGGGGGTCAGGGACCCAACTGAGGAGGTAGTCTCTCCGTTCTTGATACTCAAATGCCATGCTGCGAGAACCACTGCTCTCTTCAGAGCTGTCACACAGGGACGTTTAAGCCTGCAGAAGCTGTCTGCTGCCTTTTGTTCTATTATGCCATGCCCCCAGAGGTGGAATCTATAGAGGCAGTAGGCCTTGCTTAGCTGAAGTGGGCTCCACCCAGTTCGTGCTTTGAGGCCTCTTTGTTTATACTGTGAGCTACTCAAGCCTCAGCAATGACGGACGCCCCTCCCCTCGTCCAGGTGCAGCATCGCAGGTTGATCTCAGACTGTCGTGCTAGCAGTGAGCAAGGCTCTGTTGGTGTGGGACCCGCCGAGCCAGGCATGGGAGGGTATCTGCTGGTTTGCCAGTTGCTAGGACTGTGGGCATAGCACAGTATTTGGTGAGGAGTGTACCATTTCTCCAGGTACAGTCTGTCACGGCTTCCCTTGGCTAGGAAAGAGAAATCCCCCAACCCCTTGCACTTCCCAGGTGAGGTGACGCCCCACCCTGCTTCAGCTCACCCTCCATGGGCTGTACCCACTGTCCAACCAGTCCCAATGAGACGAACCAGGTACCTCAGTTGGAAATGCAGACATCAATTGTCTTCTGTGTTGATCTTGCTGGGGGATGCAGACTGGAGCTGTTCCTATTTGGCCATTTTGGAAGCGACCCTCTCCTCTCCCCTCCCCTCCCCTCCCTTTCCTTTCTCTCTTTCTTTTTTCTTTCTCTCTCTTCCTTTCCTTTCTCTTTCTTTCTTCCTTTGCTTTGTCTTTATTTCCTTCCTTCCTTCCTTCCCTCCCTCCCTCCCTTCTCTCTCTCTTTATTTCCTGTCTCTCTATCTCTCTCTTTCTTTCTTCCTTCTCCCCTCCCCTCCCCACCCTTCCCTTCCCTTCTTTCTCTTTTCTTCTCTTTTTCTTTCTCTTTCTTCCAGGCTTCACTCTTTTGACTAGACTGGAGTGCAGTGGCATGATCACAGCTCACTGAAAACTGCCTCCCAGCCTCAAGCAATCCTCCCCCCTCAGCCTCCTGAGTAGCTGGGCCACAGTTGTGAACCACAATGCCAAGCTAATTTTTGTATTTTTTGTAGAGACAGGGTTTTGCCATGCTGTCCAGGATGGTGTTGAGCTCCTGGACTCAAGCAACCTGCCTGCCTTGGCCTCCTAAAGTGCTGGGATTACAGGTGTGAGCCACTGCAACCAGCCAAAAAATCTCTTCTTATAAGGAGTGTAAATGGGTTGAGAATGACAGTTGCAAAAGGAGTCACTGGGTTTCATATTGAAATTACTTCACAGTTTGGGCTGCAAGTGTTTGATGGTGTCTGGGTCAATATGTCTGTCTTAGCCATTACCTGGAAAGTTCTCTAACTTAAGAGTTTAAAACAACAGGGCCAGGCGCAGTGGCTCATGTCTATAATCCCAGCACTTTGGGAGGCTGAGGTGGGCAAGATCGCTTAAGGCCAGGAGTTCAAGACCATCCTGGCCAACATGGTGAAACCTTGTCTCTACTTAAAATACAAAAATTAGCTGGGCATGGTGGTAGGCGCCTGTAGCCTCAGCTACTTGGGACGCTGAGGTGGGAGGATTGCTTGAACCCAGGAGGCGGAGGTTGTGGTGAGCTCAGATCATGCACTCCAGCCTGGGTGACAGAGTCAGACTCTGTCTCAAAAAAAAAAAAAAAAAAAAAGACAACAGAAAATTAATAGACGTAGGAAGCCCCAAGATGAACTTCTGATTTCTGATTCTTCTTGAGTCAAAACTCACCTGAGCGGGGCTTTGGAATTGTTACTTCTCTGGTCCCACCTGGATTTCTCTTTCATTCTGTTTCAGTTCAGCCCATTTGGTTCCAGGTGTGCTACAGAGATGCTGCCCTGCCCTGTGTAGCTGGGAACTCCCTAACTCAATGTTCAATGGCAGGAACATTTCAGTCTCTGTGCCTGCAGCAGTTCCAAGTGAAATCAAACCCCTTTTCAGCTGTGATGGAGAGTACTTTGCTCTAGTGCTTTCTGCAAAAATACTTGTTGCCAGTTATTTGTAAGTTTGGAAATGAAATGATTTTTTTTTCTTTTTTCTTTTTTTTTCCAGACGGAGTCTCACTCTGTCACCCAGGCTGGAGTGCAGTGGCGCCATCTCAGCTCACTGCAACCTCCACCACCCGGGCTCAAGCGATTCTCCTGCCTCAGCATCCTTAGTAGCTGGGATTACAGGCATGTGCCATCACGCCCGGCTAATTTTTGTGAGTTTCACCATATTGGCCAGGCTGGTCTTGAACTCCTGACCTTAGGTGATCCGCCCGCCTCGGTCTCCCAAAGTGCTGGTATTACAGGCGTGAACCACCGCGCCCGGCTGAGGGCATTCCTTTCTTATGATATGTGTTTATTACACACAAATATAAAGTCCATTACACTTCCTGTGTAACTCCCTTAAGCTTCTTCCCTAAGGCTAGGAGATTTTCTCTTTTAGCATTTTACTCTTGTGAGCTGTTAAAGTCCCTTGGCAACTTTATGAACTGATTAAACACTCTCTTCAACTTTTCATTTCTTCTCCAAACAACAGTGAAAATGGAAATAATGGCAAAAATAGTTACCATTTATAGAGTACTTACCACAGGCCAAGAATTCTGTTTTTTTCACATATTTTTAAAAATTTATCTTTCAGAACAATGCTATAGTTATTTGTATTCTCATATAAGGAAACAAGCATGCAGAAAGTAATGTACCCTAGGCCGGGTGCGGTGACTCACACCTCTAATCCCAGCACTTCGGGAGGCTGAGGTGGGTGGCTCACCTGAGGTCAGGAGTTTGAGACCAGCCTGACCAACATGGAGAAACCCCGTTTCTACTAAAAATACAAAAATTAGCCGGGCGTGGTGGTGTGCGCCTGTAATCTCAGCTACTTGGGAGGCTGAGGCAGGAGAAATGCTTGAACCCAGGAGGTGGAGGTTGCAGTGAGCTGAGGTAGCACCATGGCACTCTAGCCTGGGCAACAGAGTGAGAATGTTTCAAAAAAACAAAAAAACAAAAAAAACCCAAAAACCACACACACACACACACACACACACACACACGCAAATGAAAGTAATGTGCCCTAGGCCACTCAAATGACAGTTTTAGAAATCCAACCAATGGCTGCCTGACTCCAAGGTGCCTTGATTCTAACCTCAGTACATTTTGAGATCTGTCTCTTCCAGGGCTTACTGCAGCCAGAATATTTTCTGGGCTGGAGCGATAGTGACCAGAGCCACATTCACCTTCATTGTAATGAAATTAAGTCAGGGGCTAGCATTGCCCAGTGGATGGAGGATTTCTGCCTTCAGATAGCTCGTGCTCTAATGACTTCTGTTTCACTGATCAGTGCCCATCGAGGTTGCCTCTTTGAAATTATTTACAGGGGCCGGGTGCGGTGGCTAATGCCTGTAATCCCAGCACTTTGGGAGGCTGAGGCGGGCGGATAATGAGGTCAGGTGATCGATACCACCCTGGCTAACACGGTGAAACCCTGTCTCCACTAAAAATACAAAAAATATTAGCTGGGCATGGTGGCGGGCACCTGTAGTCCCAGCTACTCAGGAGGCTGAGGCAGGAGAATGGCGTGAACCCAGGAGGTAGAGTTGGCAGTGAGCTGAGACTGTGCCACTGCACTCTAGCCTGGGTGACAGAGCGAGACTCCGTCTCAAAAAAAAAAAAAAAATTATTTACAGGGGCCAGGCGCGGTGGCTCATGCCTATAATCCCAGCACTTTGGGAGGCCGAGGCAGGCAGATCACCTGAGGTCAGGAGTTCGAGACCAGCCTGGCCAATGTAGAGAAACCCCCTTTCTACTAAAAATACAAAAAAAAAATTAGCCAGGCGTGGTGACTGGCGCCTGTAATCCCAGCGACTCTGTGGAGGCTGAGGCAGGAGAATTGCTTGAACCCAGATGGGGGAGGTTGCAGTGAGCCGAGATCTCGCCACTGTACTCCAGCCTTGGTGATAGAGTGAAACTCCATCTCAAGAAGAAAAAAAAAAATATTTACAGGGAAGTCAAAGAGATATCCAACATCATGGAAAGAATTTATTGCTCTGCATTAGATAGTCTAAGATGACTAATGCCAGTGAAATGGATGCATCTCATGATGATTTTTTTTTTTTTTTTTTTTGAGACAGAGTCTCGCTGTGTCGCCCAGGCTGGAGTGCAGTGGCGCAAGCTCTGCTCACTGCAAGTTCCGCCTCCTGGGTTCACGCCATTCTCCTGCCTCAGCCTCAGCTGGGACTACAGGTGCCCGCCACCACGCCCAGCTAATTTTTTTATTTTTTAGTAGAGACGGGGTTTCACTGTGTTAGCCAGGATCGTCTCGATCTCCTGACCTCGTGATCTGCCTGCCTCGGCCTCCCAAAGTGCTGGGATTACAGGCGTGAGCCACTGTGCCCAGCCAATGATGATGATTTTTTTTTAGTTGGAGATTATTTCTTGACTTTGCAACCAAAATGTCAGAATCTTGGACTTTTCTTAAAAGATGTTTTTATTCCTCTAGTGTGTACAAGGAGCCGTCTTTCCTGGTTACACTCTGCTTGTAATGAAAAGCCCTTTTCTCAAAACTTGACTAGACTCCAGATGTGACTTCTTCTTTGGGAACTTGAAAGAAATGCAAATTCTTTGGCCTCGAACCAGATGTACTGAATCTGAGACTTTGGGGGCAGGGCCCCACAATCTGTGTTTTGAGAAGCCCTCCAGGTGAGTGAGCTGCGCGCTCAAGTTTGAGAAGCACAGGGTGTAGTCACTCACACAGCTCCTCTTGCCCACTCACCCTCCCAGGCAACATCAGCCACCCCCGAGGCTTCAGTGGCTTCCAGATCTGATCTGCAGCCCAGGCTGTCTTTCTTTTTTTTTTTTTTGAGACGGAGTCTTGCTCTGTCACCCAGGCTGGAGTGCAATGGCACGATCTCGGCTGACTGCAACCTCCGCCTCCTGGGTTCAAGCAATTCTCCCGCCTCAGCCTCCAGAGTCGCTGGGATTACAGGCATGCACCACCACACCTGGCTAATTTTGTATTTTTAATAGAAACTGGGTTTCTTCATATTGGTCAGGCTGGTCTCAAACTCCCGACCTCAGGTGATCTGCCCGCCTCGTCCTCCCAAAGTGCTGGGATTACAGGTGTGAGCCACCATGCCCGACCCAGGCTGGCTTTCTGAGCTGTAGACTTATAAACACCTGTCCAATGACACTGCTACTTGGATATGTCACAAGGACCTCAAATTCAGCATCTTAGTAAGTATTTATGTTTCGACTTAAGTGGTGTTTTCTCATTGGACTAGGTTTGTCTGACTTGCCATCTCTGCTATTACACTGTATTAAAATTCTTTATTTAATCTATGCATTCCACCACACCAGGAGCTCCGTGAGGGCAGGGATGGGATCCGTTTAGGTATGGCTCACTTAGGATCACAGCTAATATTGACTGTGTGAATGAATGAAAACTCCTGTATTCTCTCTACCAGAGGTAGACAAATTGTGGCCCATGTGCCAAATCCAGCCCAGGGCCTGTTTTGTAAATAAAGTTTTATTGGAACACAGCCACGCCCATTTGTTCATATGTGGTCTAAGGCTGCTTTTGTGCTACAGTGGCAGAGTTGAGTAGTTGCTACAGAAACTTTACGGCCTGCAAAGTCTAAAATATTTACTATCTGGTCCTGTATAGAAAAAGTTTGCTCCAAGGGCCCCCCCTGATGTGTCTCCAGGAAGGCCAGGCCCAGGTACTCTTCTGTGTTGTGATTACACTGAACTCTCTGGAATGCCAGCCTGGCTTGCCAGGACTTCAAGCTGCCACCCAGCTAGCAGAAATGCACCCGAGCAAACCCAGTGTTACAGGAGAAAAACTACTGACGGGCTCAGAATTTATAAAGGAGCGTTGGCATTTACATAAACCACATTTCCAGAGAGGAGAAGGCTAGAGACCAATGGCCCAGCTCCTTAACACATCAAGTCCACACGCTTTAATCTATTCATTTTCAAGAACAATTAAGAGATTACTGAGAGGCCAGGCACAGTGGCACATGCCTGTAATCCCAGCACTTTGGGAGGCCGAGGTGGATAGATCACCTGAGGTTAGTTCGAGACCAGCCTGGCCAACATGGTGAAACCCAGTCTCTACTGAAAATACAAAAATTAACTGGGTGTGGTGGTGGGCACCTGTAATCCAAGCTACTCGGGAGGCTGAGGCAGGAGAATTGCTTGAACCTGGAAGACAGAGGTTGCAGGGAGCCGAGATCACACCACTGCATTCCGGCCTGGGTGACAGAGTGAGACTCCATCTCAAAATAAAATAAAATAAAATAAAATAAATCTGAGTATTCCTTCAATGCAGTGGTTGCTATGTAATTTTGGTTAAGTTTTTATTAGCCAGGGTATTTTACAACTCTAAGAGGTAGAGGTTAACTTGCAGAAAAGGAATAATAATATAAAGATTCTTATTTGAAAGTTTTGTAAATGATTCTAGCCCATAGCAATGAAAATGCATTTTGCATTGGAGAGATATAATTATTTACTGTCTTGTAGAAAAGATGATTTATATAGTTTATTGCCTAGTAGTATATTAACCAGTTTTGCATATATTAGCAAATTTGTTTCAGCATTCCTTTGACTGGACTGACAATGTAAATCTCAATTCTTCAAGTTCTCCTTTGGACCAGTTTTAGCCTATTTCTGGTTCCCTTGTTAATGAATGATTTGAATCAAACCATTGACATGTTCATTTTATATTTGTATGTTTCTAAAGTTTTTGAAAATTATAAATATAACCTAGTGATCCTTCCATGAATTGCTGTGGGGCAGCTGGGCAGGAAGGGCCTCATGGCAGGCAGGGAGGGAAGATGATGCCGTGTGGCACTCAGCAGCGGTGGGAAGGTGAAGCACTGTGGTCCACAGTCAGCATTCTTCAAAAAGGCCAAATGAAAAAGAGTACTCACCATAAACATTTGAAAGAGGTCACAGTCTTCATCTAGTAAACATTTAGGATTTATGAACGATTCTGTGTTGGTGCTGGGGAGAAACATGGTAAGATTTCTTTGTCGCTTGGGATTTGTAACTTTCAGGATTTGTGACATGAAGTTCTCTTGTTTATGGCGGCTGCTTCTCTTTCCACAAAACAGGGATACGGGGCAACTCCAGGTGCTGTTGTACTTGCTGCGAACGCTTAGTTGCCCCGGCAGATGTTATGGCTAGATATTTCCTAGGGCCGCAGCTGTGAGGCCATCTTAGCCATGGCTGTCAGTCTGAGAAGACACACCTTGTTCTGTATATGGGACCCCTCACAAGCGTTTGAGGTGTTTGGTTCTATGTCTGCCAGAGAGAGCCCCCATTGGTGAGGGGTCCCTTTCAAAGCCATCTCTGTCTGGGATCCATTTCCACAGCCAGCACCTCCAGAGCAATGGTCAGATGGCGTGCATTAATTCACGCCGTGGGGATGAATCGCCTCCCCGAGATGGCATCCACTTACAACCACCCACTTCTCATCTCCCCTCATAAAGACAACTGTCTGCCGTGGTTAAGCTCACTCCATAACCCAGTATTTTCTTCTCTGCTCAGGCCAGCTCTGAGGCTCCCCTGGAAGGATGCCCTCACAATGTGAGAATCTACAGGGCAGGCCAGGGAAGCTGACAGGCTCTGTGCTCCCGTGGAGGCCGTACAGTTGGGTATCTAGGTGCCACCTTGCTTCTCTGCAACTTCAGTGTCCCCTGCATCACTGCTGCGTGCCCTTAGAAGTCTGAGTTGCTCTGGAGGCTGCGCTTCAGAGCGTTCTAGCCTAGGGGGAAATCCAGGGTGGGCAGAAGTACATTGTTCTTGGAGACACCCTAGGGACCTGGGAGGATGGAAACATCATAAAGGGGATGGATGAGCATCAAAGACACAGTGTCCACCTCACAATTTGAATTAAGGGTTCTCTGTGTAGGCCATAAACGCATTTGTGGGCACATGAACTGCCACATATCAAAACCATCTCGTGCACCTATTCTTTATGTTATTCAACCGTCATTTAGAAGTAAATAATGGCACTCTGACCTTGATTTTGTGATCTTCATTTAGAAGGTTGAGAAGAGTTCTATTTTTCCAGGATGGACAGCAGGATGACTGACAAGAAGAAATGTTACAGGGTGCTTTGAAAGGAGACTGTGCAATAGCAACATTTTGCCACCAGAGGGCAGTGTAGACTTTCTGGAGAATCTGGAGAGCGGCATCAGGTTGGGGCGAGTATGGAAATTTTAGGGGAGAGAACCCGTGGTCAAACGCAAATTTCAAGTACAGTTTTACTTGCTAAAATCAGAATAAAAAACAAACCTTCGCAGGAGACCCTGCCTTTCATTCTGTTCTATGTGCTCCTACTGATCAGAACTGACACCTGCGGAAGTCAGGAGCAGGTTCCAGGAGGATTCCTGACATCGGGTTGCTGACTGGGAAGGTCTAGGGGAGGGTGTCCAGGGCAGCAGAGTGTGGAGGGAGAACCTTAGGGGGTGTGTGGAGATGAATTTCCCTCTATACTCTAAGGAGTTGGTAGCTGAGTCTATGAAATAAACTCTCAGGCCCTGCACGGTGGCTCACGCCTGTAATCCCAGCACTTTGGCAGGCTGAGGTGGAAGGATGGCTTGAGCCTAGCTGTTTGAGACCGGCTTGGGTAACATCGTGAGACCCTGTCTCTACAAAAACCAAAAAAATTAGTGGGCTGGTGGTACATGCCTGTAGTCCCAACTACCTGGGAGGCTGAGGTGGGAGGATTACTTCAGCCCAGGAGTTCCAGGCTGTAGTAAGCTATGATGGCACCACTGCACTCCAGCCTTGGCAACAAAGCAAGACCCTTTCTCTAAAAAAAATTTAAAAAATAGGCTGGAGGCAATGACTCATACCTATAATCCCAGCACTTTGGGAGGCTGAGGTGAGAGGATCGCTTGAGCCTAGGAGTTTGAGACCAGCCTGGGCAACATTGTAAGATCACATCTTTAACAAAAAAATAAAAAAAATCAGCCGGGCATGGTGGTGGCGTGCTGTAGTCCCAGGTACTTGGGAAGCTGAGCCGGGAGGATCACCTGATCCTGGGATGTTGAGGCTTCAGTGAGCTGCGATTGTGCCACTGCACTCCAGCCCGGGTGACAGAGCAAGACCTTGTCTCAAAAACAAAAACAAACAAACAAACAAGCAAGCAAACACCTGCCAGTCTCATACCTGCAATCCTAACACTTAATACTTTCGGAAGGCTGAGGTTGGAAGATCACTTGAGGCTGGGAATTTGAGACCAGCCTGGGCAACAAAGTGAAACCCCATTTACACAGACACACACATAGCAGGTCAATTACAGGCGTGAGCCACTGTGCCCGGCTGAGTACCCTTTATTTCTTTCTCTTGTCTGATTGCCCTGGCCAGAACTTCCAATACTATGTTGAATAGGAGTGGTGAGAGAGGGCATGCTTGTCTTAGGCTGGTTTTCAAAGGGAATGCTTCCAGCTTTTGCCCATTCAGTATAATATTGGCTGTAGGTTTGTCATAAATAACTCTTATTGTTTTGAGATATGTCCCATCGATATCTATTTTATTGAGAGTTTTTAGCATGAAGTGGTGTTAAATTTTACCAAAGGGCTTTTCTGCATCTATTGAGATAGTCGTGTGGTTTTTGTCTTTGGTTCTGTTTATGTGATGGATTATGTTTATTGATTTGTGTATGTTGAACCAGCCTTGCATCCCAGGGATGAAGCCGACTTGATTGTGGTGGATAAGCTTTTTGATGTGCTGCTGGATTCGGTTTGCCAGTATTTTATTGAGGATTTTTGCATCGATGTTCACCAGGGATATTGGCCTGAAATTTCCTTTTTTTTTGTTGTGTCTATGCCAGGCTTTGGTATCAGGATGATGCTGCCCTCATAAAATGAGTTGGGGAGGAATTCCTCTTTTTCTATTGTTTGGAATAGCTTCAGAAATAATGGTACCAGCTCCTCTTTGTACCTCTAGTAGAATTCGGCTGTGAATCCGTCTGGTCCTGGGCTTTTTTTGGTTGGTAGGCTTTTAATTACTGCCTCAATTTCCGAACTTGTTATTGGTCTATTCAGGGATTCGACTTCTTCCTGGTTTAGTTCTGGGAGAGTGTATGTGTCCAGGAATTTATCCATTTCTTCTCGATTTTCTATTATATTTGTGTAGAGGTGTTTACAGTATTTTCTGATGGTAGTTTGTATTTCTGTGGGATCGGTGGTGATATCCCCTTTATTGTTTTTTATTGTGTCTATTTGATTCTTCTCTGTTTTCTTCTTTATTAGTCTGGCTTGTGGTCTGTTTTGTTGATCTTTTCAAAAAACCAGCTCCTAGATTCACTGATTTTTTGAAGGATTTTTCGTGTCTGTATCTCCTTCAGTTCTGCTGTGATCTTAGTTATATCTTGTCTTCTGCTAGCTTTTGAATTTGTTTGCTCTTGCTTCTCTAGTTCTTTTAATTGTGATGTTAGGGTATCAGTTTTAGATCTTTCCTGCTTTCTCCTGTGGGGATTTAGTGCTATACTTCCCTCTAAACACTGCTTTAGCTGTGTCCCAGAGATTCTGGTGCATTGTGTCTTTGTTCTCACTGGTTCGAAAGAACTTACTTCTTTCTGCTTTAATTTCATTATTTACCGAGTAGTCATTCAGGAGCAGGTTGTCCAGTTTCCATGTAGTTGTGCAGTTTTCAGTGAGTTTCTTAATCCTGAGTTCTAATTTGATTCCACTGTGGTCTGCGAGACTGTTTGTTATGATTTCCTTTCTTTTGCAGTTGCTGAGGAGTGTTTTACTTCCAATTATGTGGTCAATTTTAGAATAAGTGTGATGTGGTGCTGAGAAGAATGTATATTCTGTTGATTTGGGGTGGAGAGTTCTGTAGATGTCTATTAGGTCTGCTTGGTCCAGAGCTGTGTTCAAGTCCTGAATGTCCTTGTTAATTTTCTGTCTTGTTAATCGTCTAATATTGACAGTGGGGTGTTAAGATCTCCCACTATCATTGTGTGGGAGTCTAAGTCTCTTTGTAGGTCTGTAAGAACTTGCTTTATGATTCTGGGTGCTCCTGTTTTGGGTGCATATATGTTTAGGATAGCTAGCTCTTCTTGTTGCATTGATCCCTTAACCATTATGTAGTGCCCTTCTTTGTCTTTTTTGATCTTTGTTGGTTTAAAGTTTGTTTTATCAGAGACTAGGATTGCAACCCCTGCTTTTTTTTGCTTCCCATTTGCTTGGTAAATATTCCTTCATCCCTTTATTTAGAGCCAATGTGTGTCTCTGCACATGAGATGGGTCTCCTGAATACAGCACACCAATGGGTCTTGACTCTCTATCCAATTTGCTGGTCTGTGTCTTTTAATTAGGGCATTTAGCCCATTTACATTTAAGGTTAATATTGTTTTGTGTGAATTTGGTTCTTTCATTGTGATGCTAGCTGGTTATTTTGCCTGTTAGGTGATGCAGTTTCTTCATAGTGTCAATGGTCTTTACAATTTGGTATGTTTTTGCAGTGGCTGGTACCGGTTTTTTCTTTCCATATTTAGTGCTTTCTTCAGGAGCTCTTGTAAGGCAGGCCTGGTGGCGACAAAATCTCTCAGCATTTGCTTGTCTGTAAAGGATTTTATTTCTCCTTCACTGATGAAGCTTAATTTTGCTGGATATGAGATTCTGGGTTGAAAATTCTTTTCTTTAAGAATGTTGAATATCGGCCCCCACTCTATTCTGGCTTGTAGGGTTTCTGCGGAGAGATCCACCGTTAGTCTGATGGGCTTCCCTTTGTGGGTAACCTGATCTTTCTCTCTGACTGCCCTTAACATTTTTTCCTTTATTTCAACTTTGGTGAATCTGACAATTACGTGTCTTGGGGTTGCTATTCTCGAGGAGTATTTTTGTGGTGTTCTCTGTATTTCCTGGATTTGAATGTTGGCCTGTCTTGCTAGGTTGGGGGAAGTTCTCCTGGATAATATCTTGAAGAGTGTTTTCCAACTTGCTTCCATTCTCCCTGTCACTTTCAGGTACACTAATCAAATGTAGATTTGGTCTTTTCACATAGTCCCATATTTCCTTTCATTCTTTTTTCTCTAATTTTGCCTTCATGCTTTATTTCATTAAGTTGATCTTCAATCTCTGATATCCTCTCTTACACTTGATCAATTTGGCTATTGATGCTTGTGTATGCTTCACAAAGTTCTCGTGCTGTGTTTTTCAGTTCCATCAGGTCATTTATGTTCTCTAAACTGGTTATTTTAGTTAGCAATTCCTCTAACCTTTTTTCAAGGTTCTTAGCTTCCTTGCATTGGGTTAGAACATGCTCCTATAGCTTGGAGGAGTTTGTTATTACTCACCTTCTGGAGCCTACTTCTGTCAATTTGTCATACTCCTTCTTTTTCCAGTTTTGTGCCCTTGCTGGTGAGGAGTTGTGATCCTTTGGAGGAGAAGAGGCATTCTGGTTTTTGGAATTTTCAGCCTTTTTGTGCTGGTTTTTCCTCATCTTTGTGGATTCATCTACCTTTGGTCTTTGATGTTGGTGACCTTCACACAGGGTTTCTGTGTGGTTGTCCTTTCTGTTGATGTTGATGCTATTGCATTCTGTTTGTTAGTTTTCCTTCTAACAGTCAGGTCCCTCTTCTGCAGGTCTGCTGAGTTTGCTGGAGGTCCACTCCAGACCCTGATTGTCTGGGTATCACAAGCAGAGGCTGCAGAACAGCAAAGATTGCTTCCTGTTCCTTCCTCAGGAAGCTTCGTCCCAGAGGGGCACCTGCCAGATGCCAGCCAGGGCTCTCCTATATGAGGTGTCTGTTGACCCCTGCTGGGGGGTATCTCCCAGTCAGGAGGCACAGGGGTCAGGGACTCACTTGAGGAGGCAATCTGTCCCTTAGCAGAGCTTGAGCACTGTTCTGGGAGATCTGTTCGTCTCTTCAGAGCCAGCAGGCAGGAATGTTTAAGTCTGCTGAAGCTGCGCCCACAGGTGCTCTGTCCCAGGGAGGTCGGAGTTTTATCTATAAGCCTCTGACTGTGGCTGCTGCCTTTCTTTCAGATATGCCCTGCCCAGAGAGGAGCAATCTAGACAGGCAATCTGGCTACAACAGCTTTGCTGAGCTGTAGTGGGCTCTACCTATTCTGAACTTCCCAGTGGCTTTGTTTACACTGTGAGGGAAAACCCACCTACTCGAGCCTTAGTAATGGTGGACGCCCCTCCTCCCACCAAGCTTAAGTGTCCCAGGTCAACTTCAGAGGGCTGTGCTGCCAGCAAGAATTTCAAGCCAGTCAATCTTAGCTTGCTGGGCTCCATGTGGGTGGGATCTGCTGAGCTAGACCACTTGGCTCCCTGGCTTCAGCCCCCTTTCCGGAGGAGTGAATGGTTCTGTCTCACTGGTGTTCCAGGCACCACTGGGTTATGGAAAGACAAACTCCTGCAGCTAGCTCGGTGTCTGCCCAAATGGCTGCTCAGTTTTGTGCTTGAAACCCAGGGCCCTTGTGGTGTAGGCACCTGAGGGAATCTCCTGGTCTGCAGGTTGCAAAGACCACGGGAAAAGTGTAGTATCTGGGCTGCAGTGCACTGTTTCTCATGGCACAGTCTCTCATGGCTTCCTTTGGCTAGGGGAGGGCATTTCCTGACCTCTTGGGCTTCCCAGTTGAGGCAATGCCCCACTCTGCTTTGGCTCACCCTCTGTGGGCTGCACCCACTGTCTAACCAGTCCCAATGAGATGAGCTTGGTACCTCAGTTGGAAATGCAGAAATTACCTGCCTTCTGCATTGATCTTGCTGGGAGCTGCAGACTGGAACTGTTCTTATTTGGCCATTTTGCCAGCCACCCCGACCTAGTCCCTATTTTTAATTTTTTGAGGAAACTCCACACTGTTTTACAGACTGGCAGCACCAATTCACATTCCCACCCACAACATATACGTGTTTTCTTTACATCCTTGCCAACACCTGTTACCTTTTCACCTTTTGGTGCTAGCCATCTAACAGGGGTGAGATGGTATCTTGCTGTGGTTTTGATTTTCATTTCCCTGAAACGCCCTGGGAGGGGACTGGGGATCTGTCTTTAGGCCGATCGGGGGAGTTCAGGGAAAACATCTCTCTGCCTTTGGTCTTTCTCAAGTGTCTTCAGCTCAAAGTGACCAGCACACCAAAGTGGCATATTTTGGGGTGGCATTTCCTGAGCTCTTTCAAGGGGCTCAGGGCAGTGGCTTTTCCCCAAGTAGGTTAAAAGTGTGTTAATGCTTCAGTACTGTGCAGGGCTTTAGTGCAGCACCCTAGCTGGACATCAGCCCCACCAGGTATGGGTGGGGTTCTGGGCGAGGGCCTGGGCTCTCTGGAGGCTGCACTTGTGATAGCAGCTGACTTCCTGTAAGTGCACTGGTGCAGGAAGAGTGAGCCCTGCTTCCTGTCTGTTGCTGGGGGTGTGCGGGGGTGTGTGTGGGGGAACAGAGGGGAAGCCAGGCCCTTGAACTTGACATTTGTCATGCAGGCACTGCAGCTGGGGGTTGGTGGCTTCCTGGAGAGTGCCTGAAAGGGACTCTGGCAGTGCAGCTCCTTCCTCGGGGCAAGAACCCTGAGCTGGAGCAGTGATTTCCCTCCCTTGGATTTCCTCACTTTTGTTTTGTTTTCTCTTTTTTTTTTTTTTTTGAGACGGGGTTTTGCTCTTGTCACCCAGGCTGGAGTGCAGTGGCATGATCTTGGCTCACTGCAACCTCCGCCTCCCGGGTTCAAGTGATTTTCCTGCTTCAGCTGCCCGAGTAGCTGGGATTACAGGTGTGCACCACCACGCCTGGCTAATTTTTGTATTTTTAGTAGAGATGGGGTTTCACCATGTTGGTCAGGCTGGTCTTGAACTCCTGACCTCAAGTGATCCACTTAGCCTCGGCCTCCCAAAGTGCTGGGATTACAGGCATGAGCCACTGTGCCCGGCCTCAAATTCTTTTAAACCATTAAATTAGATGGGTGCGGTGGCTCACGCCTGTAATCCCAGCATTTTGGGAGACCGAGTCAGGTGGATCACTTGAGGTCAGGAGTTTGAGACCAGCCTGGCCAACAAGGTAAAAACTCCATCTCTCCTAAAATACAAAAATTAGCCGGATATGGTGGCGGGGCCTGTAATTCCAGCTACTGGGAAGGCTGAGGCAGGAGAATCGCTTGAACCTGGGAGGTGGAGGTTGCAGTGGGCCAAGATCACGTCACTGCACTTCAGCCTGGGAGACAGAGTGAGACTCGGTCTCAAAAAACAAAAAACAAAAACCCCCAAACCCCCATAAACTATTAAGTTTTGCAGCCAAACCTCATTCGTCCTGGGTGTGGCTGAATCCAGGGACGAGGGGAAAGCTCCATTACGCGGGCTTCAGGCCCACACCTGTGTCGCTGTTTTGCAGTCGCCTGAAACCAGCAGAAAAAGCAGCTCAACTGTGGCTCTGAGAAACTTCTGATATTGGTCATGACATTCATTCTCTATAAAATCTCACTCTCAACTAAGCCGAGCCTCCCTGCCCCCGCCAAGTTATTTTTCTGTCCCCAGTTATGCTCAGCGCTATTGTCTGTCCTCACGCTCCAGAGAGCAGCATGTGATAGCTTAGCTGGACTAATTAACACGAAGCTCCACATTCAAATAACATGAGTCCTCTCCCATTATCATTATTATTATTATTTATTGTAGCAAAGTATACATAATAGTTATCATTTCATTGTTAATATATATGATTATTTATCATTATCAATTTCTCATTTAGTCATTTGTAAGTGTGCAATTCAGTGGTATTAAATACATTCACAATACATTTGTGTAAACGTCACCACTATTTCCAAAACTTTTTTGTCATTCCCAACGTAAACTCTCTACCCTTTATACAAATAACACCACATTTCTTCCCCCTCCTCCCATCCCCTGGTGACCTCGATTCTCTGTTTCTATGAATTTGCTTATTCTAGGTACCTTAGATCAGTGGAATCACACATTTGTCCTTCCGTGTCTGGCTGATTTCACTTAGTCCAGTGTTTTCAAGGTCCATCTACACTGCAGCACATATCAACATTTTATTCCCTTTTCATGGCTGAATACCACGCCATTGTGCATGGCCACTGAATGCTCTTGTAAACATGGGTATGCAAATATCCGAGGTAATTCTTTCACTTTTTATGACCATACCGTATAACTAGAAGTGTTGGGATTTATAGGGGTGAGCCACTGCACCTGTCCTTAATTTACTTTGGATATATACCCAGTAGTGGGAATTGATGGATCCTATGGTAGTTTTTTTTTTTTTTTTTTGAGACGGAGTCTTGCCCTGTCACCCAGGCTGGAGTGCAGTGGTGTGATCTCGGCTCACTGCAACCTCTGCCTTCTGGGTTCAAATGGTTCTCCTACCTCAGCCTTCTGAGTAGGTGGGACTACAGGTGCGTGCCATCACGCCCGGCTAATTTTTATATTTTCAGTACAGATGGGCATTTCACCATATTGGTCAGGCTGGTCTGAAACTGCTGCCTTGGCCTCCCAAAGTGCTGGGATGACAGACGTGAGCCACAGTGCCCCGCCTGTGTTTTTAATTTTTTGAGGAACCTTCACACCGTTTTTCAGAATGGCTGCACCAATTTACATTCCCACCAACAATATTTAAGTGTTTTCTTTTTTTTACATCCTTGCCAACACTTGTTATCTTTTGACCTTTTGGTGATGGCCATCTAACAAGTGTGAGATGATATCTCGCTGTGGTTTTGACTAGCATTTCCCCGATGATTAGTGATGTTGGGCACCTTTCCATAAACCCTTTAACCATTTGTTTATCTTTTTTTGGAAAAATGTCTATTCAGGTCCTTTGCCCATTTTTCAATTGGGTTATGTGTGTTTTTTTTTTTTTGCTATTGAGTTGCATGAATTCTTTATATATTTTAGGTATCTAATCCTTATCATACACATAAATACACCTACTCTGTACTCACAAAAATTAAAATAAGTATATTTAAAAAAGATATTAAAACTAAAGAAAAAAACACTTATCAGATATATGCTTCGCAAATATTTTCCCCATTCTGTAGGTTGCTTTTTCATTTTGTTGATTATTTCCTTGGCTGCTCCGAAGTCTTTTAGTTTGCGGCAATTCCTGTTGTCTACTTTTGCTTTTGCTGCCTGTGCTTTTGGTGTCATATCAAAAAAACTTTGCCAAGACCAATGACGTGGAGCTTTTCTCTTCTTTTCTTCTAGAAGTTTACAGTTTTGTATCTTACCTTTAACTCTTTAATCTATTTTGAGTTAATTTCTGTGTATTGTGTAAGATAAAGATCCAATTTCATTCTTTTGCATATGGATATTTCATTTTTCCAACATGATTTATTGAAGATACCATCATTTTCTCATTGTGTATTCTTGGTGCCTTTGCTGAAGGCTAGTTGACCATGTATATATGGGTGTATTTCTGAACTTTCTATTGGGTTCCATTGGTCTATGTGCCTGTTTTATTTATTTATTTATTTATTTATTTATTTATTTATTTATTTATTTGGGATGGAGTCTCACTGTATTGTCCAGGCTGGAGTGCAATGGTGTAATCTTGACTCACTGCAACCTCTGCCTCCCAGGTTCAAACGATTCTTGTGCCTCAGCCTTCCAAGTAGCTAGGATTACAGGTGCCCACCACCACATTCAGCTAATTTTTGTATTTTTAGTAGAGATGGGGTTTCATCATGTTGGCCAGGCTGGTCTCGAACTTCTGACCTCAGGTGATCCACCTGCCTTAGCCTTCCAAAGTGCTGGGATTACAGGCATGAGCCACCATGCCCGGCTTATGTGTCTGTTTTTTATACAAGTACTATACTGTTTTAATTACCATATCTTTGTAATATACTTTGAAATCAGGAAGTGTGATGCCTCCCTCTTCATTCTTCTTTCTCAAGATTGCCTAAGCTATTTGGGGTCTTTTTTGGCTCCACACAAATTTTAGGATTTTAAAAAAATTTCTGTGAAATACATCATTGAAATTTTCATAGGGATTGCCTGAATCTGCAGATCACTTTGTATAGTATGAGCATTTTAATGGTATTAATTATTCTATTTGTGTCTTATACAATTTCTTTCATCTGTGTTTTATAGTTCTTATTGTACAAATATTTTACCTCCTTGGTTAAACTTATTCTTAAGTATTTTATTCTTTTTGATGCCAGCGTAAATGGGAGTGTTTTCTTAATTTCATTTTCAAGCAGTTTGTTGTTAGTATATATTATATAAATGCAACTAATTTTTTACTTTTATTTTTTCTTTTTCAAATTTTATTTTAGATTCGGTGGGGGAGGCAGGTAGATGTGCAAGTTTGTTACAGAGGTCTATTGTGTGATGCTGAGGTTTGCAGTACGATTGTACCTGTCATCTAGGTAGTGAGCTTAGTACCCAATTGGTGGTTTTTTAACCCTGGCCCTCCTCCCTCCCCTCTCTTTAGTTCCGAGTGTCTACTGTTCCCATCTTTATGTCCATATGTATCCAATGTTTAGCTCCCACTTATAAGTGAGAACATGTAGCATTTGGTTTTCTGTTTCTGCATTAGTTTGCATAGGATAATGACCTCCAGCTGCACCATGTGGAGAATCATTTCTTATTGCTGTGTAGTATTCCATGGTGTATGTGTACTACAGTTTCTTTATCCAGTCCACCACTGATGGGCACCTGGGTTGATTCCATGGCTTTGCTATTGTAAATAGTGCTGCAGTGAACATATGGGTGCATGTGTCTTTTTGGTAGAATGATTTATTTTCCTTTGGTTGTATACCCAGTAATGGGATTGCTGGGTTGAATGGTAATTCTGTTTTTAGTTTTTTGAGAAGTCTGCAAACCACTTTCCAGAGTGGCTGAAGTAATTTACATTCCCAAGAACAATGTGTAAGCCTTCTCTTTTCTCTGCAGCCCTGGCCAACATCTCTTATTTTTCTTTTTTGAATGATAGCCATTCTGACCGGTGTGAGATGGTATCTCAGTGTGGTTTTAATTTGCATTTCTCTGATGATTAGTGATGATGAACATTTTTTCATATGTTTGTTGGCTACTTGTTTGTCTTTTTTTGAGAAGTGTCTGTTCATGTCCTTTGCCCACTCTTTAATGGGATTATTATTATTTTTAAAAAATATTTATTTGAGACAGTGTCTTGCTCTTCACCCAGGCTGCCATACAGTGGCACAAGCTCAGCTCACTGCAGCCTCGACTTCCCAGGCTCCAGCCATCCTCCTGCTTCAGCCTCCTGAGTAGCTGGGACCACAGGCGTGTAATGTCATCTTTGTCATTTCTGATTGTGATTATTTGAATCTTCTGTTTTTCTTTGTTAATCTAGCTAGCAGTCTATCTGTCTTGTGTATCCTTTCAAAGAACCAATTTTTTGTTTCATCAATCCTTTGTATGAATTTTTGGATCTCAATTTTGTTTGATTTTGCCCTGATTTTAGTTATTTTTTTTCTTCTGCCAGCTTTGGTGTTTTGTTCTTGTTTTTCTAGTTCCTCTAGGTGTAATGTGAAATTGTTAATGTGAGCTCCTTTTAAATTCTTAATGTAGGTGTTTAGCATAATAAACTTTCTTCTTAATGCTGCTTTTGCTGTATTCCAAAGATTTTGGTATGTTGTGTCTCGGTTTTCATTAATTTCAAATACTTTTTTGATTTCTGCCTTAGTTTTGTTGTTTACTCAAAAGTCATTCAAAAGCAAGTTGTTTAACTGCCATGTAATTGTGTGGTTTTGAGATATCTTCTTGGTATTGATTTATATTTTTATTCCACTGTGATCTGAGAGTCTACTTGGTATGATTTTGATTTTTTTGAATTTATTGAGACTGACTTTATGGCCAAACGTGGTTAACCTTTTTTAATTTTTTTTTTGACATGAAGTCTCACTCTGTTGTCCAAGCTGGAGTGCAGTGGCACGATCTCGGCTCACTGCAACCTTCACCTCCCGGGTTCAAGTGATTCTCCTGCCTCAGCCTCCTGACTGGCTGGGACTACAGGCATGCACTACCATGCCCGGCTAATTTTTGTATTTTTAGTAGAGACGGGGTTTTACTATGTTGTCCAGGCTGGTCTTGAACTCTTGACCTTGTGATCCACCCGGCTTGGTCTCCCAAAGTGCTGGGATTACAGGTATGAGCCACTGTGCCTGGCCATGGTTAATCTTAGAGTATGTTCCCTGGGCAGATTAGAAGAATGTATACTCTGGTTGCTGGGTAGTGTATTCTGTAGAAGTCTGTTAGGTCCAATTGGTAAAATGTCAAATTTAAGTCTAGAATTTCTTTGTTAGTTTTCTGTCTTGATGATCTGTTTAAAGTTGTCAATGGGGTGTTTAAGTACTTCACTGTTATTGTGTGGCTGTCTACATCTTTTTGTAGGCTAGAAGTACTTGTTTTATGAATCCTGGTGCTCCAATGTTGGGTGCATGTATATTTAGGACAATTAAGTCTTGTTGAATTGAACCCTTTATCATTATGTAATGCCCTTCTTTGTTCTTTTTTACTGTTGTTGGTTTAAAGTCTGTTTTATCTGATGTGTGATAGCAACCCTTGCTTTTTTGTTTTCTGTTTGCATGATAGATCTTTCTCCATTCCTTTACTTTTAACTCATGACTGTTGTTGCATGTAACATGGGTCTCATGGAAACAGCAGACAGTTGGGTCTCTTTTTTTTATCCAGTTTGCCACTTGGTGACTTCTTTCTTTTCTTTTTTTCTTTCTATTTTTTTTTTTTTTTGAGACAGAGTTTTGCTTTTGTTGCCCAGGCTGGAGTGCAGTGGTGCAATCTTGGCTCACTGCAACCTCTGTCTCCTGGGTTCAAGCGATTCTCCTGCCTTAGCCTCCCTAGCAGCTGGGATTACAGGCAGCTGCCACCATGCCCGGCTAATTTTTGTATTTTTAGTAGAGACGAGGTTTTGCCATGTTGACCAGGCTGGTCTCGAACTCCTAACCTCAGGTGATCTGCCTGTCTTGGCCTCTCAAAGTACTGTGATTACAGGTGTGAGCCACCATGCCTGGCCCACTCTGTGACTTTTAAGGGGGGACATTTAGACTGTTTACATCCAAGGTTAATATTGATATGTGAGATTTTGTTCCTGTCATGATGTTGTTAGCTGGTTGCTTTGTAGTCTTGATTGTGGGGTTGTTTTACAAGGCCTGTGGCCTAAGTATGTAAGGGTGTTTTTGTAGTAGGAGGTATTGTTCTTTCATTTCCGTGTTTAAAACTCCCTTAAGGATCTTTCGTAAGCTTGGTCTAGTGGTAATGAATTCCCTTAGCATTTGCTTGTCTGCAAAGGATTTTATTTCTCCTTTGCTTATGAAGCTTAGTTTGATGGGATATGAAAATCTTGGTTGGAATTTCTTTTCTT
Source organism: Hylobates moloch (assembly GCF_009828535.3). Taxonomy (NCBI): domain Eukaryota; kingdom Metazoa; phylum Chordata; class Mammalia; order Primates; family Hylobatidae; genus Hylobates; species Hylobates moloch. The sequence goes on from NW_026652276.1 coordinate 11,167,052, forward strand.
TAAAAATGCTGAAAATAGGACCCCACTCTTCTGGCTTGGAAGGTTTCTGCTGAGAAGCCTGCTGTTAGACTGATGGGATTCCCTTTGTACATGATCTGACCCTTTCCTCTAGCTGCCTTTAAGGTTTTCATTTTTGCTTTGACCTTGGAAAGTCTGATGGCTATGTGTCTTGGGTATGGTTGTCTTGTATAGTATCTTGCAGGGGTTCTCTGAATTTCTTGAATTTGCATGTTGACCTCTCTAGTGAGATTGGAGAACTTCTCATGAACAGTATCCTCAAATATGTTTTCCAAGTTGCTTACTCTCTCTTCTTCTTTCTCAGGAATGCCAGTGAGTTATAGGTTTGGTCTTTTTATATAATCCCATATTTCTCAGAAGTTTTGTTCATTAAAAAAATTTTTTTTTCTTTATTTTGTCTAACTGGGTTGATTCAAAGGGTCAGTCTTCAAGTTCTGAAATTCCTTCCTCAGCTTGGTCTAGTCTATTGTTAAGGCTTCCAGTTGTATTTTGAAATTCCTGTAGTAAATTTTTCTTTTTTTTTTTTTTTGTAAATTTTTCAATTCTACAAGTTCAGTTTGGTTCTTTCTTAAAATGACTGTTATTTTTCAATCCTTGGATTGTTTTACTGACTTACTTGGATTGGGTTTCAACTTTCTCTTGAAACTTGTTGAGCTTCCTTGCCATCCAGATTCTGAACTCTATATCCATCATTTCAGACATTTCAATCCGTTGCTGGGGAGCTAGTGCAAACCTCTGGAGGCAAGGAAATACTCTTACTTTATGAACTGCCAGAGTTCTTGTGCTGATTCTTTCTCATTGGAGAAGGCTGGTATTTCTTTATTTTTTTGAAGTTGCTGTCATCTGGATAGGGCTTTTTGTTTATATATTCTGTTTTTCCGATGAGGGTTTGACTGTGGTGTATGTTGTGTATAGTTGATTGACTTTGTTTCTGGGTGCTTCCATGGGGCCAAGGCTCTGTACTTGTTTCTTAGTTGTGGCTGATTTCCTGTATTGTGTTTCACAGGCAATGTGTGTTGAAGGAATTTATTTTTGTTTGGTGTTGTAATTCAGGCTGCGATCCAGTCAATGGTGCTTAAGAATAAGGGCTGGCAGACAGGTCTTACTCAGCTATGTGCTTTTTTTTGTATTTCAGTGTGTTTGCTGCAGTGCTCTGGGGAAGGGGAGCTGGGGGGATGAGAAATGACCCTCTCGCCAAGTTTATTCCTGGGCCTTGGCCAAGTTTATTTCTGGGCGTTGGCTCCAAGGCCCAGGAGGGCTGTACTTCCCCCTTAGGGGCGGTCTAAGCTAAAGGTTAGGTCACTGGGAGACCTGGAAACTTCCTGGGGGCCTGCTGGTTCTCTGTGCTTGGCAGAGTCAGGGTGGGTTGTAGGTATGTCTGTGGGTGGTCTGTTGATGCAGTGGGTCAGGGCGGAGGATTCCCTGGGCAGGGTGGTTGTGCTGTGGGCAGGTAGCTGGTTGGCACCTGTGGCCTGGGGTTTTACCCAGCAGACTGTTGTGGGACTATGCAGCTCATGCTCCCCCAAATGGATCACCCACCACTGTCTGCCTCTGGGGCAAGCCTGACCAGCTACTTTTACCCTTAGCCTTTTGTGCCCAGATCACTGGGCTTTTAGGTGTTCTGGGCCATGGGGCTCCCTTGGGCAGAGGCTGCAGCTGACCTACACCCTACCTGGATGGGTCTTGTGAGGGATACATTTCCTGATTTTTTTTTTTTTTTTTTTTTTTTGAGACAAGAGTCTTGCTCTGTCGCCCAGGCTGGAGTGCAATGGCACAATCTTGGCTCACTAAAACCTCCACCTCGTAGGTTCAAGCGATTCTCCTGCCTCAGCCTCCTGAGTAGCTGGGATTACTGGCACACACCAGCATGTCTGGCTAATTTTTGTATTTTTAGTAGAGACGGGGTTTCATCATGTTGGCCAGGCTGGTCTCGAACTCCTGACCCCATGATCCACCTGCCTCAGCCACCCAAAGTGCTGGGATTACAGGTGTGAGCCACGGCGCCTGGCCTCCTGATTTTTTTTATTGGAGTGTTTTACAAATTTGTGTGTCATCCTAGTGCAGGGGCCATGCTAATCTCTTTATTGTTCCGATTTTAGTGTATGTGCTGCTGAAGCAAGCACCATTTCCTGATTTTTAAATGTTAAAGAATTCTTGCATTCCTGGAATAAGTCCCACTTAGTCATGATGTATTATTCTTTTTACCTATTGCTGGATTTGACTTGCTAATGTTTTATTACAGTTTTCCCATCTCCGTCCACGAGAGATAGTAACCTGTACTTTTCATTTTTGTAGTCTTTGTCAGGTTGTATATCAGAATTATGCTATCCTTCTCTAGTGAGTTAGAGTGCGTTCCTTTTTTCTTTCTTCACTGGAAGAGTTTGTGTAAGATTGGTTATTTTCTTTCTTAAATGTATGTTTTGAAGAACTTGCAAATGAAGTCATCTGGGCCTGGAATATTTTGGCTGGGAAAGGCATCTGGGAATCTTGATGTTTACTTTCTCTTTGTGTTTTTTTTCTTTAGGATGTTTGCAGTGGTCCAGAAGAAGCAGATTTCCTATCAGATCTTTTCCAATCACTTCAAGGAAAATAAGGTGGAGATAGCAAATGCAATAACAAAGCCATTTCCTTTTCTTGAAAGCCTCAGAGACAATTCCTTTATCACTGAAAAAACGTGTATTGTAAGTGAAGTTTATTACATCACCCACTGTAGTCCGGCCCCCACATTAATTTATATTTGGCATCCTGTATTCAAAGTTTAGTATATTGCTAACTGCCTGAAAGGCCTTTTATGCCTTTTGTGGGAAGACCCTTTTCTGTTGGTTAATTATTGTATAAGGTAGAAGGTAATGGGGTAAACAGATGTCATTAAAGACACTTCTTCTATTTCTTTTTCTTTTCTTTTTTCTTTTTTTTGTTTAGAGACAGCATCTCACTCGGTGGCCCAGGATGGAGCAAAGTGGCACAATTATGGCTCACTGCAGCCTAGATCTCCTGGGCACAAGCGAACCTCTCACCTCAGCCTCCCGGGTAGGTGGGAGATTACAGGTACATGCCACTACACATTTCTAATTTTTTGTTTTTTTGGTAGAGATAGGGTCTTGCTATGTTACTCAGGCTGGTCTCAAACTCCTAGCCTCAAGTGAACCTCCTACTTCAGCCTCCCAAAGTGTTGAGATTACAGGCATGAGCCACCTTGCCTGGACAAGAAACTCCATTTCTAACTGAAGCCCTGTTCTTTTTTTTTTTTTTTTTTGAGACGGAGTCTTGCTCTGTCACCCAGGCTGGAGTGCAGTGGCACAATCTCGGCTCACTGCAATCTCTGCCTCCAGGGTTCAAGCAGTTCTCCTGTCTCAGTCTCCCAAGTAGCTGGGACTATAGGCGCTCACCACCACGACTGGCTAATTTTTGTATTTTTAGTAGAGACAGGGTTTCACCATATTGATCAGGCCGGTCTTGAACTCCCGACCTCAGGTGATCCACCTGCCTTGGCCTCCCAAAGTGCGGGGATTACAGGCGTAAGCCACTGTACCTGGCCACTCTGTTCTTTTGTAGCAAGTATTGGGGTGGGAGTGGATGGTAATGGTGACATGGCAGGAGTGAAACTGAAACTGATGTGCTCTGCAAATATGTAGTGATTTATACAATATACAAGAATAAAACAAAATTAAGATAGCTAAGATGATGGAAGCAGTATTTCTTTGTAATGTCTATTTATGTCAGATGAAACCTCCAGAGAATTGTGCCATTATAATTGTTATCAAACAAATTTCTGCCTTGCTGTTGTCTTGTCTAACGTGTTTAAATTTTGTTGGGTAGTTCTGGAGCCTTGGAATTCAGGTGTTTTGAACAGTGCCCTGGAGGGACAGAGAAGGAAGCCATGTCTTCAGTGTGTGATTGTGCTCTTCCTTTTGTGTTCTTTATGGCAAAGGAAGAACCATCTCCCTATCTCTGGGAGCCTGTTCAGGACTTCTCATACCACAGGGGGAAGGTGGGGAGTGTGGGGGCAGTGACTGCTGTGCAGTCAACAAAATCACCGTAAGATTTATTCCCAAGGCATCCTGGGCAGGATGAGAGCTCAAAAAACGAGGAAGGGTTGACTTGTTTTTCTAACGCAGTGGATCAAATATTTAAGAAGTTCTAGAATATTACATGAAAAATAGTAGTCTACACTGAGAACAATGGAAGTATTCTATGCAATTACATTGTCGATCTTTGTTTAACTTTAAAGCTATTATTTTGTATACTTTTTCCACTGAATTTTTAAACAGGATTCTCAAGAAGCCTATATAAACTTGATTCCTATACAGAGAGTTGTGTACCAGGTTCTCTGCCACCTGGAGAAGGTGTTTGATTGTTCAGTTCTGTCAGTCCTGTTCAGCAGGATTAACCTGAAGGAGTATCCTGATTTAATTGAGATTCACAAAAGCTTCAAAAAGGGTAATCAATTCTCTCCCCTGTCTTTTGGGGTCTAGGTCTGCTTTTTATTCTTTCATTTGGTCAGTCGTTCATTTAGCAAGTATTCATGAAATGCTTACAATGTGGCCAGGGGCGGTGGCTCACACCTGTAATCCCAGCACTTTGGGAGGCCGAGGCGGGCGGATCACTTGAGGTCGGGAGTTCGAGACCAGCCTGACCAACATGGAGAAACTCCATCTCTACTAAAAATACAAAATCAGCCGGGCCTGGTGGCACATGCCTGTAATCCCAGCTACTCGGGAGGCTGAGGCAGGAGAATCGCTTGAACCTGGGAGGCGGAGTTTGCAGTGAGCTGAGATCGCGCCATCGCACTCCAGCCTGGGCAACAAAGAGTGAGACTCCTTTAAAAAAATAATAATGAAGAAATGCTTACATGTCCCAGGCCGTGTGCTAGGCGGTGTGAATATAACTAACCTGTGCCCTGGCTTCCCTTCGTTGGCAGTCTCCGAGGACCTTGGTCCAGGCATCTCAGGACATTTCCCAGTGCTGCAATATTTGCTCCCCGCTTGTAGCCTTCAGAGAGTCCTCCCTTTGTTCCTTGGGTCTGGGTCACCCCTGGGGAAGTCTGTCTAGTTCCTCCACCATGTCCTCTCTCTTTGGGAGCCTCTCATCTTTCCAGACCCAATTTAGCCAAAACTCTGCTGTTTTCTAGCCCCACCTTTAAGACTGTTGGGTTTCTCTTACCTACAGTCATCTCTCTAGGATCTTAGCTCTTCTCCTCAGGAAACCCCTTTGTTTCTTCTGTAAGATTTGCGCAGTTCACAGAGACATTCCACTTATGGAATTTGTATTGAGATAAGCTTTCACGCCTCTCTGATCATCTTGTTGGATGATTAATTATGGTTTACAATTTTTCTACTGCTCCATCATCCTTAAAACCTGAGAGGCTCATCACCTATAGGATTTCAGTGGTTTTGTGTTGTGTTATTTTCTTTCTCGGCTGCCTCAGAGGAACAAACAAGCAACACCAAGTCACAAGCCACTGAGACTCAGTGTGACTGAAGAGCTAGGAGTTTCCCACTGACTTATAAGAACACACAGGTGCTTCATTCATGTGCTCATGAGATGGGGTTCCTGGTCACTTGCTTGCAGATGCTAATTAATTCTTTTCTTTGTTCAGTGCTCCCCTTTTCCCAGAAAAGGGATGGAAAAGAGACAACAAAAATGTCCAGCTTTCAACCAAGCTGTAAACAAGGTAATAATGTCTGGATAAAAACTGTTTTCTGGTCTACTAAGAAGAAAAGGAGACAGGGAACCAAGGTCTGAGGGAAGACTGCACTGCTGGGGATGGTGGCAGAGCTGGTTGAGGGTCACTTTGTGTTGATTCCAAAGTGACCTGACTCCAGCTGGAATCCAAGAGCACTCTCAAGAGGTGGCAAAAACAGACTTTCCCCCCAATAACCCGGAGGGTAGAATGAGGATCTGAGTGTGGATTACTAGTTTATAGGAGACCTTCAGCGAGAAGCGGTGAAGGGCTAAGAAGGATGTGCCTATGGCCAACAACGTCAAAGAAGGTACTCTTGGTGATGCCAGAAGAAGGGCCGATTTAAACGTGGGCATGTTGTTCAGCAGCAGGAATATTCAAAGAGAAAGGTAGTCATACAGAAAGACACAAAGAGGAAGTGACGCATATGCTGAGAAGAGGATGAGGGTATTTTGAGAGAGGGAGGAAGAAGGAGGGGAAATGAAAGGCAGTAAAGGACAACAATAAAAATAACCGTGTTTTGAACAGCTCACTGTGATTGAATGCCTGCTCCGTGGCAGCTGTGGGTTTAGTGCTCATGGCTGCCTTTGCAGATTAGTATTATTTATGTGCCCATTTTGCAGATTAGGAAACTGAAACCCAGAGGGACAATGTATGGGGTTGCCTAGGTCAGATGAGAAAAGATGAACGCAGAGCCTTTGTTGTTGTGTTTTTTGGGAGGGAAGGAGGTAAAATTCAGATGTTAACCATTTTAAAGTGTGGAATTCAGTGACATTTAGTATATTCACAATGTTGTACAACCATCACCTGTCTCTAGTTTCAAAACGGTTTAATCATCCCAAATGGAAACCCTATGCCCATTAACCAATCATCTAATTTCCCTCTGCCCCTAATCCCTGGCAATCAGTAACCTACTTTCCGCCTCTACAAATCTGCCTATTCTGGACAGTTCATGAAAATGGAATCACACAATATGTGGCCTTCTGTGTCTGGGCTTCCTTCACTTCATAAGATATTTCCAGGTTTTTGCCACGTGGTAACATGAATTAGTATCTCAAGTCCTTTTGATGGCTGAATAATATTCCATCATACATCTCTACCACATTTTT